>NC_142032.1:20487678-20807408 GCF_982192425.1 Myodes glareolus | reverse complement strand
CCCCTGCTCGTGCCACGTGTGGCCCGTGCCTCAGGAAAGCTCGCAGCAACCTCGGCGGCCGCCAAAGAACAGCCTCAGATGCGGGAACTGGGGGAGGGGACCTGAGGCGGGGATGCACAGCTGTCCCAACCATCTTGTCCCTTGGGACTTGTCCTTGAGACGCTGCCCCCAAGAAGGAGGGTCTGCAGGAAGAGGAAGGAGAAGCACCTGGCCTTGGGGTCTTGGCGTTGCCCTTGGGTGCCCTCCTGTGACCCTTCTGCATTTTCTTGGATCTGGTCCTCTGAGGGCACACGGGTGTTAACTGTAATTTTTGATAGATGGACGTTATCACCGCCTTCCACACACTATTGCTCCACTTCCATTACCAGAGCTCTTTCTCTGGCTTTCTTCTATCTCCCTCCACTTTTTTTGAAAATTGTCTTTTTATTTGTTTGTTTTATTTTTATTTATTTGTGTGCCTGAGTGGGAGCATGCTTGCACAGGTTGCAGATTACATTGAGAGGTCAGAAGACAACTTGTGGGAGTCTGTTCTCTCCTTCATTACGGAATCAAACTTTGACTTGACACGAGGCAGGCACCCTTATCCAGAGCCATCTCACCAGCCCCTCCCCTTCTACTTCTAAGGAGGTCAAGTGAGTTCGCTGAACTGACAAGACCATCCAGGAAAAACTGTCTAATAGTTCCCTGATGGTGGACACCTCAATACATCTACAACTTCAGTTCTTTGTCCTATAAGGTAGCAAATTCACAGATCTAGAGATTTGGGTCCCGGCATCTTTGGGCACAGTTACTCTGTCTAACACAGGTACACACAGGAATTCCTAAAGCAGAGATGAGCATGCTGCCTGCCATTCTCTCTGTTTCGGATATCCTTGGCCTCCATCCTTGTTCTGACGCACAGTGATAGATAGCCATTCCATACTATTAAAGTTCTTTCAGATTATAGTAGCATTTGTTTATTTTCAGAATAGCTTTCATTGATGCTTCCTGTATTCAATCTAAGTCCCTCAGAGTTAGTCCAGTCTTTTTTGCTGTGGAATCTCTACCCTCTGGGGCCAACTCGGGCCAGAAGATATGCTTGGAAACTATTTGTGGAATGTGTGCATGAATGCCTATGACCAGGAAATCCTTACATCTGAGATCCAGGGACAGAGGGGACTTTTCAGACACTGAAAACTTGGGAATCATTAAGCTGAGAGGAAGGAAATATAAATTGCCAAAGTCCAGCCGTGTGTTATCCAAGCTATCAGAAAGCAATGATAATTGGAGCGGGAGGTAAGTTTACAGATACTGAGCTTGAAGTACCTGTGTAGTGGCCTGGGGAGTTCTGTCGTGGCACAAGGGGGTGCCACTTAGAGCCTTGCCAAGGATGTCATACTTGGAGTTGAAGTAGCAGCAGTGGGTGAGGAGAGGAGATAAAGATCCAGAACCAGAGCATGGACAGAACCATGGAGAAGGCCCAAGCCCAGGCATCACAGACAGAGTATGGGCAGAAACATGGAGAAGGCCCATGCCCAGGGAACACAGACAGCATCTCTGAAGGGAAAGCTGAATAAGAACTGGAAACCAATGTTAGGAGGCCCAGGAAGGAGGGCCTTGCAGACAAGGCTGTCAACAGTATTTGAGGATCACTGTGAGGCTCTGGGAGAATGTCACTGTCAATAGGCAGGAGACCAGGCTGAAGCAGAGGAATGTGAACAGGGAAGAGAGGTAGGTGGTAGGACCAAAGCTTGGAGCTGGGACAGGGATCTGAACCCTGAATTCTTATCCCAGTCCTCTACTTACAGCTATGGATCCTCAGAAAGCCGTGACCCTGAGAACCCTCAGCTTCCCCAGTGTGGGCAGTGAGGGAATCCCAAGCCAGAAAATACTGGGTTCAGACACTAGCCTTCCAGACCCTACCTTGGCCTGAAGCCTCCCTAAAGCCTCTTGAGTCACCAGACCTGGCTGATCCATGCTCCCTGTTGCAGTTATTTTATAATTAGCCTGTCTTTGAGGCCAAGTCCCCAGCGTCCTCACTTCAAAAGCAAGCTCCCTTTTCTGACTGCAGGTTCTAGGAAGCAAGGGCCCTCTCCTGCCTCCTAACTGGGATGATCCGGACAACTTCTAACCTAAATAGTCCTGCACCATCTCTAGCTGCTAGCGGTCATCTGTCCACTGAAGGCAAGGTCTTGGTCACTGAGTCTGCTGCCTTATTTCTCGCATTGTAGAGCGGCTCTGACTCCTGGAATCTGGCTGGGGAGAGAAACCAGAGACTGATACTCCTTGGCTGAAAAGGCATTATTAATTTTGAATGCAATCCATCATGTTTCTCTGTTCAATGGGAAGGACCAGGTTAGGGAAAATAGTGTCTCCAGTTTTGCATCTCCAATACTGCAGAATGATGATTGGGAGAGGGGTGTCTCTGCCATCTAGAAGGCCCACAAGTGGATGGAATGGGGAGGGGAACTCAGTTCTGACTGTTGTATTACAGCCATGTTTGTTACTGGTAAACAGGAGGAGCCAAAAAGTGGAACAGGGAACAGAGAGGGAAAGAAAGTTGTTGCTCAAGAATTTTTGCCTTGCCCCGAGCTGTGATCCAGAAGCCCACCAGCTGTCCTGTGGTAGTGCCACAATCTCCAACCAAAAGCGGCATTAGGAATGTGGAAAGGGAATGTCATAGAGACTGCTGGTCGTCACCCAGTATCCATTCTTCCATTGTCTTCTTATTCCATTCCATTGCTGTGATAAAGAAAACACTGACCAAGAGCAACTTGGGGAGGAAAGGGTTTACTTACTTTACACCACCAGATCACAATTAATCAGAAAGGGAAGTCAGGGCAGAAACTCAAGTCGGAACCAAGAAGGAAAGCTGCTGATTGTCTCATTCTCTGACTGATGCTCGGCTAGCTTTCTCCTACTTTGCAGACCCACCTGCCAGGAGATGGTGCTGCCCACTGGGCGCTGGGCACCCTGCATCAGTTAACATCAAGGAAATCCCCATCTCCATCCTCACAGGCCAATCTGATCAAGACAGTTCTTCAGCTGAAGTTCCCTCTTCACAGGTGATTCTCAGTTGCATCAAATTGTGGCAGTAAAAACTAACCAGCATGCCTTGGTTCTTAGTGACAGAATCTGCTCTTTGGCTCCAGTGGAGAGTAGCAATTAAAAGATTATGTTCTCTGTCATCTCCTGCAAACTAGCAGAAGCCAGCAAGATAAATGAACACCATTCAGTGGGTTCTAGGAAAGTTCTCTATAAGAACTTTAACTTTGCTGGATTGGTTTTTTTTTTTCTTTCCTGCCATTCTTTTATCTCTTGCCTGGGATGGTTAAAAGCCAAGTAGCCTTCTTGAATTATGAGGTGACCATGTGGATACACTTAGGATGATTCAACTAGAAGATGGGCAAAGGTTTCTTATATGATGATTCATTTTAATTGCCAACTTGATACAATTTAGAATCACCCTTAGAGCCAAACCCCAATGAGGGATCATCTAGATCAAATAGCCTATGGGATGTTTGTGGAGGATTGTCTTGATTCCATAAGCTGACGTAGGGAGGTCCTGCCCACTCTAGGCAGCACCTTTCTCTGAGCAAGGGATCCTAGGCTGCATACGTGTAGACAGAGTGCTGAACACGAGCATGCATGCGTTCATGTATCTATGCTCTTCACTACGGATGTGATGAGCATCTGGCTAATTCAAGTTCCTGTCATCTTGGTTCCCCACAATGATGGACTGCAATCTAGAGTTGGGAGCTAAAGTAAACTCTTCTCTTCCTTAATGTGTTTTTGGTCTGGGTATTGCATCACAGCGGCAGAAATAAACCAGGACACCTACCAACCAGCCAGCTTCCCAACAAGCTCCAGCCTCTGATCTCTGACTTTTTTTTCCATAATAGAGGTCAGTGCATCTCTGTTATTTGAGTTGTGATGGTCTTGAGCATTGGGCTATACGTGGTCCTCATGTTGACTGTCATGTGAATGGAAGTCAGCGCTCAGTGAGCGCCAGCTACAACACATGTCCCTTCTTATGCTGGCTTGCTTGATGCTCACAGTTTTATCTTCACAGAGCAAGACACTGTGAGCTGGTAATGGGAGGCTTCCCCTGGGCCATGCGGCAGGCTGCAGAACTGAAAATCCATCCTCAGGTCATTCTGAGCCATGAGACAGTGACATAGTAGACCCCTTCCTGAGAGGTCATTGAAGAGCACTTCCTGAAACCATAAGGCTGTTCTCAGATGAGGCCCGACAAAGCCTCAGTGCTTTCAGGCATGTGCAGATGGTCACTGTACTCGGGTATGAAGCATTTCTTCCACGCATTCTACTTCTGCCTTTAGGGGCACTGAAGCAGAAACTCTGGTCACATGTGACAAAAACTAAGGAAGTCTCAGTCTCAGAATATTTGAGTCAGACTCTTCATTATTGGACATGTGTGGAATCCTTGGCCAACGCAGGTGAATAGCCATTATCACATCATACTTCACACTGGGAGACAGAACCGAGGCCAGCACTTTCCCTGATTCCCGTCTGGTGCTTTTTTGCTGTATTCAACCATCTATTTTCCATTAAACATTATTATTTTATTTATTTTTATGGGGAGAATATAGACAGGATTTTTCTCTTTTTTTTCTTTTTTTTTTTGGCGGGGGGGGGGGTTCGAGACAGGGCTTTTCTCTGTGGCTTTGGAGCCTGTCCTGGAACTAGCTCCTGTAGACCAGGCTGGCCTCGAACTCACAGCGATCCGCCTGTCTCTGCCTCCCAAGTGCTGGGATTAAAGGCATGAGCCACCACACCTGGCTAGAACATTCTTATTTTATACTTTGTCTCCCTGAATACATCATCACTAGCAGCCGGAGGACATATTACTCTAAATCTGTCATAAGTCTCACTTGGCCATGAAAAATCATCCTTTAAGGGTAGCTAGCTGACTTTTATTTTCTTAAGGATCTTTCATCTGGATTTGTGGGGGCCCAGATGTTTTGGAGTCCTGTCTTGTTGTTATAAAGTACTTGATAGAAGCAACTTAAGAACGGAAGGGTTTATTTTGCTCACAATTTGAGAATATACTCCATAGCGGCAGGAAGTCTTGGCCACAGGAACCTCGGCTACTCACAGTGTGTCTGCAGTCAGGAAGCGGAGAGAAGGGATGTTCAATTCACTTTCTCCTCTTTACAGTCCAGGATTCCAACTGTGGAGTGATGCCACCCACAACAGGCAGGTCTTCCCATCACAAGAAACCTGGAACCTCCCTCTCAGGCATGCCTGGAGGCTTGTCTCCCACAGGATTCTAGATCCCAGCAAGTTGAGATTCTATTTTTTTCTGACAGTCTCCTGTCAGTTTTTAATATCATTGATAATCTGGATTCACAAAATGAAATGGGAGGCATTCATTTCCCTCCATTTTCTGATTAAAAAAAACTATCTTAAATGTCTTTCTCATATTTCTGATAGAGCCAAGTGGTGGTGGTGCACGCCTTTAGCTCTTTGAGGGGCAGAGGCAGGAAGATCTCTGTGGATTCTAAATGAGCCTGGTCTGCAGAGTGAATTCCAGGACAGCCGATGCAACACAGAGAAACCCTGTCTCAAAAAACTCTCCAAAACATCTGATTAAAATAAACTGTGAACCTATCAAAGCAGACTTTTCTCTGTCAACTTTTGCCAGCAGTTTCAACTTCCTCAATAGATATAAGCATGTTCAGAGTTTACATTTCATCTTAGGCCAGAACTGACTGGTTGGTTTTTTCTATATATGTGTCCATCTCATTCAAGGCTTTTCAGGTTTATTGACATGGGGGACTCTCAATACCCCTTGTTTCATATCTACGGGGTTCATTTCAGATACTGGTAATTCTCTAATTCATTCTCTCTCTCTCTCTCTCTCTCTCTCTCTCTCTCTCCCTCCCTCCCTCCCTCCCTCCTTCCCTCCTTCCCTCCCTTTCTCCCTCCCTCCCACCCTAGAGTTGCTTATCTGCTTTATTTATCTTTCAAAACCATCTTCAAGTTTTCTCAATTTTTTTTCTCTGTTCTGTCTCATTGACTTCTCCCTTCTTTATCATTTCCTTCTTGAGCCTTTATTTTTCTAACGCCCTTTGAGCACTCCTTTGAACCACGGGTTATTTAAAGTAAGTTAATGTCCTAATATTCAAGATTATCGCTATTGGTTTCTGATTTCAGTCCTTCGTGGTCAGAAAGCAGCCCATGCCTCCGATTGTTCCAAGTGTAGCAATACCTATGACCAAACTTACCATCTCATTCGTGAATGAACATTTGAAAAGAATGCACCAACTGTGCTTGTTAGACACAGTTACAGTCATACACAATCACCTCCAGGTAACACTGGATAGCCCAGAACATTGCCAGTGCTTGAAGAGACCCAAATCTATTTAAAACATAAAAACTGTTTTGCCTGGACTCAATCCCAAATCATTTTTCACAATGGGAGGCGGCAGCAAAACTTTCCACCTAGACCCATCATTCTTTTTTTCTTTTCTTTTCTCTGGTTTTTTTTTTTTTTTTTTTTTTTTTGGTGGGGGAGGGTGCTTCGAGACAGGGTTTCTCTGTCTAACAGTCCTGACAGTCCTGGAACTCACTTTGTAGACCAGGTTGGCCTCGAACTCACCAAGATCCACCTGCTTCTGCCTCCCGAGTTTGAGGATTAAAGACATCTGCCGCCACCTCCCATGGTTCCATTAGCTTTAATGGCCTCTCTTGCAACTTATCCTGGACTTGGGGAATTTTCAGAGTGTTCATGCAGAGTCTTCTGCCATCCTCTTGTGCTGGACCCGTACTGAGGAAACCTCCTTTGTAGCCACTGAAGCCTTTGAACCTTCCATACAGACAGATTGTGTCAGATCCATCTAAATCTCAGATGCCCTTCAAGCCCAAGACTGGTCAGGCAGTTAACCAGAACTAAAGATATGGGTGAGTGCTAGTGGCGCACACCTTTAATCCCAGGAGGCAGGAGAAGGTGGATCTCTGTGAGTTCTAGGCCCTCCTGGTGAACCAAAAGCTAGCCAAGGCTGCATAGTGAGACCCTCCCTGTCTCAAAAAACAAACAAACAAACAAAAAACTCTATAAGAAAAACCTTTCTAGAAACCCACTACATTGCACACTAATTTTAAAATAATGTTTTAAAGGAGTCTGGATCCAGGGACCATGCATGGATGGACAATTTTTTCCCAGAAGATATGGATTATTATATAAAAATTTCAGTGCTTGGCACAGAATATCTCCCTATAAATTGATTAAGGAGGAGTCACATGCCCCCAAAACAACACAGGCTACTGCTATCATAACTACATGGTAATACCTTACTGGTGAAGACACCACGTACTTTGTAGGCTATAAAGAAATCAAACTGGAATTGACCAAGAAAGCGCCCTCCTGCTGGCTAGCTTTCAAGGTGCTGGAAGGTGTTATGCAGGCCCCTGGAGGAGAAAAGCCGTTATTAGTGGTCAGCCATGAATGCTGTGGTCCTGACCTACCAGGGAAGATATGCCCACTGTTGCATAAGTGGCACAGAGGTTACGCAGTTAACCGACCACTTCTGGATTAGATTTGAGGTCTTCTTCACAGGAGGAAATTCATGCGTGCTTCTGTAAACCTGGTCAAAAGTCCATGACACAGGAGGCCATAGTTCTAGGAGAGAACCTTTTCTTGTTGTCTTGCTAAATGACCATGCTGTCCAACTGCCTTCTAAATATCTATGCTTATGCCCAGATTAGTGCTGCTCTCAGTCTTGATTAGAGAGGCGTGTCTTTACAGTGGTCACCAGTTACAGCGAGACCCAGAGATGGTCCGAGTGCTGAGAGCGAGTGGCTATTGAGTGCCCAGCTCAGCAGTCAACGCTTCCCACCTAGACTCAGGAGCACTGCAGATAAGAAGGCAGAGAGGATGGAGGAGCCGGGGACAGGGAGGGGTGCTGTGACGCACTGGCTTCTGGACATTGTACTCGTGCACTTACTGTAACTATGGTTACCTACACCAGATCAAGTCAACAAGCTCAGTGAACATTCCAAAAGGCAGCCTTAACTGGACTCATCGGTTACAAAGAGAGAGGGAGGACATAGACAGGAGAAGGGGGCGTGTTTGAGGTGCCCGGAGGATTGAGAAGAAGTTAGGGGCAGATATGATCAAGATAAGTCATTTCTATGTATAACATCCTCAGAGAATATATGAAAATATTTCATTAGAAATGCCAGATGCATTATTGTTCTGGTATTTTTTTTTTCTTTGAATGTCGTGATGTTGAGACTATTACCCACGAGTCACATTTCTTTCTGAAAGTTTCTGTTGACATTCTCAGCCACATTTTCACAGAATTGGCTGTCTTTCAAATTATTGATTTGCCGGTGTTGACGCCCACTAGCTGCTTTCATTGTGTGTTTTTTCATTTGCCTTTTGACTTTGCTCATAGTTTCGCTCAGTATCTGAAACCAGTGTCGACAAGTTTCAGTGGCAATATGTGATTATGGTGGCTCTTGGGGTCTCTGAGCTTCATCTTCTACTTCAGGGGCTTCTTTGCAACTTTATAAATAATTCCTCAATTTGTATCTAGTACTTTTATTTTCGCGTTTAGCCTTCTAATCCATCTGGAGTTTATTTTCACGTGGGAAGTGGGGTAGTGTCACTGTGCCTTCTTCCAGATGGAGATCTGGTGCAGCTAGCATCTTTTCCCCTCCAAATGAAACACCATTTTTAATTATATTAAGTTCCTGTTTGAATTTTTTCGTGGACTCTTTATTAACCCCTGCTTGGCTTGTTTCTTCGTGCGCTGGACATACGTTTTATCATCATAGCTTGGTAGTGAATTTGTTGCCTGTGGTCGGCATTGCATTCAACTAGTAGTAACATGGATGCAAACAGCAGGAATTTAAATGAACAATAACATCCTTTCTTGCACTTAAAAGGAGCCTGATGTAATAATTCCAGGATTGGCATAGAGGCGCCGTGCTCATCAGGAACCCGGGCTTAGCCATCTTCATCCGTGGTTTTTCCTCCATAGTATTCCTCATGCTCTGTGGTGGCTGCAGAGGCTCCAGTCATTCATCGCTTATTCCACAGAGGAATTGCAGTGGTACAGAGGGAGCACGCTGGCTGGCTGAATTCTTAAAAAAAAAAAAAAAAAAAAAAAAACAAAAAACAAAAAAACAAAAAAAAAACTTTTCTGAAAGTTTCTCCTAACACAATGTTATACTCTTATCTGACAGGGTAGCAACAAGTGAAGTCCTTTAGTATTTGACATTGGTATTGATAGTCTCACCATATCTAGTTGGTAAGCCCTTCTACCCTGTTCTTTTTGTTGTTGTTGATTGGCTAGTCTCAGAAATGGATTCATAAAAGCCCAGGCTTTCTACACACTAAAGACTTTCTACGAGTGAGCTAACGGCCCAGCCACCCCTCCTCTCCCCAAACCTTTTTTTTTTTTTTTAAATAAATACGGTTTTTAAAAGCACTTTTAGGTTTCTGGAAATTTTGAGCAGAGAGTCCAGAGAGAGTCCACCTACTCCCTGGTCCTCCTCCCTTCTTTACTCCACACTCTGCACACATCTCCCTGTTAGTATCTTGCATCGTGTACACATGTGTTGCAGGTAATAGACCAACACTGATACATTGCTATTAAGTGAAGTGCATAGCTTCCATTAAGGTTCACACTGCATCAGATACAAAGGGGCTTTCACAAACGCACACAGCACACCCATATGCACATGTGCGCGTGCACGTGCGCACACACACACACACACACAGTGTGGGAGGGAAACAGTCCTTTGATTGGTGCTGCTCCAGCTTTTAGTCAATCTACTGGTCATTTGTAGGCCCAGATCTGTTCCCACATGGGCTGTCCTGTGCTTGTGTAAGAAATCTGAACATCTCTTCTGGGCAGCTGTGGACATGGCTACCACACAGGGGTCCATCTGTGAAGTGGGAGGGAGCTATAGCCTCTTGTAACCTTCCCAGCAGAGTTTTCTTTCTTTCTGATTGTCCTAATACAAGTTGATGTTGTGGGGAATCCACCTGTCTTTGCTTTCATTGTACCGGAATTCCAAATGTATGGCTCCAGGCCTGGGTCTTGTCGGTGGGTCATTTGGTTTACATGGATTCTGGGGATTGAACTCAGGCCCTGGAGCTGTAAGGTAAGAAGAATGTTATGGACCAAGCTATCTCCTTGGCCCCACAGTGAATCTCATGGTACACAAAGCTCTCTTCACCTGTGCGTTCCACTTTTCAGTGACCATTAAGTACACACATGACTTACCTGGTGCAGATTGTCTGACAGTCCTTCCCACTCCCTCCTGCCCAAACTTTGCTAAGTCTGTCCTAGAACTCCCCAAACAATCCTTGTGATAGTCCTCCTCCAACTGCTAAGTGTGCAAGAAGCTGAGCAGGAAAGGGCCCTTGCTGTCCCATCTGCCTGGAGCTGGCATGTCCCCTCCCCTCTAGGCCTCTGGCCTCCCCTGAGCTTCAACTGTGTCTAACCTCAGCTTTGCCCAGCACTATCTCCTTCCTGGCTCTTGCAGCATCACTTCCTCTACTTCTCCGTCCCTGCTCTCTCATCTCCTTCTTCTCTGCCTCTCTCCGCATCCTTTTCCTTTCGTTCGGTTGACTTTTTCCCCGCAATGTGTTGTTTGTTTTCCAGTCTGTTGTCATTCTTCTTGCTTGACTTTTTAATGTAAAAACAATATGTCCTTATCATGAGAGTCCGTAGGGCAAACCTTGCCTATTAAGGATCTAGGGAGTTGAACTGTCTGGATGATGACTCGGTTGCCTGGTACTGGTCAAGACTCAGGAAAAGGACTTGGAAACCTCACCTTTACCCTTTATTGTCCCTGATTCCCCAGAAAAGTTCTTCCTTGAGAGGCACAAAGGAAACTCATGAAGCCGATGCTGACGCTGATCTTGCTGAGAGCCATGGAACCATACGATCTCCTACTCATGTTAGACTGAGTAGAGTAAAATGTCAGAAATATGGGTCAAAAAAGGGAACAAATACTCATTTCAAAAAATTAAAATATAGCAAAGTAGAGCAACATAAAAAAGCTGCAATCTCCCGAGTCAGTAATAGCCCTCTAGCAATATAGCACCTGGCCCCTGTGGGGACACACACACTCTTGTCTTCAAGTCCAGAAGGCACAAACCTCTGGAAATATAAACTTGTTTTGTTTTTGTTTTTAAGGTTCCCACACATGTATTTCTTTTTTAAAGGATTTATTTTTATTGTTTCTAATTATGTATGGATGTGTCTGCGTGTGGATATGTACCTGTGAGTGCAGGTACCCAAGGAGCCCAGGGATGTCCGATCCCCAGGAGCTGGGGTTATAGATGATCTCAAACAGCATGAGTCCCAGAAGTCAGAATGGTGAAATGAACACTGAAGAGAAGCATCCTTATCAAACCCCTGCTCCCCCAAGACCCAGGGAACATGCTGATAGAAGAGGCCCAGAGGGCATAAGGACCGGAGGATGGGGAGGAGCGCTGGGAAACGCTATCTTTGGTACATGACATGGCAGCTGCACCTATGAGATCACAGAAGCTGTGACTACCTGCACAAGACCCAGAAAAGATCAAGCCTGCTGGTGAGGGAGAGACAAAGGAGGCCCCACGCATTGCTGAGGGGTGGGGAGTCATAGTCCTTGGTGATGCAGACACTAGTAAATTGCCCTTTATAAAGGAAACAACCTCCCTCCCGCCATGCTCATACAAGCAAGCAACCCCTATTAAAGGCAGCAGGCTGCCAAGAAAGACTTAAAAACAGGAGGATAGTTTTATAAAAAAAGTGATTTGGAGGGAGGAGAAAGGGAGAAAAGAGGATAATGGGAGTGGGGCGATGATGGCGCACGCCTTTAATCCCAGCACTCGGGAGTCAGCGGCAGGCGATCTCTGTGAGTTTGAGCCCAGCCTGGTCTACAGAGTGAGTTCCAGGACAGGCTCCAAAGATACAGAGAAATCCTGCCTTGAAAAACAAAATAAAAACAAAAGAAGATAACAGGGGATGGGAATGTGATCAAGGACACCATCTTCCATATGTGTGTGCACACCTGGAACTGTGAGAGGCAGGCTGATGAGAGCGCTCTGTCGGTAGCGCTTGCCTCAAAGTCTGATGACCCGAGTTCTATCCCTGGGAAGGAGGAAGGAGAGAACCAACTCTACACCATTGTCTTCTGACCTCCATTGATGCGGGAGACTCATTCCCAACAAATGGACTATGGGTATTTTCCTTTGTTTAAAAAAAAAAAGAGGGAAATGATGCGGGAGAATTGTCTGTATTCTGTCAATCATATTTTAATAAAATGTTGATTGGCCAGGCAGGCAGTATAGGCAGGAAAACCAGACAGGAAGTAGAGGTGATGCAATGAGAATAGGAGAATTCTGGAAAGCAGGGGTTCCTCTGCCATGTGCAGACCACTGAAGAGACAGCATGTAACTTGCCCAGCTGAGAAAGGTACTGAGCTGTATGACTAACATAGATCAGAATAATGGGTTAAGATAAGTCATAAGAACTAATAAGTAGCCTGACCTAATGGGCCAATCAGTTTATAATATTATGTAGTCTTGTGTGTAATTTTCTTTGGGGCTTGCCGGCTGTGGGGTACCAGGCGGGAACAGATACCTCAACAAGCCGGCCCTCAGGTTACACTCCATGAGCATGTACACACACTTACACATCACACATGCATGTAACAATAATGAAGAATGTTTTTAAAAGGACTTGTGAAATAAAAATAGAGGGACTTTCTTCAAAGGTATTGACCGTAACAAAGGTACTGCACTGAGTCTAATGGACGGTGTGACTGTCTAAGATCTCCACCAGAGAAGACTGTTCTGACATGGGTGGAAACCAACAGAGTCTTTATTAGCTGCCTGGTGACCACATTGGGTGTTTCGGATCCCAGTGTAGCCCCAAACCTTTCTCAAGTGAGCTTTTAAGTATAAAAGACATGACCCAGGTGGACACACTTCAGTTAGCAAGAACAGTTAGCCAGAAACAAAACTACAGAAGCCAAAAAACAAGGCTGGTACATTTAGAGACTTTCCCAGAACTATGGACTTTGATGGAGTAGGCCTTTGTTTTCGTTTCAGCAGGTGGTGCGGTCTACATGTTGAGTTTTACAGTCTGAATGATACTTCCATCATGGAGTCAGTTGTGATAAGTCCTGGGACCTACTAAAGTCTGAGGTCCTGTTACATGACTAAGAACTTTATATTTTTCTTTAAATTATGCTTGATTGTGTGTGTGTGTGTGTATGTGTGTGTGTGTGTGTGTGTGTGTAGGCGCGTGCACGCACAACTGTGAGTTACAATGCCAACATGGAGTTTAAATTCACTCGAAGTATCTGCCTCAATATCTTTTACAAGTTTGTATGTTGTGTAATTCTCACCATCCTCAAGACAAAGGATATATACATTTATCCATATGTGCCTTCTTAAAGGTTTATTTTTATCATTTTTATTTATATCTGTTTATATACATCCATATGAGTATGTGCCGTGTGAGCATAGGAAACCAATTGGTTTTCTAGTTTCATTTAAAGGGAACCACATAATATGTGCTGTTGTATCTGTCTTCCACTCAAAATGTTTGTGAGGTTCATCCATGGTGTGTGTGTTTATCATTAATTTGTGCCTTTTATTGTGCATTATAATTCTAAGAGTAAACTACGATTTTTTTTTTGGATGGTGGTGGTGTAAACCACCTGAACACTCAGGAGGCAGAGGCAGGCAAATCTCTGTGTGTTCGAGACCAGCCTGGTCTACAAAGTGAGTTCCAGGACAGCCAGAACTGTTACACAGAGAAACGCTGTCTCAAAAAGAAAGAAAGAAAGAGAGAGAGAGAGAGAGAGAGAGAGAGAGAGAGAGAGAGAAAGAAAGAAAGAAAGAAAGAAAGAAAGAAAGAAAGAAAGAAGAGAAAAGAAAAGAAAACAGAGTTTACCACATTTGGTTTATTTGCACTTGAATAAAGTTATTATAACCATTCATGTATGAATCATTGCATAAAATTTTCACTTATCTAGGAGAGGGATATTGGCTTATGTGGTATTTAGTTAGCAAATAAGGAACTTTAAAACTGTTTTTTTTTTTTTCCAAATGGTTGTACCATCTACCTCTCCAAAATGATGAATAAGGTATAACTCCTATTTTCAAGGAGGTTAACATCCAGGGGACATTCCCCATTCTGGATCCTAGATTTTAGAGACTAGTAGAAGCCTAAAGTTAAAAAAGCAGGAAGGTAGGGAGGGTCAAGGAAGCTAATATCAGAGTCACCCAGCAGCCCCCAAGGAGTGTCTCCGGATAGGCAGTGGCTTCATTCTCATTAGACCTTAGAACAATTATCTCCAGATCCTCGCACTGGGCCTGTCTCCAGCAAGTGCTGAATAAGGAAAAAACGCTCAAAGATCCTGGGGAGAGGAAGTGGATGAGGAGCGTGCTCTTAGGGAATGCTCAGCTGCTTTCTGTTTGCGGTGTTCACCAGAAAGCATTGTCTTAAGGCTTAACCCCTCCTCCCTCAGCCCTTCACCATAGTTGCAGCTGAAGAGGAAGTTCTGTCAAAAGGGGAAGGAGCTGCAGCAGTGAAAACACGCATGAAACCAGGTTTGAAGTAGCGCCGGACAGCGGACAGCATAGCCAGCCGGTTGACTCTGCACAGTAGTCACATACTGCAGGCACAGCCCAGAGCGGCAGCGGTCTGTGCTGAGCTGTCATTCCAACCTATTCTCTGGTGGACCCAGCGTGTGCTGCCTGACCCCTTCAGACTGACTTGTCCCAGCCACAGGACTCTCCCCAGACAGCCTTCAGCTCTTACCCCTCAGGACACACAGGAATGAACACCTCTCGATGGGTAGGAAGACACTACTACTGTTCAAAGAGCAACAGGTCTCTTGAGTGTGCTACCTTTGTCTTGTTAGATCAAAGAGGAAGTGGATGGGAAAGAAGGAGCAAAGGGCAAGACTTCACTGAAGGATCGCATAGAGAAATGCAGTCAGAGTAAAGGGTGTGTAATTAACCTGATCATCCGCCGTCAGAGGAACGGGGTGGCATGAGAGGAGTGCCGGAGACAATCATTCATCCAACTGACGGCATTCAGAAAACAGTCAACTGAACAGCAGGTATAACTGCGTCCCATTCCTCCATCCAGTGAGAATAAGAGCAGTTCCTGCCTTACAAGGGTGTGTGACAAGCCTTAATTGATTCCCTTTCCTCTTTTGTTAAAAAAAAATTGATGTACATACTTTGAATACATTAATTTCATGTATGTAAATTTTCCCTAAAAGTTTATTTCAAATAGAATGTGCTTACTTTAAAAAAAAAAAAACAAATAAACCAGACTATCAAATAAAAATGTGAAGTCAGGGTTGTTGTTTTGCTATTTTTTTCTTAATTTTTCAGTTACTTCAACTTACTGCCATTTATATTAAAACTATGTGACAAGCTGGAGAAACGGCTCAGTGGTTAAAGGCACTGACTGCTCCTCCAGAGGACCTGAATTTTATTCCTAGCACCTACCTGGCAGCTCACAACACTCTCTAATTCAAGTCCTAGAGGATGTGATGCCCTATTATGGCCCCTGTGGATACCAGGTACAAATGAGGGTATAGATATGTATCCAGATAAAATACCCAACACAAATAAAGTAAATTAATTCGTTTAATAAAATCTATGTGCTAAAGCCCTAGTGTAGTGTTGCACACCTTTAATTCCAGCACTTAGGAGACAGAGGCAGGCAGATCTCAGCAAGGTGGAGAACATCCTGGTCTACATAGGGAATTTCAGGTCAGCCAGGGCTACACAGTGAGGTCTTGCCTCAAAAAACAAAACAAACTGGGCATGGTGGCACATTCCTTTAGTCCCAAGCACTCAGGAGACAGAAACAGGGGAATCTCTGTGAGTCTGAAGCCAGCATGGTCTGCACAGGGAGTTCCAGGACAGCCAGAGTTACACAGTGAGGCCCCGTCTTTAAAAAACAAAAATAAAGACAAAAAATAAACAAAAGCAACTGTGACAAAAATTAGAAAGGCTGTTATCATAAAGCATTCCGTTAATAAGGAAGTGAACTTCAAGTTTATTTCGGCAGATGTTATGGACATAAAGATTTACATCCTAGAAACCAAAAAGTAAATAAAACTGAAATCAACAGAGAATGTCGTGTATGACGGTAAAGTAAGCACTCCCATTCCAAGTGACTGAGACAGTTTGGTGCTGTTTAGACTGGAGGGCGATCCTATAGTCTTCAATGGCTCTAGATAAGCAAAGCACATGCATCCAGAAGACACATGTATTTGAATAAATGTATTAGGAGAACGCAGAAGCATATTTATCAGCCATAATGTTTGGGAATATGTTTGTGACGTTCACTGATGGCAGTCTACAATGCTAGATACCTAGAGAGTTCTAGAAATCAAGGAGTCATTCATATTCCATATGACTCCCTAATGTCCTACTCTGCTTCATATATAGATACAACACATTTTCTCAGGGAAACATGTCAAACTATGTGATGGTTGTAATGCCTGCACTGGCTCTGGAGAGATGGTTCAGTGGTTAAGAGCACTGGCTCTTCCAGAGGTTAATGACAGAGGTTCACTCTCCAGTATTCACGTGAAGCACACAACTGTCTGTAACTCCATTTCCAGGGCACCCAATGCCCTCTCCTGGCCTCTGTGGGTACCAGGCTTGCAAGTGGTGCACAGACATACATAAAAACAAAACACTCACACATATAAAATAAAAATAGCTGACAGTGATGATGCATGTCTTTAATCCCAGCACTCGGGAGGCAGAGTCAGGTGGATCTCTGTGAGGTCAAGGCCAGTCTGGTCTACAGAGCTAGTTCTAGGCAGCCAGGGCTACACAGACAAACCCTGTCTCAAAAAAGAAAGAAGGAGAGAGAGAGAGAGAGAGAGAGAGAGAGAGAGAGAGAGAGAGAGAATAAAAAT
Source organism: Myodes glareolus (assembly GCF_982192425.1). Taxonomy (NCBI): domain Eukaryota; kingdom Metazoa; phylum Chordata; class Mammalia; order Rodentia; family Cricetidae; genus Myodes; species Myodes glareolus. The sequence goes on along the minus strand of NC_142032.1, from coordinate 20,790,497 downwards.
AAGTTTAAAAGGAAAAAAATTCATTTTAGACTAGAAGGAGTCATGGAATAGAGAGATGATTCAGTGGTTAAGGGCACTTAATGTTCTTCCAGAAGACCTGGGTTCAATTCCCAGAACCCACATGGTGACTAACTGTAACTAGTCTTTCTCTGTCCCACCAGCCAGCTCCCAAATAAACGACATGGGGACTTATTGTTAATTATGAAACCTCATCCAATAGTTTAGGCTTGTTTCTAACTAGCTCTTATAACTTATATTAACCCATGCTTTTATTAATCTACATTCTACCATATAGCTTTTACCTCTATCCCATTCTGTGTGTCCAATTTGTTCTGCATCTGGCTGACTTCTTCCCCCATCTCTACCCTTCTTCTTCCCAGTGTCCGCTCTGCTCTGAAAATCCTGTCTAGCTATTGGTCAATCAGCTTTTTAATTAAACCAATCGGAGAGACACATTCACAAAAAGATTATTCTACAACTAATGATCACCTGCCCCTTCAGTTCTAGGGAATCTGACACCTTTTCCTGGCCTCCATGGGCACTAGTCACACAAGTGGTACACATATATAACAAAATATTCATACACATAAACTAAAATAAATAAATCTCATAAATAAAATTGTTGTCGGGTAATTTTGCTACAAATCTGGTGAAATCAAGAGCAGTTTTCCTAGTGAAACAAATGCAGTAAATGAAGAAAAACACCGGAAAGAAACCCAGAGGCTGACTGTCAGGAACATGAGTATACATTTAGGACTCTCAGGGGTCCACTGAGAATTATTAGGCTTGGTGAGAACATCTACAGGATAAAGGTAAGCAGATAACTGGGACTGGTGACTCACACCTTTAATTCCAGCACTTGGAAGGCAGAGACAAATGGATCTTTGTGAGTTCGAGGTCAGCCTGATCTACAGAGAGAGTTCCAGAACAACCAGAGCTACATAGTGAGGTCCTGTCTGAAGTGGGGAAAGTATCGGGTGCTGACAGCCTACGCACAATGGCTTTTTTCTCTGGATAAATATCGGTTTCACTTTCAAACCTTATCTATGGAATAGGTGTGGGTGTGGCGAGGACTAAATCTACCTTCAACCTCTTCATTTCTGTGGATGGGCTTTGCTTGGTGTGATGGTTGTCTTTACAGGTGTAGGCAGGGCCTCTGAGGGGAGTATCAGCTATCTATCTTTCTCTCCTCTCTGTTCCATGGACCTCAGTCCTCAGCAGAAGGAGGGACCAGACCCCAGCACTGGGTAGTCTCCAGAGGAGCTGTATTGCTTCCTTATGGTCTTTCCTCTGTGGGACTCATGCTCAGCCTTCTTTTGCAGTTTCACTGATGAATAAAGAAGGAAAAAGGAAGAGAGAGAAGTGCAAAAGAGGAGAGGGAGCTATTTAAAAAGAAGAAAAGGAAAGACTAGACAGAGGGGGATCTATGTGTGTGCTTAAAGAAAGGAAGCATATATTAAAACGACAAAAAAAGAAAGGAAGCATATGCACTCAAGTATAAAGTACTGGGTTACTTGGTGGGCAAGGCAAATTGTTGGGAGACAAATTCTTTACAGAATTTCCTGTTTCAAAATGCAATCCAATAAGTTTAATTCTAGATATACACTCAAAGAAAAAACACATCCAAACAAAAACTTGCACTCATACCCACCTTACTTATAAGGCAAAAAGCAGGAATAACTTAAATATTTAAATGATGAATGCAAGAATAATCTGAGGTACATCTATGTAGTGCGCCATGAAAAGAAATTATGTAGTACTATCACAGTATACATGATCCTTCAAACATCGTGCTAAGTGAAAGAAGCTAGCCACAAGGACCACATAGTGTTTGACTCCATTTGTATGAGACCATCGAAACAGACAAAGTCTGTCAGATGTTCTGGGAACTGAGGGAGTCGGGGCACTGAAGTCTGGGGTAGGTGGTGGGTGAGGAAAGGGTTTCTCTGAGGTTCTCCAGCTAATTTTGGTAATGATTGCACAGATCTGCGAACAAGAAAAAAGTCAGCAAACTGTAACACTTTAACTGGGTCGATTCATATCTTATTGCTAAAAGTTTTGCAAAGCACACTTTGCTTTTATACTAATAAAATTGATGATTTTATATGTTAATGAATATATCATGATATGGGTTTTCAGTCTGTTGATGCCTCTCAAATTCCAAATTATTATGATTAAGACTCTGCCCCTAGCCAGTTCTTTGACAGCTGCTCCTATTAATAGGTAAATTCTCTATCAGAAGTTGGAGGGAATACATGTGGCTCTGGCAAAAAGAAAAAGAGGGAAATAAAAGCACATATCTATGAACAAAATGGAGAATCCAGAATTCATTGTATGACATTGGAAGCTTTTTGCAGTTCTGCAGTGAGGATGCTTTCATTGAATGGTGTTGGAATAACCAGTAATTTGGGACAGAAACAAAATTAGACCCGCATTTTAACAACATACCACAAAAGGAACCTCCAGATGGATTGAAGTGTTAAATATCCAAATCACATTAAAATCAAGAAGAAGTAATAGTGGCATGTTTATCACAGCCATGAAAAATATGTTACTTTCTCAACTCTAAAAGCAACTGAAAAATATTACTAAAGTCGTGTAGAGGACCACAACCACATACTCCATTACAAGATGGCGCTGGCATCCGGTTTCACCACCAGGTGAATGCACATGTGCTTGGTAACTTTCCACTGCTGTCCCCGCCTACTCCCGAGGCATCACCTCGGATAATGGGCAGCGGGCCAATCCAAGGGTGACACGTCCGAAGCAAGGACTGTTTCCTATATAAAGGATGGGTTCCCTCATTTAGGGGTCCCCGGCCATGTTAGCTTATGCTCTCTCTCTCAAGATGCATTAAAGCTTCTCTGCAGAAGAATTCTAGTGTCCCGCATGGGTCTTGCTGGCGAGATGATAGCGTGGGACATCTGGTGCTTGAAACCCGAGACGCCAGGTGACCCTGACCGCTTTGCACCAACGGGGACCCCTTGGATTCAGAACTGCAGGTCTGCATGCTCAGAGAGATATGAATATTCCTGGATTTTTCGGTTTTGGGCTTGACTTGTTTCCGCATTGGGAAGGTTTCGTAGAGGCCTTGGTACTCATCTTAGCAGTTCTCTTATTTTTCGCCAGAAATTGCTTAAAAGATGAATCTTGCCAAGCGGTTGTTGCAAAAGCGGAGGAAATCCAGGATAGAATATCAGAAACTGAGTGCAGTGGGAGGATAGACGCGCGTGTGAGAAAAGGCAATAAGGGAAAAGGACCCCCCAGTGATTCTAAGAAAGTAAAAATGGGGGAGAAGATTGACCTACAAGGTCAAAAGCTTTCTGATATCAATAATAAGAAAAAAGGAAAGAACAGTAGTTTATATCCTCTGCAGGGGCTCGAAGCTCTGCAAATTGAAAGTGACCATGAAAGTGAGCACAAAAGTTCTGGCTCAGGAGAAGAGATAGAAGAACTAGATATAGAGGAGGAGGCAGAATTAGCCAGCGGCAGGGCCATGAGGTCATCCCAAACGGCCCATCCGCCTCCTTATAGGCTGCGCCCTCCCCCAACTGCCCCTTCGGCGCCTCCTTATGAGGAACGCCCTGGGCCAAAGACCTTTTCATTTATCCCTGACAAGGTCAAGAGAAAGTTACACTTGGCCTTCCCCGTTTACAAAGGGGAAAACGGGCGGGTGCATGCGCCCGTGGAGTACAACCAAATAAAAGAGTTAGCAGAGTCAGTCAGAAAGTATGGAGTGACTGCTAATTTTACCTTAGCCCAGTTGGACAGATTGGCCTCGACTGCCATGACTCCGGCGGACTGGGAGACAGTTGCAAAAGCGTCGCTCATCAGCATGGGTCAATATTTGGAGTGGAAAGCCCTATGGCACGAGGCAGCCCAGGAACAGGCTAGAGCTAACGCTCAGGCCTTAACTCCAGAACAACAGCAATGGACCTTTGACCTCCTGACTGGGCGAGGGCACTTTGCTGCTGCCCAGACTAACTATCCTTATGGCACCTACCGCCAGGTAGCCGATACAGCTATAAGAGCATGGAAAGCCTTGTCAAAAAGGGGAGAAGGGAGCACCCCGCTCACCAAGATTATACAAGGGACTCAGGAGCCTTTTTCAGATTTCGTGGCAAGAATGACTGAGGCAGCAGGACGCATTTTTGGCGATACTGATATGGCCACGCCACTCATTGAGCAGCTTATCTTTGAGCAAGCTACGCAGGAGTGCCGTGCGGCCATAGCCCCCAGGAAAAATAAAGGGTTACAGGACTGGCTCAGGGTCTGTAGAGAACTAGGAGAACCCCTGATGAATGCGGGTTTGCCTGCAGCCATCATGCAGTCACAAAAACACCCTTTTAAAGGGCCAGACAAAAGAGTTTGCTTTAAATGTGGGAAGCCAGGACATTTTAAAAAGGATTGTAGGGCATCAGAAAAGGAGAGAGTGTCCCCTACCCTTTGCTCACACTGTGGTAAAGGTTATCATAGGGTGGAGCTCTGTCGCTCCGTTAGGGATGTCCATGGCAAGATCCTCCCACCATTAGGAAACCGCAGACTGATGATCCAAAAAACGGGATGACGGGCCCTCGGTCCCAGGGCCCCCAAAAATATGGGAACAAGTTCATCAGGGCAACAACCGAGGAACCCTCGGAGGCAGAACAAGAATGGACTTGTGTGCCTCCACCGACTTCCTATTGATGCCCCAAATGGGGGTACAGCCCGTCCCCGTGCAGCTGCCTGAGCCCCTGCCCCCTGGAAGCGTGGGCCTGCTTTTAGGGCGTGGCTCGCTTACCCTACAGGGACTGATTGTCCACCCAGGATTGTTGATAGCCAGCACACTGCCGAAATACAAGCCCTATGCTCTTGCCCTAGTGGAGTCTTTTCCATCAGTAAAGCAGACAGGATAGCTCAATTACTGCTTCTCCCGGCAGACATCCACCAGAGGCTGGAGAATAAATTAATGGGGTCTATTAATAAATTAATAGGACAGGACTCGGCCTACTTGGTTGTTAGCCTTCAAGATCGACCCAAACTGCCCCTTTGGGTCAACGGTAAATGCTTTGAAGGCATTTTGGACACTGGTGCGGACAAAAGTATTATCTCATCGCGCTGGTGGCCACAGTCCTGGCCCGTTACCGAGTCATCTCATGCCCTACAGGGCTTGGGCTACAGCGCAAACCCCACCATTAGCTCCACCAGATTAACCTGGGAAACAGATGAAGGGCAGTCAGGATATTTTACACTATATGTCCTCCCCCTGCCAGTCAACTTATGGGGAAGAGATGTGATGCAGGGTATGGGATTGACCTTATCTAATGTATATTCATCTCAGGCCTAGGATATTATGATAAGAATGGGTCATAGGCCAGGAAAGGGCTTGGGTCGCTCCAAGCAAGGAATACGGGAGCCAATAAATCCTAAACCTAATAACAACAAACAGGGCCTGGGTTTTTCCTAGGAGCCACTGGGGCAGCACAGCCCATACCATGGAAAACAGAGACCCCCGAATGGATTCCCCAGTGGCCACTTACCTCTGAAAAACTGGAAGCAGTGAATCAGCTAGTTAATGAGCAATTGGCTCTGGGACACATAGAACCACCCACTTCTCCGTGGAATACACCCATTTTTGTCATTAGAAAGAAATCAGGAAGATGGTGCTTGCTGCATGATTTGAGAGCCATTAATGAACAAATGCACCTCTTTGGGCCTGTGCAGCGAGGACTCCCGGTGCTTTCAGCTTTGCCCAAAAATTGGAGTCTGGTAATAATAGATATTAAGGATTGTTTTTTTCTATTCCATTGCATCCTGCTGATAGGCCTCGCTTTGCTTTAACTGTTCCTTCAATTAATCATATAGAGCCTGATAAACGCTTTCAATGGAAAACTTTGCCCCAGGGTATGTCAAATAGTCCGACAATCTGTCAGATGTTTGTGCAGGAGGCTCTTAAACCGCTTCGTGAACGTTTTCCATGTTTGCTTGTGGTTCATTACACGGATGATGTACTTATGTGTCATGAGGACTTACAGGTCCTAAAGGAAGCCTACCCGTTGCTCGTTAAAAGTTTACAGCTATGGGGTCTTCAAATAGCCGCTGTAAAGGTCCAGATTGCAGATACTGGCCAATTTTTAGGTTCTGTTGTTCTCCCTGAAAAGATCCTACCTCAAAAAATAAAAATTTATAGGAACGATTTGCGAACGTTAAATGATTTCCAAAAATTGTTAGGAGATATTAATTGGCTGTGATCATTTTTAAAAATCCCCTCCGCTGATTTGAAGCCATTGTTTGATATCTTGGAAGGGGATACTCATATTACCTCCCCTCAGGTCTTGACGCCGGCAGCAGAAGTAGCCTTATTACTAGTGGAAGAGTCCATTAAGGAGGCACAGCTGTGCCGTATTGATGAAACTCAACCATTTGTTCTATGTGTGTTTAAAACAAGAAAGCTACCCACTGCTGTGTTATGGCAGGATGGACCGTTACTGTGGATCCATCCGCATGCTTCTCCTAACAAAAGTATTGATTGGTATCCAGCCGCTATAGCTCAAATTGCCCTTAAAGGCCTTAAAATGTCTGTTAGTCATTTTGGTAAGCATTCAGCGGTTATGATAGTTCCCTATACCTCCTTTCAGATACAAACTTTGGCTGCCGCCTCTGACGATTGGGCCATTTTGGTTACCACCTTTTCAGGAAAAATTGATAATCATTATCCCAAACACCCTCTGCTGCAGTTCACTGCATGTCATCCCATTGTGTTTCCCCGAGTTACGTCTTCTGCCCTGCTAAAAGACAGGATGACGGTTTATACAGATGGCTCCAAGAATGGTGTGGGAGCCTATGTTGTGGGTTCTAAAATATATACAAAGAACTTTTCTGCCACCTCACCCCAGGTGGTGGAATGTATGGTGGTTTTAGAGGTTCTTCAAAGATTTCATTGTCCCCTTAATATTGTTTCTGATTCTGCCTATGTGGTTAACACTGTTAAATTATTGGAGGCCGCTGGAATTATAAAACCTACTAGTACAGTGGCAGCTCTTTTCCAGAGGATACAGGACTGTTTACTAAATAGGAGAGCTCCATTTTTTACCACACACATAAGAGCACATTCGGGGCTCCCAGGCCCCATGAGCTTGGGTAATGACCTGGTTGATCGTGCTACGCAGCTTGCTGCGGTAGCTCTTGCCTCCCCGTTGCAGAGCACTAAAACCTTTCATGATAATTTTCATGTTACAGCTGAAACCCTGCGCAAACATTTTTCACTTACCAGAAAAGAGGCTCGCGATACTGTAACCCAATGTCACAATTGTTGCCAGTTTCTTCCTATCAGACACACTGGCGTGAACCCCAGAGGGATTACGCCCTTGCAAATATGGCAGATGGACGTGACTCATATCACTGCCTTTGGAAAACTTCAGTATGTGCATGTGTCGATTGACACATGCTCTGGCATTATTCATGCCACACCACTTACAGGAGAAAAAAACCTCTTATGTCATTCAACATTGCCTTGAGGCATGGAGTGCTTGGGGCAAGCCCACATCTTTAAAAATGGATAATGGGCCTGCCTATACTTCTCAAATTTTAAACAATTTTGTGCGCAGATGCAGGTCACCCACATTACAGGCCTGCCTTATAACCCCCAGGGGCAGGGTATCGTAGAGCGAGCGCATCACACACTCAAATCTTATCTACTTAAACAGAAAGGGGGAATATTGAAAGAGTTGCCCCCGACGCCAAGAGTGGCCATTGCCACGGCTCTGTTCACTATAAATTTTTTAAATCTGGATGGTAATGGCCAAAATGCTGCAATACGACATTGTTCGGATCCGCAGCGGCCCAAAGATTTGGTTAAATGGAAAGATGTGCTTTCTAATGAATGGAAAGGCCCGGATCCCATTCTATTGAGATCCAGGGGAGCTGTTTGTGTCTTCCCACAGGATCAAGAAAGCCCATTCTGGGTGCCGGAGAGACTGACCCGAACGGTGAAGAGTGACCCACAACACGCGGACTCGCCTGAGGATTTGGCTGCTGTTCCTCCTGCCATTTTGCAGATGGATGACAGCGGTTGTGATGAAGCACCGATGGGGGATACTCTCAGTCTTCCCGAAGCCGACACCAGTCAGCCATAGAGTGGCGGTGTTTCCTTGGTTTTTTACAACCAATAAGACTCTGGGGCTCCCCTACCTTCCTAGAGATGATTTATAAGCTTGGCCGTAGGATTCCAGTCCTGGGTCATGTCCTTCATCTCCTACTTCAAAGAATGGGTGGGGGTGGGAATGTTTGGAGCAGCCCTATGCTGTGGAATAGTGTTTCTCCTCTGGATGGTCTGCTGACTCAAATCCCAAAGTCGTAGGGACAAAGTGGTTATTTGCACAAGCGCTGGCTGCCCTAGAACAGGGCGCCTCTACTGATGTGTGGTTATCTATGTTGAAGCAGTAAGGTTTATGCCAACCAGCTCCTGCACCCCTAGGACAGTGGTCCATCGCACAGGGTGGAGTGTTTGGCTTAGCTAGCCCTGAAGGTTGTTGAGCTAAAGAGCATCGCACAGAGAATGGCCCTCTCTGAGAGATATGTCGCCCTGCATAAGGGCTTCCTGCCGCATATTCCCTTTCCCAGAAAAATGGCAGAGGGCAGGCCGGATAAGTTCCAGGTGTCATGAACCTAGGGGCAGATTCCGTGTAATCCCATTTTAATGTTTCCACTTTGGGAAGTGCGACCTCTATCTTTGCCTTCTGAGGGAGTTGCCTTTCTGCAAAGAAGTACAAAAAGGGGGAGATGTAGAGGACCACAACCACATACTCCATTACAAGATGGCGCTGGCATCCGGTTTCACCACCAGGTGAATGCACATGTGCTTGGTAACTTTCCACTGCTGTCCCCGCCTACTCCCGAGGCATCACCTCGGATAATGGGCAGCGGGCCAATCCAAGGGTGACACGTCCGAAGCAAGGACTGTTTCCTATATAAAGGATGGGTTCCCTCATTTAGGGGTCCCCGGCCATGTTAGCTTATGCTCTCTCTCTCAAGATGCATTAAAGCTTCTCTGCAGAAGAATCCTAGTGTCCCACGTGGTTCTTGCTGGCGAGACGATAGCATGGGACAAAGTCAGACGTCCCTATACTTGAAAATCTCATTTCTATACCTTAAAAACAAAAATTAAGACAGAAGACTGTAGACTTAGTATTTATCACATGTATAATTAACAGAAAAGATTCACCTACTTGCCTATTTTTTTAAAAGGTGGAGAGAGTCCAGTAAGTGATGAGCAGAGAAAAATCAACAGAGAATTTGTGTCAGGAGAATCAATGCTAAGCAGAAACATATACAAAGGTTCATAATTGCTGCAATCAAAGAAATACAAGTCAAACAGCAGTGGCCTTCTACAGGGGCTCTCCTGTGCTGACCTGCAGGGGCTCTCCTGTCCTGTGCTGATCTGCAGGGGCCCTCCTGTGCTAACCTGCATGGGCCCTCCTCTCCTGTGCTAATCTGCAGGGGCCCTCCTCTTCTGTGCTGACCTGCAGGGGCCCTCCTGTCCTGTGCTGACCTGCAGGGGCCCTCCTGTCCTGTGCTGACCTGCAGGGGCCCTCCTCTCCTGTGCTGACCTGCAGGGGCCCTCCTTTCTTGTGCTGACCTGCAGGGGCCCTCCTCTCCTGTGCTGACCTGCAGGGGCCCTCCTCTGCTGACCTGCAGGGGCCCTCCTGTCCTGTGCTGACCTGCAGGGGCCCTCCTGTCCTGTGCTGACCTGCAGGGGCCCTCCTTTCTTGTGCTGACCTGCAGGGGCCCTCCTCTCCTGTGCTGACCTGCAGGGGCCCTCCTCTGCTGACCTGCAGGGGCCCTCCTCTCCTGTGCTGACCTGTAGGTTTGCCTTATGTCTTGAACTTGCTTCAGCAAACCAGTCTGAATTCTTTCCTTCTCCCAGAACTGGATTAGTGATCAAATATAGCAAGCCCAGTTCAAATGACCTGTCACTCATCCTGCCCCTCTCTCTGCAAAAAATGTTATCAACTGTGTAAAATAAACACTTCCTCTGATTCTCCTTCCTCCTATTCCACATCCTCCCTCCTCCCCTTCTTCCTCTCACCCTCACCTTCTCCACAAACATGTATGCATGGATTTTTTAACCCGCAAGTTACCAGATGGCTCATGATTCCCTGAAACACCTTTTAACAAACCTGCTAAATGATTGAAATGAGAGCCAGCTGGTCAGCAGTCCCCAACACTTGCCCCGCCCCTTCTCAACCTCACTCCACAGCCCTGCTCCCTCCTCTCTACACCCCTACAGCTTTCCTTCATTGTCAGCCTAGCTCCCTGATATTAAAGACACTTTAAGCCTCTTGTCATTCCTGCCACATACCTGCCTTCCTTCACAAAGAAAGCTATTAGTTGTTTGGCTTATCATGTGATGCTTTAGGATTATTATTTAAAAGTAAAAACTAAGAGTATTTGACAATAACGCACATGTGCAATTTTACATCATTAATGGAAGTGGGGAATTATCAAGGCCCATAAAATTGTGCATTCGTTATGATTGCTTAAGTGTGTGCGTGTATGTGTGTGTGTGTGTGTGTGTGTGTGTGTGTGTAAATGACACTCAAATAGTTACATCCTTGTTCTCTCTGTGTGTCTCCCTTCCCCACCTTTTATTTTAAAGACTAGCTAGAGGCAGATCATTGACTTCAGCTTTCTGACTCAGTGGGTCGGGGCCCAAGAACTTTCATCTTGCAGAAAACTTTCAGGCTAATCTTAGTAGAAGAGCATTTTTGGAGAGCCATTGCCTGCACATTGCTGGGGATGTTAGGGAATAGTTTGCCCTCTGTTTGACTCGAGTTAGTTTCTCTTTTCTGGTGCGGGAGAATTGTTTGTATTCTGTCAATCATGTTTTAAATAAACGCTGATTGGCCATGGGGGGGCCTGCTTGTTTGGGGGTTTCTTTTCCGCCCTGTCCCCCATGTTACACTTTTCAACCTACAAAGCCTGCCTAGAGCATGAGGGGGGGGGAATCTTAGGTAGCTGGGTGTGGTGCATGCTGTCGCTCAGATGCTGCTGAGTCAGGCAGGGTTACAAGCACAAGGTCAGTCTGAGCTACATAACAAACACCAGGTTACAATTTAAAGGAGTGAAATCATTTTCTGGAAAACAAAAAAGTACAGCTGGACATGGTGGCACAAGTTTTCAGTCCCAACACTTGGAAACAGGGCAGGGAGATCTCTATGGATCTCTATGGAAACTTAACATCTCCAACTTTCTTCCACTTGTGGAACCCAGGGACACAGGTCGGACAGAACCTCCCAGCATCTTTTGCTAAGTCCCATGCCATTTTACCATTTCTTTGATAAAAACAACAACAGAACATTCTGCATAGGGATTCAGATTCTACTCTTGAAACCAAACAAAGTATGGCCTAAACAAGATGAAAATTTACTTCTGTACCAGAGAACAGCTCCAAAGTGGGTGACCCCATACTAGCGAGCTAGGTCCACTTTCAGGTGTCCTATAGGTGCCTCTCTCTCCGCCCACCCCCACACCCAGCAGGATTCACACAGTGTCTAGATCTCAATCAAAAAAGGGAGAAATTGATTAAGGAGCAGGAATTCTTTTCTCTAAAAACAGAATCTGAAAGGCACACAGGTCATACATTGAAACATTTCCCTTTGATCAGATTTGTAAAACCACACACAAGTATCTTGGAAATAGAGTCAAGTAGGTTAGTCATGTGCCTGGCTCTACTTTAATGATCTATTACCAAGGAAAAGAAAGAGACTGGCTCTTGAGAGAGGTGTTGGGCCACACCGACCACGCAGACTGTCTATAATGCTCCACAATCTGTTGATTGCACAATGTCCCTTTGGGTCAATGAACACAGGGCTACCTTGGTTTAATAGCTGTCTAATATTTTATTGTACAGTTCTAACACAATATCGCTCACTGGCTGACCTGTAGGTTAAGTCCACTTTCGGCCTTTCTTCGTCAAACAAGCTTGTTCCTAGAGTCTTGCTTCATAGAATTTTTATTTTTGTAGGAAAAGCTGACTTTAAAATGAGTCAGAGGATGTGTACATTTTTTATTTTTCTCAAAATTGCCAAATTGTTTCTCCCACAGCCTCTATAGAGGAGCAAGTTATACATTCATCATCAAGAAACGAGAGTCCTCATTTCTTCATAATATCAGAAATTATTTATTCTTGGCCCGGGCAAACGGGTAGAAAAGTCCACCTCCCTGCTGTTTACAGCCGAACTCCAATGGGTGCGTGTTGGGGATTCTGCCGTATCTTCGTTGATGACTAGCTTTTCTTTTCTTTTTGTGTGTTATGCTAGCTCATATCTGCAAGCCGCTGGGAGCCCAACAGGAAACAGAACTCACCCCTGAATTGTTCACAAGAAAGAACTGCCATGGAAAGATTACTTACAGTGCCATGAGCAAGGCTGGGTCACCCAGAGACAGAAACAGCAGGAGGCCTTTGAGGAACAATGGGCAAGATGGGGAAGTCCTGCCACCCTCCAAGGCCAGGAGGACGGGCAGTGTGGAGAAAGCCACCCCTATGGGCTGATGTGGCAGAAGTCCTCAGCCCCAGTCCGAGGCACATCTCCCCACAGATGTACCCCAGTTGTTCTCAGCTCAGCCCTGAGTGTCCTGCTGGTTCTCACTGTTGATCAAACCCGGAAGAGAAGCCAGCTCAGAAGAATACCAGGAGAGGACACCAGGGTCACAGTTCAAGGCAGCCTCCCAGGCCAGAGGCAGCCAAGAGAGCCGAGAACAGATCCTACCATTCGTCCTTCAATGTGTGCGTGTAACACTGGAATATAAAAGAAAATATGTATTTGTTCTCGTCCCCAGGAAGAGACATAGCTCCTCTGGAGGTTTGGATGAGAGTGGTCCCATAGGCTCAGATATTTGAAGTCCTAGCCCTCCGTTGGTGGAACTGTTTTGAAAAGATTGGGAGGTGCAGCCTTATTAGAGAAAGTGTTCCACCAACTGGGAACTAAGCGTTCAAATATATGAGCCTATGCGGGCCATTGTCATTCATTCATTCAAATTGCTGCACCTGGGGCGGCTTTGGTAACTGTTGATGGTTCAGCACCCTAACCTGCTGAGATATGTTCACTTAAAATGAGAATATCTCAACACGCTCAAGGACCCACAACCCCCCCCCCTTTTTTTAGTAATACATAGTCAAGAGATTGAGGCAACCTTCTCAAGAGAGAGACTTTTTCAACAAAGTGTGTGTGTGTGTGTGTGTGTGTGTGTATGGCTTTTAAAGCTACATTGTTCAAGGGATATTAATCTATATATAAGCTTAAAAGATTATGAAAAACATGGGTATACTTATTTTTATGTGAAGATATTACAAGGTAGTTAATGAGTTTATCATTTCTACAGATAAGAAAGGAATGCTGAGAAACTAAGAGGAAATCAATAAAGGTCATACTGTAACCTTGATCCCAGGCAGACAGGCCTCACAGCAGAGATTTCCCAAGAGCTTCTTGTCCCTCTCTCCGGCTATCAGAGGATCACATTTTCACATGCAAAGTTAGAGTGTTTAACAGGTGTGTAGGAGCATGAGGCTGGCCTCCAACGAGAACATAAACTTCCTCCATGTAACTGACAAAAGAATGAACCTGGGACGGAGGAACTGGGTATGGACTAGAGTGTGTGAGGTTTAGTCTCTAAAAAAATGGGAATCTTAAAACAGAATGACGACAACAACAAAAACTGTCTCTGTAACAGAGAGAAGAAACATTGGAAGCAACCTGGAGTCAAGTCACACACACACACACACACACACACACACAGTATGTGAAAGGAATGGCTAAATTGTCTCAACTAAACCTACATTTTTTCTGGTCATTGAGTCATGATTTTTTTAAATTGTAGAACAGCCCCAACCATAGTGAGGATGAAAAACTGGACTCTTTTTCTCTGCTCAGGCACAAGGAAAGAGATAACAGAGGAGAAATTGTGAAGAGCTGATGAGGTCCTGCATGAACGTGTAGTATTGACATAAGCCGCAGTATGTCAAGGACCACAAAGCTTCAAACTCATGGGAGTGGCGACGCCCCCACCCCCATGCCCAGGGCAGGGCAGAGGAATGGCAACACTTCCCCTTAGTCCCGGTACTAAGCTGAGAACGGTTGATATTTGGCTAAAACCAGAGTGTGTCGAAAGTGTCGATGTAGTCTCCTCCTCCATTATGACTGAAATCTGAGACTGCTCCCCTATGAAGACGCTCCACCGAGACTAGCTAACCGCCTTGCACTGAGTTCCAGGCTGCTGTTGGGACGTCTCCATCAGAGCACAGTTACCCCATCCCTGCTCCCCTGCTGCCCCAGTCAGGCCACTCACCAAGCTGTACAGGTAGTGACAAGAAATAGAAGCCCCAGGCCGGCCAGTCGCATTCTTACTTGGCTTTGCCCATCTGTTTTTCTTTTCCTTATTAAGATTTATTTAGTTTTTTGTTGTTGTTGTTGTAGTGTATGTGCTTCCGCCTGAATATGTCTGTGCACCACAGGCATGCAACACTCACAGAGGCCAGAAGAGGGCAGTGGCTCCTCTGGAAGTGGAACTAAGGACAGTAGTGGTACAGTTAGTGGTACTAGGAACCGAACTTGGGGTCTCTGGAAGAGCAAGCGCTCTCAAGTGCTGAGCCATCTCTTCAGCTCCCGATTCTTTTTCTAAAGACTTCCACACTCTTGCTTCCTTGCTTGCTCTTAATTAATCTCTCAACTAGTTACTTTTTATTGTACTCCATCTGAAACCTTCTTTTTCAGGATTACAAGGACCAAACTGCTACTGGGGTCGAGGCCAGAGAAAACTGGACTCCACTCTCCCCCGGCACCGCCGCCGCCACCGCCATAACTTTATGGTCCTGGTAGACTCTGATATGTTTAAAACGTTCTTTGGAGGTCTGGGGAAATACTCCTTGGCCTGTGTCTTGTGGGCGGGACTGTACACTCACACAAGGTTCAGAGTCATCCTGTCCTCGCGTTTGCACCCAACATGAAGCCAAATGATGTTTATAAAATGTCCTTTCCCCGGGGTAAGGTTAGCCTGCAACTAGGGACTTAGAGCAAGGCATAGCCTGATCCCAGCACCCCAAAAAGATATGACTATTTCTCCCTTTTATTAGCCTGTTCTCTCCCAAGTTTCTTTTACTATATATAATATCCCAACCCACAAAAGACGAGAGCATGAGTTAAAAAGCTACCTCCCACTCAGCTGGGTATACTGCGGTAAGCCTTTAATTCCACAACACTCAGGAGGCAGACGCAGGTGAATCTATCAGTTAGAGATTGGCCTGATCTACATAGAAAAGCTACAAGAAAAATCCTATCTTGAAAAACCAAGGAGTCGGGGGAAGAAAGGAAAAGATTATCCCGATTATCCCCCACTTCTAGCCTTGGCCAAAACCAAGTCTCCTCTCTATTGTATTCAGTCTCATGTTTGAGTCCACAACTCCAAGAGAAAAGATGCAGTTTGGACAAAATCTGGTAACAATTCATATGCAAACAAATTTTCCTAAGCCTTTTTTGATTTGTTCCAAGAAATTTAAGTACAAGAACTATCATGTGTTTCGTTTTGGTTTGGTTTGGTTTTTTTCTAGATCAAATTAAATCTGACTGAGTCCTCATTTGCTACAAAGACTGATAGCAACTTAAGCTCTGCCGTGGGTAGGCTTTCTAGGCTGGAAAAAGTCAAAGACATTTCTCGATTGTGCCACGGCTCTGGGTAGAGGAAGAAAACTAGTCTATACGAGTGAGGGCTGCTGCCATGGCAGACATTATCGCCTTTCAGCTTCCCGTGGATGGTTTAAGTTCTTACAGCCAGAAAACCACGTGGCTCTTGGATCAGTCACCTGTAGCCACATCACAAACCACCTCGGGCAGAATGTTTGGCTTTTCCTCTGCTGCGCAGGGCAGGCTAACTGGACAAAGGATGCCCCTTGTGGTGAAAGGGCCCCTACTGAACTTGAAATCTGGTGCTTGGTCTTCACCTACATGACAATTGTTCTGTTTGTCTCACTACAATGGCCACTTTGTTTTACAAACTTAGTGTGTAAATTTGTAAAGACAAACCACTATCCTAATACACAAGTCCTCCCCGAAAGGTATGAGGAAATGAAGCATAGGGATTTCTTTAGAATTTTTCAAGTAATTAAGAATAAGAAACTGTCCTAGAAGCTGCCATATTGATTGTCTGAATGACCTCCGCTATCCCAAAAGTCCAAGGAACGCCCCAGACAACCCATGATCCAATGGTGGAGTTCACGCCAGGTGCAGGTGTCTAAAGACCCAAAACCCATGCAAGAACTACAACTCAAACACATTCTGACCTTTCACAACCTGGGACATGATTTTGCAGATATTTCCGAATAAAACCCATCCATTTTAGATGGCAAAGGCTGTTTAATTTGACCTTGACTAGAGGGACAATAGATAGGTAGGATTTGATGGCATTTATTAGAGAAACCATTCTCAAACCTTAGCCTATGTCACAACTGACTGAAATACAGACATCCTGTGCCCTTAGAGCAAATGGTTCTCAACCTTCCTAATGCTGCAAGCCTTTAATACAGTTCCTCATGCTGTGGTGACCCCAACCATAAAATTACTTTCATTGCTACTTCATAATTGTAATTTTGCTACTGTTATGGGTTGTAATGCAAATATTGATGGTCTTAGGTGACCCCTGTGAAAGGGTCGTTTGAGAACCACTACCTTAGAGTTTCTAATTTGGTAAGCCCGAGATAAAGCCCCTTCATTGCTTTGTTTATAGGTTGGTGCTGAGTTCCCAGGAGAGCTTATACTGAGAACACTGTACCACACAGGGATGGAGGAATGCTGGCTATCGAGCTAACTCTAACACGGACACACTTGCTGTCTTATCCAGGGACAAAGAGGGCTCACAGTTTTGCACATTTGTTTCCCTTGGCATAACTGTTTTACATTCGTGTTATGATGTGTAGTGATAACCCATTCCTCACTGGGTGTGGTGTCTAGTATCTGCCATTCCAGTACTTTGGAGGCAGAAGTGGGAGAATCACTGGTTGATGAGCAGCCTGGGATATATACAGCTATACCCTGTTCCCACATATGACCAATTGCTTTTTATTGCTGAGTAATATCCTATTTAATGGGTATGTCGCATTTTCTCTATCTGTTAACCTGGTTTCATGACTTGAATCTGAAATGTCCCTCACCGGCTTATGTTGTAGTTGCTTATTCTCTGATGCTGGTGCTGTGTGTGTGTGTGTGTGTGTGTGTGTGTGTGTGTGTGCAGGTGCAAGTGTGTCCAAGAGTGAGTACACACGCACTTGAGACAGAGTTTCGCTATATAATTTTAGCTGACCTAGAACTCATTGTTAGACCAGGATGTCCTCAAACTCATATGAACTCATAGAGATCGGCCTACCTCTGCTTCCCAAGTAGTGGGGGCAGGAGGGTGAGTCTATATAGCATTTCAGAGTTGGGGTCCAGGGGCTAGAGGACATTTGTTGTTCTTGCAGAGGACCCAGGTTCGATTCCCAACTCCAACACAGCTGCTCACAACTGTCCATAACTGCAATTCCAGGGGGCAAAACAGCCTCTTCTGACCTCTAAAGTCCCAGGCATGCACATGGTGCAGGAGACAGTTACACAAGCAAAACACTCATGCATATAAAGTAAGCATATGGGAGGAGGAGAAAGAAGAGAAGAAAGAAGACAGTATTAGTTCATCAAGATTTAACTGCATTTCTTTAATAACTAGTGATTTCCGTGTCTGCCATCTCCTCTTGTGTTTTTGCACCTTTTTAAGTACAGTTTGTTTGGTTTTAGTTTTATCAAGGTTTAAGAGTTCCTTACATATTCCAGAAACACATTCTTTATCAGATACTGATTTTGTACAAATCTCTGGCCTATGTTGTCATTTTCTGAGCTCTCTCCTATTGAGAGCTAAGCTAAGATATTCAGGCTCATCAGTTTGGTTTTTGTTTTCTTTTTCTTTCCCCCCCCCCCCCCGAGACAGGGTTTCTCTAAGGCTTTGGAGCCTGTCCTGAAACTAGCTTTTGCAGACCAGGCAGGCCTCAAACTCACAGAGATCCACCTGTCTCTGCCTCCCGAGTGCTGGTATTAAAGAAATGTGCCACCACTGCCTGGCTATAATTTTTTTTAATATGTTTGGTTTTAGAGGCTTAATAGCTGTAATAACATTTTTTAATTATAATGTATTTTTACTTTATGCATATGGGTGTTTTGCTTGCATGTGTGTCTGCGTACTACTATTGTGCCTTGTGCTCTAGGAAGGCAGAAAAGGACATCAGTTTCCCTGGAACAGGTATTACAGACAGTTGTGAACTGCTGGATGGGTGCTGGGAATCGAGCCAGGGTCCTCTGGAAGAGCAGTCAGTGCATTTCACTGCTGAGCCATCTCTCCAATCCTTAATCCATGACATATTTTGAGTGGAGCTTTGTGTGTGGTGTAAAAAAAAAATTAGTAAATTTGCTAAAATGTAAATACCCAAGTTTGCTCAGTACCATTTCTTAAAAGAAAAAATAATTAGCTTTACTACAGAGAATTGTCTTTGTAGGTTTGCCAAAATTCAATTGCTTGGGGCTGAAGAGATGACTCAGAAGTTAAGAGTACTTATTGTACAATTGTGAGGACTGTACTAAGTTGAGGGATGTGGCTACCTCTGCAGGCCTCTGTGTGTCCACAGGCATAAGACTACACATAGACTATACACTTAGACATGAAATCTGAAGGTTTTTAGATTTACTTATTTCACATGTCTAAATGCTTTGCGTGCATGTATGTATGTGCACACATCGTGCTTGGTGCCAGAAGAGGTCAGAAGAGAGTGTTAGGTCTTCTAGAACTGAGAATCAAACCCTGGTCTCCTACAAAAATGAGTGCTCTTAACCACTAAACTAATTTTCCAGCCTCCAAATAAATCTTGAAAATAGAAGACTTAACAATAAGCAGTCTTTGCTAGGAGATGGTGGTGCATACCTTTAATCCCAGCACTCAGGAGGCAGAGGCAGAAGCAGATGGGTCTCTTGAGTTCCAGGTCAATCTGGTCTATGGAGAAAGTCCTAGGCCAGCCAAGGTTACACAGTGAAACTTTGTCTTGAAAAAAAAAAAACAAACAAACAAAACAAACAAACAAAAAACCCAAACCACCCCCATAAAGACAAGAGCAACAACAACAAAAGAACTTTTAAAACTAATCAGGTCTGTAAACACAAGAGCCTATTTCTAGACTCTCAGTTCAGTCCATTGGTCTATTATCTCTCAGGCAACCAACACCACATTGTCTTTTTTCTTCTTTCCCCTCAACCCTTGTTTGTTTGTGTTTTGTTTTGTTTTGTTTGAGACAGGGTCTCTCTTTCTTTGTAGTCTTGGCTGTCCTGAAACTCACTCATAGAGATCCGCCTGCCTCTGCCTCCCGAGTGCTGGGATTAAAGACACGAACCACCACACAGGACTACATTGTCTTATGGTAACTTTTATAATAAGTCTTGAAATCAGATGGTATCGCTGGAATCAGACCGGACAAAGTTTAACAAGTTGTACCTAGGACAATAAAAATGTCAGTTGGGGCTAGAGAAACGGTTCAGGGATTAAGAGAACTGTCAGAGAACTGGTCCTCTTCCGGGGGACCCAGGCTTAATCTGCAGCCCCACATAGCGGCCCGAAGCTTCAGTTCCCGGAAATCTGACTCCCTCTTCCAGCATCCTCCGGCTCCTGACACACACACGGTGCACAGACACACATGCAGGCAAAACCACCCATACACATAAAATAAAACTTAGTTTGTGAAAAACATAGACTCCATCTCTCCTCCATTCCACACGGTTTTGGTAGTTTGTTTTCAGAACAAGCTACTCAAGTAGTTTGGAAAAAAGGAAACCTTGCTGAGCAGCGGTGGCGCACGCCTTTAATCCCAGCACTAGGGAAGCAGAGGCAGGTGGATCTGAGTTCGAAGACAGCCAGGGATACACAGAGAAACCCTGTCACAAAAAAAAAAAAAGAAAAAGAAAGGAAGAAAACAGAGAACTTTATATTAAAATATTTTATTATAAATTTCCATTGTTCCCTCCCACCCTGGCAATGCCTTCAGTGTTCAGTGACTGAGTTGGTTGTGCCCTCTCCTTGGGAAGGAAATGCACAGCTTAAAGTATAAGGCTGTAGCTGGGCATGGTGGCACACACCTCTAATCCCAGCTCTTGGGAAGCAGATCTCTTGAGTTTAAGGCTAGCATAGTCTACATGGTGAGTTCCAGGCCAGCCAGGGCTGCATTGTGTGTGTGTGTGTGTGTGTGTGTGTGTGTGTGTGTGTGTGTGTGTGGTGTGTTGAAAAAACTACTTGGGAAATAACATTAATGAATTAATGAAGAGGAACACAAAATTAAGTGTATATTAAGGAACACAAATTGTATGTACATCAACTGCCATTATAATTACCTGAGAACCACGCATATGGAGCAGGAAGACAATGTTTCTCCCATAAGTTATCTTTATTTCACAAAAGTTTCAATAGGCCCTCATTCACTGCAGCAGTGTTACACCTAGGCTCATTCTGAGCTAATGAGAGATGCCCAACACGCTCTGACTCTCCAGAAGAAAGACAAAATTTTAATTTTTGGGAGACAGAGAAGTAGGGAGGGTGAAGGAATGGCAGAAAGCTGGGAGATGAAGGATACTCAGAGCAGAGAAACGTGTCAGAGCTCTCCGGCCAGGGGGGTGTACAGATAGTCAGCCGGGGCTGGTCAGGTGGATCACGGAAAAAGGTGCTTGGCTGCGTTCAGTCCCTGGGTCCTACGTGGTAGAAGAATAGAACTGATTCCTGCAAATTGTCCTCTAATCTTCACACACACACTCCCAAAATAAATTTAATAAAAAATAGTTTCAGAGATGGGAGACAGACAACAAGAAGAAATGGCCCATGAGGATGCTCCAAGAACAGTCATGAGTCAGGGGGACAGGAAGAAAGGTGGTGAACAGGGTATGTGTATTACAGGTACACTAGAAACCAAAGGGAAGAAATGAAAATCGCTTTTATACCAGAGGAGTGGAAAGTAACTGAAGAAGGATTTCAAATTTAATTTGCATTTATTGGTTCATTTACTCCAAGGACTGACTACCCTCTACCCCAACCCCCTCCATAGACGTTGCTATATAGCCCAGTATAACCTCAAATTATGTGTAGGATAGACTGGGCTTCAAATCATGGCAATGCTCCTGCCTCAGTCTCTTAAGAGCTAGGATATAGACATGTACCACCACATCAGTATTTTGCCATTAATTAAAATACTTTTAATCTATCTCCCCTTAATATATCCCTTATCAAATCAGTAAATGATCAGACTAATAGTATGAGAAATATAACTAAGAACAAAATGACAGAGAGTCCTGTTAGCTCTCCAGAAATTCCTTTTCCCAAAATCTGGCATTTAGACAAAAAACCAGCACTCCCTCAGGGACTTTAAGAAGATAGCTCCTATTAGCTAAAAGGAGTCCTTCTCCTTATCTCTGGCAAAAGGGACATGTTGCTTTTCCATTATCCTACGCCTGTGGTGCCTATTGGCATAGCAAGGTCTATGCCAGCTTCTAGAAGCCCTCATTCCCTACCCACAAGTACCTGTTACTGTCATCGTGGCTGTCATATCCAGGCCCTACCCTAAACCTCCAACCGCTAAACTTCCCTTCCCTTCCGCCAGCTTCTCCAATCCCTACATACCTCAGCAATTTGGATTGTGGGCCTCTTAGTTCTTCACACTCTCCTGGCTCCTGGTTCCTCTCTTGGTCTCCTTCTCTCTCCTCTGCTCTCTCACTCCACCCGCCTTCTCATGGCCCAGTTCAGTCAACTAGTCGGGTTCAGTATGGACACTTCTGGATGCCTCGTATCTGAAAATAGCACACCTCAACCCGTACCTAGGAGAGTTGTGTCCTCGTTTTTCTCCTTCAAATCCATTTTAAAATGGTCAAAGAGGTCCTGGAGAAAAAGATCAGCAGTTGAAAGCTCTGGACCTGGGTTTGATTCCCAGCACCTATATGGACCTGGGTTTGATTCCCAGCACATATATGGACCTGGGTTTGATTCCCAGCACATATATGGACCTGTAACTTCAGTCCCAGGTAAACCTGATGCCCTCTTCTGGTTTCTGTGGGCACCAGACACTCAAATACATATGCAGAGACACACATGCAGGCAAAATTTAAAATTAAAATTGTAAAAACCTATCAGGCCTGGTGGAGCAGGTCTATAATCCTAGATACTTGGGAGGCTGAGGCATAAGAATTAAAAGTTCAAAGGCTGTTTGGGTTACAGAGCTAGGTCAAAACAAATCTGGGAAACTTCTATGAGACCATTTCAAAAATTAAAAAGCTGAAGAGAGGGGTGGAAGAAAGTAGCATCTGTGAGGTCCTAAGTTGAATCCCCTTTGTCACGATAGAGAAATAAATAAATAAAATTCCCTATTAGTTTGTGGGTACTACATGAACAGACAATAATTATGATTTGGTCTCAGGTCATAGGTCATA
The DNA here is from genome assembly GCF_982192425.1 of Myodes glareolus. NCBI lineage: Eukaryota > Metazoa > Chordata > Mammalia > Rodentia > Cricetidae > Myodes > Myodes glareolus. The sequence continues at coordinate 20,767,995 of NC_142032.1, read as the reverse complement.
AATTTAAGGCTTGCTGACCTTAAGTCCAGACCATCTATATTTAATAAAGCAGCTGATATAGTTAAGGGTAAATATACCCTTATATTTAAAAAATATGCCTACTTTTTTCCTTTTTCATTTTCAAAAGATAAATATTTGTTATGATCTCACTTATTTTCTCTCCTTGTTTATTTTCTTTGCCTTTTTAGTTTTAGTGTTTTGAGGGTTGTGTAATATACATCTTCTGCATATCACACGCTTCCTTAAAATGATGCACGGCTTCACTGAGAGCACAAAAATCTTGTAAACTCGCTTCCATTCGCCTTTCAACCTTTACCATGGCAACACACTTTATTTTTATAACACTAAAGTTTCCTTACTTAAAGACAGAGATCATATGTTCATATGTTTTTACTCACAGGATCATCATTTCTGATGCCCTCTAGTCTGTCAGCTTAAAATTTTCTTTGCAGAAGCCTGAAGAGATGGCTATGTGGTTAAGAGCACTGGCTTTCCCAGAGAACTGAGCTGAGATTCCCGGCACCACATGGAGGATCATAACCACCATTAACCCCCACATCCAAGAAGTCCCATGATGCCCCTTCCAGCCACTGCAGGCATCAGACATGCAAGAGGTACACGGTCATACGTGTAAACAAAACACCAACACACATAAAAGTTAAAAAAAAATTTTAAAATTTCTTTGTATAGATTCACATTTTCCTTCTATTCGAAGGGCTTTCATTATCATATCTTGTACTATGGGTTTGCAGCTTACAAATCCTTTCAGCTGGGGTTGGAGAGATAGCTCAGTGGTTAAGAGCACTGCCTGTTCATCCAAAGGTTCTGAGTTCAATTCCCATAAACCATGTGGTGGCTCACAGCCCTCAGTAATGAGACTGGTACCCTCTTCTATCCTGCAGGCATACACGTAGGCAGAACGTTGTATACATAATAAATAAATAAATAAATTAAAACAAAAACAAAAACAAATTCTTTCAGCCTTTATATGTCAGAAAAGATTTTTGGGAGGGCCAGTGACATGGCTCATCAGGTAAAAGCACTTGCTTGTCAAAGCTGACAACCTGAATTTGATCCCCAGAACCCACATAATGGAATAAAAAAGCCAATTCCTGCAAGTTGTCCTCTGAACCACACAGACACACACAGACACACACACACACACACACACAGAGAGAGAGAGAGAGAGAGAGAGAGAGAGAGAGAGAGAATGAGAGAGAATAAATGTTTAACATCTTTTTAAAGAATTTTGTCTTAATCAGTCGTCTTTTAGTTCAGCAAAACATCCTGTCTCAAAAACCGGGGTGGAGAATGATAAGGGAAGACACTTAATGGTGACCTCTGGTCTCCAGTCACAATCAGCACACACACACCCATAAGCATATGCCATACAGAAAGTGAAAGGGAAGGGAAGGAGAAGAAACAAAAAGAGAGAAAGAAAGAAACTACTCGGTTATGGAAGTTGTTGGGGGTCACAGCCTTGGCCCTGGCCACCCTCACAGGCCGAGCCCAACAGGACGATGAAACAAACAGGTGACAGTGAAAAGCAATTCCCCTGGGCAGAGGAACAAGTGGCGCAGTGAGCCACCCCTCCCTGTGCCCTCTTCCAGTCCTTACAGCAAGTTCAGGTTTAAACAGAGGGCAAAGGGTATGAATAGCTAAGCAGTCCCTGTCAGAGTGTGTCTGCCCGGCATCATTATCTGAGTCCCATCTCCCTCACAAGGTGGTTTGACAAGCTGTCAGAGCTACGTGGCATCTCTTTCTGGAAGGCAAACTTCCCTCTGACTGGCAGGACCCCACCTTTCCCTTCCCTAGTGTCAGCTTCTAGGGAAATTCCACCACCTCAAAAGCCTGAGATAAATCCAAACAAGAGGACAAGTCTGAAAGCTACAGGGAAGGGCACAATATTCCCTAGAATGTTTTCATTCTTGGCAAGGCAGGACGGAACACCTTCAATCTCAGTGTTTGGAGAGTAGAGGGCAGGTGGGTCAGAGTGGGTTCAAGGTCAGCCAGGGCTGCACAGTGAGACACTGTCTTAGAAAGGAGAGAGAGAAAGAGAGGAGAAAAATAGAAAGTACCTTTATTCCTGCCACGGGGGTTACAGAATCTCTTTCTGGGTTTTGCTTACCTGTGCTTGTCATCAAGGGGGTTAGGAGATTATTCTTTAGAGGAAATCTCTGAGGTTAAAAAGGAAAAATTGTAGAAATATTTATTTCTAATGAGTTTTTATTGCAACATTAATACTTGCTGATGGAACTAACATAGTCTAGGAACACAGCACACATGGATTTCCGATCTGTCCCATCCACGAGCCTCCTTCTAAGGACACTCCATTCATGACTTTCTATATCAACAAAATTTTCAGGTGTCAAACTCCTAGGATTTTAGCATTGGAAGGATGTGGAAAATTATCTAGTTCAACCTCCAGTTAAATTTAGATGCATCTTCCATGGCACACACGACAGATGGTCACCTAGCCTCAGCTTGATATTTCTAGCAACGGAAAAACTCAAACTCCATGTGACAGCTGATTCAATTTTTGGACACTTCTAGGGATTTGAAATTTATGACATGTGCTAAAATCAGCCTCTCTGAGATGCCCGTTGTCTGCTTCTACTCAGATGACAAGCATGTCTATTCCCCTTCAAACCTAGGCACCTACCTTCCTAGTCCCCTACAGGCTTGCTACAGAGAAAATGTGAATGCTGGTCCTTCTTGCTCCCCTGGGCTGAACAAGTTCTCTGTTCTTCTGAAAATGAGCCAGTCAGTAGTGTAACTTCTTTGTTTTATCTTTTGCGAGACAGGCTCTTGTTAGGTAGCCCAGGCTGGCCTCTAGCAGCTCTGTCTTATTTTCTGAGAAATGTCGCTATGCCTGGCCTGCTGTTTCTCAGCACCAAGCTATCAGTCAAATCAATGAAATAGGATTTCTGGTGGGTTATTAAAATGGTAAAAAGTATGTGTCTATAAAATCAAAATGTGTGATGTTAACTCTTCCATCCTAGTTTCCCATCTTTGGAGAACTAATGGTAACCAGTGATAGCCCTTCTGTGGTTGAGAGTTTTGTTGCTTTGTTTGTCTTTGAAATGGGCTCTTCCTGTTTCCCAGGCCTGTCTTTTCTTCTTAGGCTCAAGCAACCATCTTTTGTCTCAGCCTCTCTAGTAAACTGGGATTACATGTATACATATACATTACTATACCTGGCATTTATGGGATTTTTTTCCCACATTAAGACATAGGTGCACATAAAATATTTTTCCATTTAACAATATATTCAGAATACTTTTTTTCAGAATACTTACATTTATGGTATGTAAAGAGGCACAGAATTCTTTTTTAAAATCTGCAATATTTAATAATACAGATTTTTAAATGTTATTCTTTTGGTCTGGTCCTTTTAAGGGGCAAGCCACGCCACTCCCAGCTACTTCTGACCCCTTGTGGCCATCTAAACTCCTTCCTTCTGTTCCCTCTCTTGGCGTGTACACGCGTGTTTTCCCCTCTCTCTCTCTTTTTCTATTTCTGCCTTTCTTTTTCTCCCTCTTCTTTAAGTAATAAATATTTACCTTTATGTTTAGCCTTACGTCTATTTACTATGTCCTGTAAGCCTTTTATCCGCCACCTGGTCACCCGCCCGCTTGGATGACTCTCCCGGCCGCATGGCAAGACCAGCCTGTCCAGGACCCGCTCCTGCCAGCTCTGCCGCTCACAGCGGGGAATCTGTACCGCTCTAGCCGTCTCTGCCTGGACTAGCGACTGCAGTCACCCTACCATTATTTTTTTAAAGAACAAAAGTAAATGTATTCAAATATTTACCCATATTAACTCAAAGGACACACAAAATGATACAAGTTGTATCTTTCCATGTAAGTTGTTACATTTTGTTGCTTTTAATTCTCTAGGCATATTTATAGAAGTAGAATTACTGAATTAAAAAAAAATTATGTTCATGTCCTTAAGTAGCTATGGCCAGACACCAACTGGTTGTGACAGCTGATTCTGAACAGGGTATATGTGATAGGTGAATCTTCATCTGAAAAAATAAGAGGTTAAAACCCTCCCATTCACTATTCACATGTGTGAGTAATAACTAACATCAGGAAATTAAAGACACATATACAAATGCACACAGAACCACTTGAATAGCAAAAAATTAAACACACACATCCAGGTGATGATGTCCCTTTTAAAGAAATATTTTAGCCAGTTGACGGTGGCACATGCCTTTAATCCCAGCACTCAGGAGGCAGAGGCAGGTGGTTCTCTGAGTTTGAGGCCATCCTGATCTATAGAGTGAGTTCCAGGACATCCAGAGCTACACAAAGAAGCTCTTTCCTAAAACCAAAAACGAGAGAGAGAGAAATACTTTAAACTTGGGAGCCATGAATGGCTAGATGAGTTCCACCACACAAACATTTAACACACAACACACAACAAAGTGTCCAGACAAAGAGCAGGCGGGAGGAAACATTTGCACACTATGTCAAAGCATAGGTGTCGCTAGTGTATGAGCTGATGGCATGACCGCTTTGTGGTAAAGGGGAGGTAAATATAAGAGAGAGAAGTGCCAGAGGCATCTGGAAGAGTCCAGAGCAGAGAAAACAGTAGACTGAACACGGCCAGCAGAATTTCTGTGAGAGAGGGGACATAGCATGGGGTAGAACAGAGAAAACACGTTGAGAGAAGAAGGGGCAGAGGGTGAGAGAGCAAATAATGCGACTGGCAGAGGAGCTAGGGCGAGCTTAGGGTGGGGGAAGAGATGAGAAAGGACTAGGGTACCAGCATGGACTTTGAAATGTGTAACAGGTACTTTCGATCCTGAGGGATCCTGGGGGCCGACATGAGCTTTGGTAAGCTAGTAAGCACCACAGGTAGCCATAGATTCCTTCTGCCAGAGGTGAGGAAAATGACTCTTTTTGGTAGAAGGGAACCTGTTGCACAAGTTCCTGAGGAATGCTGGCTTTTCTCTGAGCACAAGAAACCCTCCTTGTAGTTAGTCCAGGTTGAGCCTTGACCTGCCCTATGGAGTTTGGGAACTGGAGTTTCCTTTGAACCTGACAGCTAGTATATAAATAATTCTTTCAAATTAATACAAAAGAAGTCTGCAAACAGGTGCAAAAGACAGGAACAAAAGTTGATAGTGGAAAAATAGCCAGTAAATCTCTGAAATGGCCATTGTCAGCGGTCATATCAGAAAGGCACACAGAAGCCCCGAATTACACCCACTCTGCCTGTGAGATGGACTAAGTCCACTGGTCTCAGTACTGCAGAGTGATGTGCTCAGTAATCCCTCTCACCAAGGACCAGAAGGAGCGTTCTAAGCGATCAACGGGTTGTTTGTTCATTCAGTACTTTCCTGCCGGAATGACTGCATTTCAAAGCAAACAGCAAACGCTACAGCATGCGCAACTTCAGGACCGGGGTCAGAAGGGAGTGTGAAACACCGTGGATGAGAACTGTGAGACCTAGAGACCTGTAGGGGCCCACGAATGGAACAGAGGCTCCTCTGTCCTTTTTCCCAAACAGCCTGTGTCGTGGTTTTCATCATTAAGAAGAAAAAAATTACCAGGGAAAAAGCAATATCCTTATATTGTTTCCTAAGCATGCCGTTCCTCTTAGAGATCCGTGGTGAAACCTCTAAGCCGGGTACATCTTCCTCCTGGGCGCCCTCAAGCCGTGTAATTAACAGGTGGCACACGTCTCATTGCTCAAGACACTTTTCCTTATGTTTTCTTCTTCCCTTGAAGAGAAACAGCAAGCACTAAGAGGAAGTTTTAGGAGGGGTCTTTAACCCACATTTAAAAAAAAAAAAAAAGCCCAGAAACAAAACCTCATGTTCATCTGGTAGCCCTTACCATACAGAAAAAGAGACTGTAGGCTAAGACAGGCAAGAACTCCGAAGCCAGAGAGGTTGTAAAAATGCGGATCAGTTGCGTCTTCATTCTGCCATGGGCCAGCTCCAAAGAGTCAGATTCATTTCAGAGGGAAGAGTGGCTGCCAAGGATCATCACTAGGAGGCGCTGTGCTCTGCTGGGCTAGTGCTGGTCGACTTGCCTTCTCAAGGGCTTTGACCTGTCTAAAGAGTAACAGGTAACCACCCTTAGGCCTCCGAAATCTGAACTCATCTCCAAAATTCATAATCTGAGCGAAATCTAAAATCAATTTCTTTTCCTTTATAAAAAGTAAAAGAATTTTGATTTGTAGATTGAACGGGTCTGCCATTTTAAATATGTCCTGAAATGCATTCATTACTAATCTGTTGCTTTAAATTCCAGCCAGTCTCCAAGGACTTTCAGGATGCCTAGAAGAAGGCAGACTCTGCAGCACCCGGCTAAGAGGCAAGCATGTAGGATCTAGTATACATGTATAAGCCTCAGGAGACCCGGGAGAAGGGGGTGAGTCTCCAAAGCAAGCCACAGCAAAAAGTTCACCCTTAAAGGGTCTCATGAGCAAGAAGACTCCAAAGCAAGGGTCTGCCATGAAAGAAGCGGAATTTCCAGAGATGACCCTCAAGAAATAAGTCTTTGAGACAATAAGAAATATCAGCTAAGCAGTTGATTGAGCAAAGGTCCTGTCATTCTGAGTGTCCCAGCTCTGAGCAACCTTCCACTGCCTCAGAAGGAATGCCCAAAGCTGAGCCTTAAACTCCAGTCACCCATCCAACTCCTTGGCTGAGTGGCATCGGTGATGCTGATTACATCAACGCTAGTCATGAAAACAAGTCTTTCTGTCTGAGGGCAGGCAAGGAAGGTAGTGGATTAGAAGCTGCCCTCTGAGGCACCTGGTAAAGAGTCAGAGTCAGAAAAAAAAATGGAATTATTCCAAAGAAAGAGAGGCGGCACTCTGGGAATGCACAAAGGTGATAGGAGGGAGGAAGAACAGTGTGGAGGAGGAGGGGAGTAACAAGCACATCAAGCCGGAGACAGCTCAGGCAGTGTGGTCTCCAGGCAGGGAGCAGGAAGCCAGAAGCCTTGTCTGGAAAGCAATGCAGGGGGCCCTGATGAGGAGATGCTGACGTCCCACCCTCAGAACAGGCCCGTAGCTCTCTCGTAAGCCTTGTGTCCAGCTGTGATTCCTCTGGCACGTGGGTCCCATGGTGCCACTCTTTACAACACAGAGGGCAGGGCCTGGTGCCATCTCATTTAAAATAGAGCTTCCAACCTAGGCCTAGTGGCTCACGCCTTCAATCCTAGCACTCAGGAGGCAGAGGCAGATGAGTCACTATGAGTTGAAGGCCAGCTTGGTCTACATAGAGAGTTCTATGACAGCCAGGGCTACATACAGAGACCCTGTGTCAAAGGAGAAAGAAAGAAAGAAAGAAAGAAAGAAAGAAAGAAAAGAAAGAAGAAAGGAAGGAAGGAAGGAAGGAGAGAGTGGGGGGAGGGAGAGAAGAAGGGCAGAAGGGAGGGAGGGAAGGAAGGAGGGAGGGAGGGAGGGAGGGAGGAAGGAAGGAAGGAAGGAAGGAAGGAAGGAAGGAAGGAAGGAGAGAGTGGGGGAGGGAGAGAAGAAGGGCAGAAGGGAGGGAGGGAGGGAAGGAGGGAGGGAGGAAGGAAGGAAGGAAGGAAAGGAGGGAGGGAGGGAGGGAGGGAGGGAGGGAGGGAGGGAGGGAGGAAGGAAAGAAGGAAGGAAGGAAGGAAGGAAGGAAGGAAGGAAGGAAGGAAGGAAGGAACTGAGCTACCTTGTGGGTCTGTTCCCACAAACAGAGCCTGAATTTACAGGCAGTCATGGAAGTAGCTGGAGAGCAAAGGGCTGATGCTGTAAAGCCTAAAGGTGCAGGCTGCAACTGGTTTGGCTTGAGGAGGGAAGTGCTTGGAGAAGGAAGACCTGCCCCGCCCTGCCCCACCCTCAGCAGCTAAAAGACCTCATCAGCAGAGTTACCTGGAATTTGATCACCCTGAGGGTGACAGGGAACCAACTTCTAGAGCCTTACACTACAGTAGAACAAGAACTCTGAAACCTCAACAACCTGGTTCCTACCCACAACTGCCACTCTGCAGGGTGATTGCTACTTAAGGGGACTTGAAAGTACAAGGATGGGCTCTCCATTCCCCATTCCCAGAGCAGTTAAGAGACACGCCCCAGCTACAATTAGCTACCCCCAAGGCATTTGATCTGGGGAAACTGGGGAAGGTGACAGGACCAGCCCAGCCAGAGACTACTGCCAGCAGCAGCAGCCACCGCCCCTAGTCTTCCAGGAAAAGCTGCTAAACTGAGGACGTCTTTGGTGGACATTTTTTGTTTGTTTCTTTTGTTTTTTGAGACAGGGTTTCCTCTGTAGCTATGGAGCCAGTCCTGGAACTTGCTCTGTAGACCAGGCTGGCCTCAAATTCAGAGATCCACCTGCCTCTGCCTCCCGAGTGCTGGGATTAAAGGCATGCGCCACCACTGCCTGGCTATTTTTGGTGGACATTAAACACTTGTCTCTTACAGGCTCAACAGTATCTTATATCATATGAAAGGAAAGAGTCCACGAGTTTAAAGACTGCCCCACTCTTTCATAAAACCAGGAGTTTCCCAATTTTCAAGGTCCCAGAAAGGAACTGTTCAATAGTGAATTTTTAAAAGATCTGTTCTAGCCAGGTGATGGTAGCTCACACCTTTAATCCCAGTACTGGAGAGGCAGAGTAAGTGGATCTCTGAATTTGAGCCCAGCCTGATCTACAGGTCTTCGAAGACAACCATCACTACCCAGAGAAACCCTGTCTCGAAAAACCCAAAGGAAAATTTATTCTTCTATTACTTTTAAGCGTGTGTGTGTGGGCGGGGGGGGGGGGGGGTAGGCACGCGTGCATGCACCTGAATGTAGGTACCTATACTTGAGTGTGGGTTTTTCTGAGGTTTTTTTTTTTGGTTTTTTTTTTGCTTTGTTTTGTTTTTAGGTTTTTCGAGACAGGGTTTCCTCTGTGTAATAGCTCTGGCTGTCCTGGAACTCACTTCATAAGACCTCCCTCCCTCCCTTCTGCCCGTCCTCTCCCTCCCCCCACTCTTCCTTTCTTTCTTCCTTCCTTCCTTCCTTCCTTCCTTGAAACTCACAGAAATCCGCCTGCCTCTGCTTCCCAAGTACTGGGATTAAAGGCTTGCACTACCACCCGGTGAGTGTAGGTTTTTTTTTTAAGGTACCATCTTGATGCTCCCAAATATAAACTGAATGAATACCTATCAAAATTTAATCTAATCTGTCAGTGGACGAGAAAACCAAGTGTGATAGCCAATTCAAAAGAGAAGCCAAAAATTGTCATGAGCATAAGTCAAGTGGGATACTTTAAGGAATTTATAAATAGATATAAAACTGATTTTATCCACTTGGGAATCTGGGGCTCATTTGTCCCACTACTCATCAGAAACGCTTGCATATTTATAAACCAAAGACATGTGCATTGTCAGTAGAGATGTGCTGAGGCTTCCTAGTAAGTAATTTTTTTCCTTTTTCCCCCACTTTCATAATCTTTCACAATTTTTTGATGATTGAAATGATCACAATATATAGCATTGTCCCAGTAAAGGAAAATAAGAGAGCAAATATGTCCTAAATAAAGGTGTTCTTGTACCACGGTGAGTGATAGTCGTGAGCGCACTGTGGCAGAAGCACAGACCAGCACATCTGGCTTCTCACAACATCAGAGTTCACTGATTAATGGTAAAATCACAAGCTACACCTGCTTCATTCAGCAGAAATTTACCAAACAAGCTATACCAGTTTCATCCAGCAGAAACTTACCAAGTTTTCCTGATTCCTTTGAAGGCTGTCTATGGGAAATCTGGGTTCCTTCTTGGGGTTCTTAGTTTTGTTAATTAAAAAGAAAAAAAAATGAACTCAAACAGAAGCCAGGGTGCAGTTTCATTAGTGTTTAAAAGGTAACCCCCAGAGCGGCTAGCCAGCTAGCCGTGAGTCCTGGCAGATGCCCAGAAGAAAGAGAAAGCCATTATCATTCAAGTTAGCCTTGGAGCAGCCACATGGCAGGGAGGGAAGCTTTAGAGCAGGCGTTCTCAACCTGTGGGTCGCAACTCCTGGGAGGGGTGTTGGGGTTGGGGGGAGTCAAAGGACCTTTTCACAGGTGTGGCCTAACACCGTCGGAAAACGCAGATATTTACATTACAGTTCATAACAAAAGTAATATTACAGTTATGACGTAGCAATGAAAATAATTTTATGGTTGGGGGTCACCACAACAAGAACTATATTAAAGGGTCGCAGCATTAGGAAGGTTGAAAGCAAAGTTGAATTGCTGTAGAGTGTGTAACTCAAATTACTAGGGATAGTAGGTTTAGAAAGGATAAAAAAAAAGGAAAAGTTACAATTTTCTGAGTAATTCAGAAAAGCAGGAAGATTTTAGAAAACTCTGTGGTTACAGCTTGTAAGCAATGCACTGAAAGGATTCTGGGAAGACAAGTGTATTATCTCAGTAAAGGGATAATTATGCCTCCTATTTCTTTATATGGTTTAAGGGGAAACAACCTTCTAAACCAGGATGTTTTGGTTAGCTTGGAATGTTAGGTCTCCATCCACGTCTGAGAAATAATTTTCCATAATAGGCCTTCATAAGGCCCGTTCACGGCCATCCTACATGAACTGTATAAGACAAACTCGGGGACTTCTATCCCATTCTTAACTAATATTAACTTTCAACTCACACATTGCAAAACACAAGTAAATATATCTACACTGGTACCTCCACTCTTAGCCTGGGTTATAGACAGGTTATAGAATGCCCATGAAGTGTTAAAGAGGCTACAGCAGAATTCTGGAAGTTACAAAGAGCCATGAGAGACAGAAGTAGCCTTGCAGAGTGGGTCTCTGGGGTACGTGTTGGACCAGGAGGAAAAGGGTCGGCCCAACAATCTTGTAGGTCTCTGGAAGGTGTCTCTGCAAAATCAAGCCAAGGAGGTCACTGATTTGAACTGAGCCTCAAGGTTCATTCCAGCTGCAGAAGTGAGGGGAGGGGCTATGGAAGCCACAGGATGGGAAACCAGGATCTGGTCCAGATGGTCAAATGGGCAGACGGAAGAACCACAATGTGAGTAGGGGCCTCAGCAGTGGAGACTGGACCAAGCTGAGGCCCTTGGGACAGTCAGGAGATCTTTGACTATTGGTCCCTCAACACACGTACCCGGGAATCAGGTGACAGGTTGGTGGGACATCACCAAAGCATTGTTGGTTTTAGGTTTCAAACCTGGGAAGACAAAAGACTAACTGAAGTGCATATAAACATATGAAAGCAAGCTGGGCGGTGGTGGTGCACGCCTTTAATCCCAGCACTCGGGAGGCAGAGGCAGGCAGATCTCTGTGAGTTCGAGGCCAGCTTGGTCTACAAGAGCTAGTTCCAGGACAGGCACCAAAGCTACAGAGAAACCCTGTCTCAAAAAACAAAACAAAACAAAACAAACAAACCAAAAAAAAAAAACAAAAAGAAAGAAAGAAAGAAAGGAAGGAAGAAAGAAAGAAAAGAAAAAAATCAGAATCTACTACCTATTTATAGGCTAGTATAGTTATGGAGAAGGGAAGGGTATGGGGAAACTTAAAAATGGCCCTTTATTAAATTAGCCCTTGGTCAGTCGCTGAGAGGATATCTCAGGAAATACCTGTGTAATAGGTTAATGAATGTCAGATGACCAAGAAGCATCTATTCTGTCAGCCTTCCTGGGGGTGGGGCAGAACTATTAAGACAAGCCACTTTCATTTAGGAAAGGTCACTGCTCAGCCAAAATAGAGGAGCTTTACAAAACAGTGCGGCAGTGGTTAATTCTTGGGCCAGGCACAGCCTGAAACATCACTGTTTCAACAATCTGCAGTAATTTGGAGCAGGGCACAGTCGCATTCTCAAAAGTGTTCTCTGAGATAGGGTCTCATTATGTAGATCTGCCTGCCTCTGCCTCCCAAGTGCTGGGAGTAGCAGTGAGTCACCACACCCTGGTTTTCAACAGTAAATTAAAGAGTAATTTCTTCCACCCTTATTGTCTGTTTTTCCTAAAGTCTCTAGTCCTTTTGAAACAAGCATTTTAGAAACATCTTTTGCTAAACCGTACAACTCCTACTTGGGCCCTGCTGGTGGTAAAAGTGGGGTGGAGCCTGATATCTCACCTCCCTTTCAGACCTGAGGGCACAGAAAGCAGACCTGGCGATTGACCTTTCCTTGAAATCACCTTGGATTCTGAGAACCCTGGGCGGGAAGACCGTCGCAGATAAGGCGGGGCCACACCCAGAAGCAGAAGTACTTATTTCCTGATAACTTGTCTCCTAAAGCAATAAGGACTTTTTTTGGACTTTACTGGATCACAGCTGGGACAAGGACCAAGGAGACAGCAACCAGACAAAGTAAGTTTTCATCAAAAATTTTTGACGAGCTTGTTTCTCTTTACAATGTGGCCACATTGAAGAAATTTCTCTCTGTTTTTTATCATTGCTTATCTCTTTAACTGGGGTAGTACCGGAGTCTAGCCGGTTGGGGCTTTTGACTTCAAAGCTCTCCTTGTGGGCTGGCAAGATAGCTCAGCAGGTAAAGGTGCTTATGGTACAAACCTGATGACCTAAGTTCCATTTCCAGATTCCCAGTGAAAGGAGAGCACAGACTCCCAAAAATTGTCCTCTGCCAGATATGGTGTTGCTTGCCTTTACTCCCAACATTCTCCGTGAGTTCAAGGCCCCACCCTGGTCAATATAGTGAGTTCTGGCTAGCCTGTACTACACAGAGAAACCTTGTGTCTCAAGAAACAAATAAAAGCCAGTTGTCCTCTGACCTCCAAACGTGGTACAGTGGTATACATGTGCCCATACACATCCATATCATACACACACACACACACACACACACAAATTGAGAGCTAGCTATGATGGCACACATCTTTAATCCCAGCACTCAAGCAGATGCAGATCTCAGAGTTCCAGGCCAGCTGGGTTACACAGCAAATTCCATGTCAGCCAAGGCTATATAGTGAGATTCTGTCTCTAAATTATTTAATTAAAATTAAGAAAACCTCTCTGGTTGTATTTTTAAAGATTTCCTTTTATTGCTTTTATTTATGTGTATGTGTGTGTATCTGTATGAGTGAATGCCACACATGTTCCAGGGCCCAAGGAGGTCAGAAGAGGGCATTAGCTGGAGTTACAGGAAATTGTGAACTGCCCAACTGGAGCGCTGACAATAAAAACAAGTGTTCTTAACCACTGAGCCATCTCTCCAGCCCCTCTGTCTTCCCTTTATGTCTGTTCCTCTGGTCTCGCTCTAGCTCGCTGGTCCCTGAGATCTCCACTGAATAAATTCAGGCAAGAACAGAATAGAGCATAAAGGTCAGAGGTGTATTTGATACTTAAATTTGTTTATTTTCATGTATACCAGTTTTTTGCCCACATGTCTGTGCAACACATGCATGGCTGATGTATGCAGGTGGTTGTGAATTACCACCCACGTGGGTGCTGGGAACTCAATCCAGGTCCTCTACGATAGCAACAAATGGTCTCCAGGTTCAAGGCAGAGTTTTTACAGAATAGCGCAAAGAACTCTTAAGGGGGAGGATGTACAATTACCAAAGGGGCCAGTTCAATGAAACTACTCTCATAAAGCCAAGGTGGACAATGGCCAGAGTGACGTTATGTTTTCTACGGTCTCTGGAAGAGACTGTTTCATTCATTTTCCAGTCCAGGTAATTGACAGACAGGTTTATTTAGATTAACTTTTGTTTTACTTGAGACAAGGTCTACAACTTGGTATGCAGACTAGAATTGCCTAGAATGCAGAGATCTACCTGGTTTTGCCTCCTGAGTGCTGGACACCACCACACTCTTGGATTAACTCTTTTGGTTTTTCGAGACAGGGTTTCTCTGTAGCTTTGGAGCCTATATGGATAGCTCTTGTAGACCAGGCCGGCCTCAAACTCACAGAGATCTGCCTGCCTCTGCCTCCCGAGTGCTGGGATTAAAGGCATCTGCCACCACTGCCTGGCAACTCTTTTTTTTTTAATTGATTTTTATTGAGCTCTACATTTTTCTCTGTTCCCCTCCCTGTCTCTCCCCATCTCCCTTCAGTCCTCCAGCAAGGTCCCCATGCTCCCAATTTACTCAGGAGATCTTGTCTTTTTCTACTTTCTACTTCCCATATAGATTAGATCTATGTAAGTCTCTCATTGTTGTCTAAATTCTCTGGGACTGTGGTTTGTAGGCTGGCTTTCTTTTTTTTATGTTTAAAAACCACCTATGAGTGAGTACATGTGATAATTGTCTTTCTGTGTCTGGGTTACCTCACTCAAAATAATGTTTTCTAGCTCCATCCATTTTTATGCAAAATTCAAGCTGTTGTTATTTTTTTCTGCTGTGTAGTACTCCATTGTGTAAATGTACATTTTCCTTATCCATTCTTCGGTTGAGGGGCATTTAGGTTGTTTCCAGGTTCTGGCTATGACAAACAAAGCTGCTATGAACATAGTTGAGCACATGTTCTTGTGGCACGGTTGAGCATCCTTTGGATATATACTCAAAAGTGGTATTATTGGGTCTTGAGGAAGGTTGTTTCCTAATTTTCTGAGAAATTGCCACACTGATATCCAAAGGGGTTGTACCAGCTTATATTCCCACCAGCAATGCAGGAGTGTTCCCTTTCCCCTCACAACCTCTCCAGCATAAGTTGTCATCAGTGTTTTTGATCTTGGCCATTCTTATAAGTGTAAGATGGAATTTCAGAGTTGTTTTGATTTACATCAGAAGTTCTTTTATTGTACAGGATTGTTACAGATATTCTGCATATTTTGCTTTTCCAAATGAAGTTGAATACCGTTCTTTCGAGGTCTTTGAAGAATTTTGCTGGGCATTGTGTTGAATCTGTTTGAATTAACTCTTATAGGAGGGGGACAATGGTTCCTAAAGTTTGGGGAAGCTGGAATTGTCAAGACTCCACCCAGGGTCAAAGGGTGAACTCAAGAGTCTAGCCTTTGACCAGGAGGAATAGGTTTCCCTTAATAGACTTCAATAAACAGCAGCTATTTCCAGAGTTTCCAGTATTTTGCAAATTTAAGGAGGTGCAGTTATGACGTTTCCCTTTCTAGTATCACCAAGGAAACAGGAGGTGGGTTGGGCTCTGATTCTGAGCGAGTCTATCTGCAATGGCATCCAAGCTACTAACTGTCTTTTTACCTAACACTAGAACAACAGGCTTTATGGTACAACCCAGGGGTGGAGTAGGCAATATGCTTCAGGTTTGTATGAAATATTTTATAATTGCACAAGGATTAAATCACCTTAATGGCATATTTCTTAGCCTTTTTAAAATGTGTTCGAGTGTTTTGCCTACATGTATGTATGTGTGTATTTTATATGAATATGCAGCTCATGCATATCTGGTGCCTAGGAAGAAGGTATGGATTTTCCTGGAACCAGTTAATGAGAATGCTAGGAATGGAGCCTGAGGCTTCTGCAAGATCAACCAGTGCTCTTAACTGCTGAGCCACCTCTCCAGCCCAGTCTTGATAATCTTGGAAGATAAAGTTTCTCTGACTCCATCCCAGACTCTTGCCCAATAGAGAGAGACAGACCAGATGTTCCTCTGCCACAATAATTCTCAGAGTTAAAAAAACAAAAAGTTTAGTTATGCAGTAGGTTGGTGTGTGTGTGTGTGTGTGTGTGTGTGTATGTGTATGTGTTTGCACACACACACACGCAGATGAATGAAAGTGTCTTTGGGTATCAGAGGTGTGGGTGCTGGAACTGAACTTGGCTCCTATGGAAAAACACTATACTTTCTTAACTGCTGACCCTGGGTCCTCTGTAAGAGTACTCATCAAGCCCCATATGAGAAATGTTTGTTCCTGAGACAGGGTCTTGCTAGTGTAACCCTGACTGACCTGACATTCTCAGAGCTGGGAGCAGAGGTGAGCATCAGCATGCTCTGACAAGTCTGAGTTCAAGAATGCTTCATATATATATATATATATATATATATATATATATATATATATATATGTATATATAAAATTATTTCTTGCTCCCAACCCCTGACATTCAGAACTTTGTCTTTCCATTCATAACTTGTAAAAGTTCCCCAGGCGTTCATTCTTGCAGCCATCACAGAGGCGGTCTGGTGCAGGAGGCTCTTCACTCGCTTTCTTTCAAAGGGTAGTAAGGGAGCCAGGTGTGGTGGTGCACGACTTTAATCCCAGCACTGGGGAGGTAGAGGCAGACTCCTGTGAGTATGAGGCCAGCCTGGTCTACATAGAGAATTCCAGCTAGCCAGAGTTACGAGGTGAGACCCTGTCTAAAAAAAACTAAAAAATAAAAGAAGGGGCAAGACGTGGGGGAGCGGGGAGCTAGCTCAGTTGGTAAAGGGCTTGCTTTCAGCTTGCTCCCCCTGTTTGTTGGGACCACAGCACTTTGAAAAGTTTCTCTATTTTGGTTAAATTATGGCAGGCCTCCCCCACAGCCTCCCTCTACCCACTAAGCATTCCAGACTTGTTTTCCTGGATTCCTCCCGCAGTCCCCCACAGACCCCTGACAAAGGCTGACCTCAGGAGATGTTTGTGGATCACCTGCCATTCTTTCACTCACCACTCGCATTCTTTGGTCACTCCTGGTGATGGCCAGTGTCCACCTTTCAAGAAGGACACCTTTTCATCTCTCCACACTCCCCTTCCGCCCTATGCTTATTCCATCCTGTAAGCGGATGGTGGGTGGGTTTCCTTCTTAAAGTGACCCTACCTGCAAATTTTCCCCCAAATACATTGTCTCAAGTCATCGTTTTCTTGTCCAGTTCTCCTTCCTGTTGGCCTTAGAATTCCAGAGCCCATATTAAAACACCCAGGCATGGTGGTTTGTGCTTGTAACCCCAGCACTGGGGAGGTAAAGACAGCCAGGTTACCTAGGCTCCCTGGCCATCCAGCCTCGACTACCTCGTGTTCCAGGACAATGAGAGCTCTGTCTCAACAGGCAGGGTGGATGGTGCCCGAGGAAGGACGCAAGCATTTGTGCGTGGGTAAGGTTGGGTAAGAAGTTAGGTGCTTGATTGTGTCTTTCCCCCCAACCTAGATCCTGGCCAACCATAGCTAGCTTTTCTAGATACCATGTGACTCAGTTTCTATAAGTTATTAGACTGGTTCATTCAGAGACAGAGAGTAAAATAGAAGTTACCAAAGGCTGGGAGAAGGTAGAGCTGGAAGTCAGTACTTAATGAACACAGAGCTTTAGTTGGGATTGACAAAGACTTTCTGGAAGTGAGTAGTAGTGATGCTTACTCAGCCATGTGGAAGTACCTGATCAAACTGCCCTGTGTGCTTAGTAAGTCAACAGACCTGGCCTGGCACAGTGGCGCATGCCTTTAATCCTAACACTCAGAAGGCAGGGGCTGGAGAGATGGCTCAGCGGTTAAGAGCATTGCCTGCTCTTCCAAAGGTCCTGAGTTCAATTCCTGGCAACCACATGGTGGCTCACAACTATCTGTAATGAGGTCTGGTGCCCTCTTCTGGTCTGCAGAGAGAATATTGTATACATAATAAGTAAATAAATAAATTTAAAAAAAAAAACCACTCGGTGGGCTGGAGAGATGGCTCAGAGGTTAAGAGCATTGCCTGCTCTTCCAAAGGTCCTGAGTTCAATTCCCAGCAACCACATGGTGGCTCACAACCATCTGTAATGGGGTCTGGTGCCCTCTTCTGGCCTGCAGGCATACACACAGACAGAATATTGTATACATAATAAATAAATAAATAAATAAATAAATAAATAAATAAATAAAATTTAAAAAAAAAAACCACTCAGAAGGCAGAGTTGTGTGGATCACTGTGACTTCCAGGGTCTATGTAGTGAGACCCTGTCTCAAAAAAACAACAAAAATGAAAGTGGTTGTAAGCACGTGATTGTCATGGGCTAGGCCTCAGGTTTACTCCTAACACTGGTCAGTTTTATGTCAACTTAACACAGCCTATAGTCATCTGAAAGGAGGGAACCTCCTCCCTCAGTTGAGAAAATACCTCTATAAGATCTGCTTGTACGGCATTTTCTTAATTACTAATAGATGGGAGGAGGGTCCAGCTCATTGTGGTCCTGGGTTCTGTAAGAAAGCAGGCTAAGCAAGTCATGATGAGAAAGCTAGTATCCAGTATGGTCTCCTGCTTCCAGGTCCCTGCCTGACTTGAGTTCCTGTCCTGACTTCTTCCTTTGATGAACAGTGATGTGGAAGTATAAGCCAAATAAACCCCTTCCTCCCACCTTGCTTTTGGGCCATGGTCTTTCATCATAGCTCTGAAAAGACATGTTGGTACCAGGATAGTGGGTGTTTCTATGACAGACACAACATGTTGTTTTGGGGAGGATTGTGGACAGACTTTAGAACTTTGGGCTAGACAAGCATTGCCTGTTGAGGGCTCAGGGAGCTGTTCTGTAGGAGCTTGGAAGATAATGATGCTGAGAATAGTGCAGACCATGGAGGCCTGGCTTGTAAAGTTTCAGAGGGAAGTGCAAAGACGCTACCAGAGCCATTTATTATTTTGAATTAAGATGCTGTGGTTCTGGTCAGCTGGGACTGAAACCAACAGAATTGACCTGAAATCTTTGCTTTTCTGGGACAACTGATGCTGGTTATCTGGATCTGAGAAATTAATAATGATTAAGAAGAGGCCAGCATAACCAGGCAGTGGTGGCACATGCCTTTGATCCCAGTAGTCAGGAGGCAGAGGTAGGCAGATCTCTGTAAGTTCAAGGCCAGTCTGGTTTACAGAGCTAAGACCAGGATAGCTAGGGCTATACAGAGAAACCCTATTTTGAAAAATGAGAAGAAGGAGAAGGAAGAAGAGACCAGCACACTGAGGGAATCTGGGAAGTGTTTCCTCAGAGTTAACATAAAGAAACTGTGTCCAGAGGTGGCCAATGTTGTACCTCAATCAGGCAGCCCAACTTGGTAGTGTAAGAGTCACCCAAGTGGTACTGATTTTGAAGGCATGCAGGGGTCATGAAGAGCAGCTGAGCCTTGGCACTGTGAGAGGTCAGGAGGCCATTTCAGTAGCAGCTGAAAGCCCAGGATTGAAGGGGCCGTGCAGAGAAGTTGAGGCTTGGCACCAGGAAGAGGGCGTATGAGAGTCTGTCTTAGTTAGGGTTTCTATTGCTGTGAAGAGACACATGAGGGGACTAAAGAGATGGCTTAGCAGTTAAGAGCACTGGCTGCTCTTCCAGAGGTCCTGAGTTCAATTCCCAGCACCCACATGGTGGCTCCCAACCATCTGCAATGAGATCTGGTGCCCTCTTCTGGCCTGCAGGCATACATGCAGACAGAACACTGTACACATAATAAAGTATATATATATATATATATATATATATATATATATATATATATATATATATATAAAAGAGACACGCAACTTTTATAAAGAAAAACATTGAACTGTGGTGACTTACAGTTCAGAGGTTCAGTCCATTATCATCATGGCAGGGAGCATGGTGACGTGCAGGCAGACATGGTACTGGCTACATCTTAATTAGCAGGCAAAAAGAAATGGACTGAGACACTGGACAGTATCTTGAACATAGGAAATCAGCCCCCACAATGACACACTTCCTCCAACAAGACCGCACCTCCTAATAGTGCCACGCCCTGTGAGCTTTAGAGGCCAATTACATTCAAACTACCACGGAGGCTATTGGTGAAAGTGCAGCCCAATTGCAGCAGAAGAGCCCAGAATTTTGGAGATGCAAGTACCACGAGACAATCAGCAACAATAGCAGCCGCAGTGGAGTGGCACCAACGCCTAGAAAACAATCTGTGTGTTGTAATGTTGTAGAGAGGGTGGAGCCAAAAAAGTGACCCAAGAAACCTGGAGGAGCCCAGAAGACTGAGTGAAACCCAGACATTGGATGTTGAGTTATTTACATTTTGGAGCTTGTTTTTCTTTTTTGGGGTGGGGAGGTTTCAAGACAGGATTTTTCTGTGTAGCTTTGGAGCCTGTCCTGGAACTCTGTAGACCAGGCTGGCTTTGAACTCACAGAGATCTGCCAGTCTCAGCTTCCCCAAGTGCTAGGCTTCAAGGAGTGCTGCCCAGCTGGAGTTTGGTTTTGCTTTGATTTGTTTGGGACTGTGCCCTGATTCTTCTCTCTTGAAGTAAAAAAAGTATTTTTTATTTTGTAAGAGCTCATAGTTGAGAAACTTTAGGTTTTAATAGAGAATGGCTGTTTTAAAAAGACTGAATTTTTTTAAGATTTTGAATTTTTAAAGACTGTGGGATTTTTAAAATTTGGAATGTTAATATTGTAATCTTGATATTAATGTGTAATCTTGGGGAAGAACAAGAAAGGAAAAGTTATGGCTTAATAGTGTTGTGTTTGTGTGTCAAGTTGACAAAGGATCAATTGGGCTGGCTAGTTTTACACCAACTTGAGACAAGCTATAGTCACCTGAGAGGAAGGAACCTCAACTGAGAAAATATCTCTATAAAATTGAGTTATATGCAAGTCTGCAAGGGACTTTCTTTTTCCTTCCTCCCTTCCTCTCTCTTTTTTTTTTTTTTTGTTGTTGTTGTTTTGTTTTCAGAGACAGGGTTGGAACTCATTCTATAAATGAGGCTGGTCTCAAATTTAGAGATTTATCTGCCCCTGCTTCCCAAGTGCTAGAGTTAAAGGTTAAAGGTTAACTAATGGTTTATGGGGGTCGGCACAGTTCACTGTGGATCATGCCACCCCTGGGTTGCTGACCCTGAGTTCCATAAGAATGCAGGCTGAGCAAACCATGATGAGACGGCCTTTAAGCAGCATCCATCCTTGACCCCTGCAGCAGCTCCTGCCTCCAGTTTTCTGCCTCATGTGAGTTTCTGCCCTCACTGCCTTTGATATGGAACTGTGAGTGAAATAAACCCTTTCCTTCCCAAGTTGCAGTTGGTCTGGCATTTCATCACAGCAGTGGTAAAAGCTAAGACAGAGAATACAATTTTTTTTAATAGAATAAAGTTTTTTTTAAAAGTTTTATTTTCTTCACATGGGTGTTTTGTCTTTGCATATGTTTGATACCACATGCATGCCTGATACCCTTGGAGACCAGAAGAGGGTGTTGGATCCCCTGGAACTGGCATTACAGATGGTTGTGAGCTGCCAGTGGGTGCTAGGAATCGAACCCAGATCCTCTGGGAGAGCTGGCAGTGTTCTTAACCATTTGAGTCATCTCTCCATCCCCAGTGAGAATAAGTTTTATATTCAAGGTTCTATTTTAACACTTTGGACAAGGTTTCTCCTGGAAGGGTGCATGAGAAAGGAGCTTCATAAATAATTTTCTGATTGCTCAATTCTCTATTTATCTTCTATTTTCTCTCTTTTAAAAACTTTTATTTATTTATTTATTTATTTATTTATTTATTATGTATACAGTGTTCTGTCTGTCTGCTTGCTGTCCAGATGAGGGCACCAGATCTCATTACAGATAACTGTGAGACACCATGTGGTTGCTGGGAATTGAACTCAGGATCTCCGGAAGAGCAGTCAGTGCTCTTAATCTCTGAGCCATCTCTCCAGCCCCTATTTTCTTAAGTGGAGATTTTCTTCTATCATTCCAACAGCTGTTCATCAGGGATATAATAGTGTTCAAAGGCGGTAACGCTCCTGAGGTTGATGCCCATGTCTGCATATTGAGAAGAAAGACTACTCTCTCTCTTCTCACCTGTTAGTCACAGATGTCTTGGCAGATTGCAGAGTTACAGAACCTCAGCCTCTCTCAGAATCCTTCTCTCTATCTTTCTGGTTACCGTGGAAACCCAAGACTTGATGAGGATTTGATGGTCACTGCTGGAAGCTTTCTGCTTTTAGATAGACAAATACCTTCAAATCTTTGTTCAAGAGAATTTTTCATCTCTGCTCACAAGATGTTGATCCTAAACCTAACTTGGTAGAACATTGGAGGGCCTTGGAGGACTGGATGACCAGACAGAATGGACAGTGGAAAATACACCCGTCTATAAACTGAAGCTTCCTGTCCCTACTGCTCAGTCCCAAATAATCCACTCAGAGGCTGAATATGAATTATAAATGTTCAGCCAAAAGCTCAGGCTTATTAATAACTAGCTCTTACATTTTAAGCTAACCCATATTCCTTATTTACACTCTAGTGGTGCCTTTATTAGCATGGCATATTCATCTCCTGCTACTTCTATGTCTGGCTGGTGACCCCTGACTCTGCTGTTCTTCTTCCCATCATCCTTAGTCTGGTTGCCCCACCTGTACTTCCTGTCTAACTACCGGCCAATCAGCGTTTTATTAAACAATTCAAGTGACAATCTTTACAGTGTACAAGAGGGTACTCACCCCTCTGCACCCTTCACTGGCAGGGTTTCATCTGGGTTTGTTGGGTGAATGCAGTGTGATTCCTCTGGCTTACCAGTTCAGTTGTTCTTAGATGAACACTGGAGGAGGTCAGGCAAAGGGATTGGCAGAGAAAGGATGAGCAGGGCTTTGGAGCTCTACCTAGGGCTCTACAGCTCCATCAACCGCTTGCAGATACAAGTTCTGACCCCAGTACTTGGGATTTGCCAAGAAGCTGCAAGTTTCCCAGAATGCCTGGTACTATCATCCCTTAACTATTTCAGGATTAAAGTTTATTCCAGGCAGGCACTATGCTAGATGCTTCATCTTCTTTTTCTCTTAAAGCATGTATTTATCTGTGGGGGTGAGGGGCACTGTGCACATATAGAGGTCGGAGGACAACTTGTAGGAGTCAGTTCTCTCCAGAGATCCAGTGGATCCAGAGGCTAAACTCGGGTCGTCAGACTTGGTGGCAAGTGATCTTACCCAGGGAGCCATCTCACTGCTTTCACCAGGAACTTTATTTTATAACACTATTTAACCCCTCCCTCAAGTTATGAAACAGAACATCTCATAATGTGAAAACCAAAAGCCAGGTGATTTAAATCCCCTGTTAAAGCCATCTGCCTAGTAAGGGGCAGAACAAGAGAATCAAATTTTGGTCTAATGTGCTTTATAAAGTAATTATTTTAACTGTACAATAGCCTTTAAGTCACCCCAGAGTTACAAAGATGGTGCAGCAGGCTTCCTATAAACATTTGCCTGGTTTTTCTTTTATCTAAATACCAAACCAACCTCAGTCTGTTGCTATTAACGGAACTCCAGACTAACCCCACTACCTTTAACCAGAAGTAGCCAAACTTCCAGATTAAATCTCACCTTCTCCCTGAACTGCTCAACCAGGGGTATTACATTACACCAAAGAGTTAATGTGCTACTCAATCTTTTTTCCCCCAAGACTTACTTATTTATTATATACACAGTGTTCTGCCTGACATGTCCCTGCAAGTCAGAAGATGGCACCAGATCTCATTACAGGTGGTTGTGAGCTACCATGTGGTTGCTGGGAATTGAACTCAGGACTTCTGGACAAGCAGTCAGTGCTCTTAACCACTGAGCCATCTCTCCAGCCTTCAGTGTTTTTTCTTTAAACCTGCTCACTTTTAAAAAGACACTTCAAAGGACATTTTATATCATTACAATAATAGAAAATCAAGCCCATTTGCCAAAAATCAACAATTTGAAAATGAAAAACAATATTTAGTCTCAACCCAAAACTTTGTAAATTTGTCACATCCAAGTCCAGCAGTTAACATTCAACAGTTTGGGAAATGCTGGCTAGCAGAAGCTCATTTCATTATAGCTACTTACAGCCTGGGACACACCGCTGAAGGCTGGAAGATAAGAGAGCATGCCTGGCTACCAAAGGCAGTGGCAGTGTTCGCAGGCCTCTTGCTCTGAGATACCTGAGATATTATCATCCTGAGATAATATACACTCCTTGTATATTATCTGTGAGGAAGATAAACTTTTTTCTCCCCACTTTGGACTAAGAAAAGCCAGAGGTCAAACAATTTAAATAAGCCCAAAGTTTCCATAATTCACACATGGACTCTCAGAGATCTGAATCCAGGCATATAGTTAATATCACAGCCTATATTCTTGGTTCATATCCACACTGCTATATTGGAAAATGGTATGAACAGAGTCTTTCAAAGAGCCATTATCCGAGGCAGGGAAGACAGACAGACAATAGAAATACAAAGATGGCACAGTCTTAACCATACTCTTTCCTAGAACCCATTTCGTGCCTAGAATTTTTTTTTTTTTTACTGTTTTTCTTGTTGTGGTTTTGCTTTGAGATAAGCTCTTGAAATGAAGCTCATGCTGAATTAAAACTTGAAGTACTCCTGCCTCAGCTTTCAAAGTATTGTACACCGTTACAGATGTGTGCCTCATATCTGTTAACCTTTATACAATAGAAAGCTGTGTGGTTCAATGTCTGAATTTTGTTGTCTTTTCAAAAATTTATATAGTTTTATTTGTGTGAATATGTCTGTGGGGAGGAGACTATAGAAGCCAGAAAGTGTGTCAGATCCCTGAAACTGGAGGGTTACAGAAAGTTCTGAGCTTCTCAGTGTGGGTGCTGAGAGGTGAATTTGGGTCCTGGAAGAACGGCAAACAATAACCGCTGAATTATCTCTCTAGTCTCGAATTTTGTTGGTTTTCTGGAAAACAAAAAGCAAAAATGTTAGTTTTTTTTTTCTATCGGTAAACTAATTTAGAGCACTTTCATCTTGCCATTGTTTTGACTTACTTTTAAAGGGGCTGACCTAAAGTTCTCTTAATTATAACAAGAACAGCCCCCTCCCTCAGTGTGGAAGTGTGGGGGATCCTACCTCAGATCAAGACCTCTTGTTGGGTAAGGTGGCTGCCCAATTATGAGCCCAGCACAGGGACACAGAGCCAAGAGGACTGAGAATTCAAGGTCAGCCAAGACCTTGAATTACAAAGACCAAGAAATAAACACTCTAACCACAGCTCTCAACCTTCCTGACGCTGCAACCCTGTAACACAGTTCCTCACGCTGTACTGACCCCAACCATACAATTATCTCATTGTTGCTTCCCTATTGTAATTTTTCTGTTATGAATCATAATGTAAATATCTGTATTTTCCAATAGTCTTAGGTGACCCCTGTGAAAGGGTCATTTGTTCCCTGAAGAATCATGACCTACAGGTGGAAACAGTGCTCTACTATGTCTCCGTGACCGCCCCCCTCCAGGGGTCTTGTTTGTTTGAGCTCAGGAGTAGCTGTTTTCTTCTGTGTCCAGTCAAAGAGCCAGAGGCTCAGAGTATCCCTGAGACCCTTTTCTATGCAGACCTATGAGCAGACAAGGAAAACCCTGAAGAAAAATACCACCTGAGTACTTCCCTCAGCTGTCCTGAGAAAGGCAAACTGATCAGTGGATCGTACTCAAGAGACCAGAACACACACACACACACACACAATCTGGTTGATTGTAAAGGTGATCCCTCAGTGCAGTTGGGAAAAGATAACATTTCAGAAAACAGTGGTTAGGTAACTGAGTGACAGTGTGAGAGACAGTTGATCTTGACTCTTACTTCATCTCTCTCTCTCTCTCTCTCTCTCTCTCTCTCTCTCTCATACACACACACACACACACTAATTGGAAGTAGATTACAGCTGTAATATGCAATGAAACACATTACAACTGTAATGTGGAAAATGAAACAAAATTTTCACAATATCTGCTTTATTTTTAAAACACTAATGATAAAACAATAGCAACAAGACCATGGATAAATTAAACTATCTTAAAATTAAGAACATTAATTTTTTTATAAAGGGAAAGAACTGGAGAGATGACTCAGTGGTTAAGAGCACTGACTGCATACGGGACCATGGTTTGGCACACACCTTTAATCCCAGCTTTTGGGGAGGCAGAGACAGGTGGATCGACAGGTGAGTTCGAGACCAGCCTGGGCTACAGAATGAGTTCCAGGACAGGCTCCAAAGCTACAAAGAAACCCTGTCTCAAAAACAACAACAACAACAAAAACCCACTGGCTGCTCTTCCAGAGGATCTGAATTCAATTCCCAGGACACACGTGCTGACTTGTACATATTTGTAATTCCAACCCTAAAGAATTCAACACTTTCTTCTGGCCTTCACGGGCACCAGGTGCCCACGTGATGTACAGACGTACATGCAGGAATGACACTCTCACATATAATAATAATGATAATGATAATAATGAAGAAGAAGATACCATCACAAGAATGAAAAAGTGATGTGCAGAATGAAAGAAGGTAGTAAGAGAAGACAATCAGGGTACACGTTTCATTGGAGACTGTATCCTGGATTGTGGCATTTTGTTTGAATAAGACTGACCCCCATACAAGCTCATGTATCTGAATGCCTAGTAATCAGGGAGTGGCACTATTTGAGAAGGATTAGAAGAATTAGGAGGTGTGGCCTTGTTGGAGGAAGTGTGTCACTGGAGACAGGCTTTGAGGTTTCCAAAGCCCATGCCAGGCCCAGTCTCTCTATCTGCCTCTCTGCCTGTGGATCAGGATGTAGCTTTCCATCACTTTTTCAACACCACGCTTGCCTGTCGCCATGTTCCCTGCCATGGTGATATCGGACAAAGCCTCTGAATCTATAAGTAAACTCCAAATTAATTTCTTTCCTTTCTAAGAGTTGCCTTGGTCATGGTGTCTCTTCACAGCAATAGAACAGTGACTAAGGCAGGATCTGTATGTGAAGAATATAGGCCTAAGGAATATATAACGAATTTAAGACAATGTGATGATGGATAAAAGATGAAGAGATATCATACCCTGAAATAGCTAGGAGGAAAAATGGGAAAGTATATTATCACCAGAATGTCTTTAAAAAAAAACAAAAGCAAACATAAAGCAATGCTAAATGTTGGCACTTCCAGAACATTCCTGTGTGGTGCTAAAAGTATGGATTGGGCTGGGCGGTGGTGCATACATCCTTAAGCCCAGTATTCAGGAGGCAGAGGCAGGGGGATGGAGCTCTATGAGTTCAAGACAAGTCTTGTCTGGAAAGTTGAGTTCCAGGACAGCCAAGGCTGTTACACAGAGAAACCCTGCCTCGAAAACCAGTTCCTCCTTGACTGAAAGCAAGAAACATCCTCAGGACTGTTGGCAGTTTCGTATTTGACAGAGGCCAGTGATGCCAAAAGTATTTGGGATTTCCTATTATTACTTTAATTGAAAATAATATTTTCCATACAATAGATGTTGATCATAGTTTCCCTCATCTCATTTCCTCTGAGATCCTCTCCGCCCCTGCCCCAACTCTGACCTTTGATCTGGGTCCTAGATGATTCTAAGGTTCCCCTTTAGGGAGGTAGGATGAGGAAGTGACAGTCAGGCCTATTAAGGGAAAACTCCTGATCGAGAGACTCGAATCTCTGGCCTGGGTACAGATCTAACATCCTAATGGGCCCACGATAGACTCCCGGCCAAAGAGCGGTCCCTAGGAACGTGGGAACCTTAAACCATGCTAAAGAAATAGCTGCAAAAATTGGTTCTTTATTCTAGCAGCCAAACTCAGGCTTGTGGAGTCAATTCTTTCTCGACAGGTTTTCTGCCCTATTGTAGCTTTTATTCCAAGATAGGAAAACAAAACAAAAACTCAACATCTTAAAGAATTTGAAGAAAAGTGTTTAAAAATAGAAGGATTTGTAAGAAACATTAAATATGAATCATTTCTATCAAATACTGTAAAACTTGTGTTTAGAACAAGGATCTCAAATCTTTTTATCTCTAGCACCTTAAAGACTTCTGTGAAAATGTTTCATCTCTATCACAGCCCAGTCTCTGTTTAAAGTGGCTGGCCCCACTTGTGTCCTGGGTGTCAATTTTTTCATGATTAGCCATGTACTAAGACTGTGAGGTCATAGACTCTGGCCAACGGAGGATAAAAATTAAGTGCACCCCCTGTCTCTGTGTTTACTCTTCTGCGTAAACCCTCCTGGTCGAGTGCAAACCCTCCCTTGTCTAGACTGGCGGTCTCTTTCTCTGAGACCCCAAACCTATTTCTAACATCATCATCTTCTTGAGATGGGGTCTCATTACACAACCTAGCCTGGGCTCAAACTGGCTATCATGTGCCGTGGCATTCTGCGATTACAGATATGCGCCACCATGGCCAACCTTCTAATGTCTTCTTGCAGAGGACATAGTGAAGATTCATCCATACTGGTGAAGTGTCTCCATGACTATCTGCATACAGTCTCCAGGAGGCCAGCTGACAGACCACTTCATAAGACAGGAGCTCATGTGCCTTTTATGCCCAGCTCTGTCAGGCTGGCTTTTGCCTTGAAGTTTTTTGGAAATTTCTCATAGCCTCTGCATTTTGCTTCTTTGAACCCATGAAAATCAGCTGATTGCCCACATAGACTCTTGCTAAGTTCTCTGTGCAATGCTGAAAGAGTAAACAGGCTATTTCAAGTTTGTTCAGTAACAAGGAGTTACCTTTAGCTTTACGTTCTTTTCTTTTTCTTTTTCTTTTTTCTTCAAGACAGGGTCTTTCTATGTAGTCCTGGAACTCTCTATGTAGATCAGGCTGGCCTTGAACCCACAGGGATTTTGTGTCTCTCAAGTGTTGGGTTTAAAATGTACACTGTTAGTGCTAAAGGAAACTCCAATTCCCAAATTCCAAAAGGCAGTCCAAATATCCAGAAATAAGCTCAAACTGGACTACAGGAGGATTTCTGACATTTAGATAAAAGCCATAATTCCTCAGGAACTTGTGAAACTGGTTTGCCTCTACCAAAAGGAGTCATTTCCCTCACCTCTGACAAAAGGTCATCTGTGGCGCCTACCTACTAGCTTATCAGAGCTCACACTGGCTTCCAGGCTCCCTCAGCATCCCAAGTTCCTGTTCCACATCTCAAAGTCCAGGCTAGCATTCTAGCCCTGCTCACCTCCTCCCTCCCCTGACCCCCCTGCAGCTCACCTGTTTCCCTCCCCGTCTATCACGTCCTTAGGACCCTGCTGTTCTCTGTTCTCTCCCTGCTGCTGCTCCTCTCACCGGTGTCCCTGTCCCTGCTGCTCTCTCCTCTCTGCAGATAGCCCTAGCCATGTCTAGTTGGCTGGCCATGTGCAATCTTCCCCTTTTATCACTCTGCTCTGGACTCTTCCAGATGCCTCTGGCTGTCCTCTCTCTCAACTCATATCTACAATTAACTAGAGCAGCCATGCCATATATATGAGAATAAAGACAAAGAAAAGTTTTGAAATGTATTTTTTACTAATGTTCAGTAAAGACATTAAAGTACTTTCTGTGATTTTTACAAACTTTTCTTTTCTTATTTAAAATAAGATTGTCTTTGAGGGCTCCTTTGGTGTTAGACACTTCCATTCTGCCTAACTTAGATGCTTTTTAGAATTTCTCAGATGTAACAATTGTAACAGAAATTTTCCATGGAAACAGCTTTTGATTGCTTCTTAGCTATAAATAACTCTTTCCTGGTTATTCTTTTAAAAGGTGTTTCTTTCAGTCATCTGACACAGACAATAGTTTGTTTGCTTTCCTTAAAGGCTAGAAAAAAATATCATGTGCTCAGGCAAATATAGGTTAGCATAAAATACAATTCTAAGGGTTTGTGAAAAAATATAATTTTATAAAGTTTATAAAAATGAGGCTCATTCTTTCAAAAAATAAAAAATGTCCTCACTATTATTATTATTATTATTACCATTATTATTAAAAAGTTTATAACTAAAGAATAGGAGAGTTAATACCAAAATCCAAGAAGGGGAGAAGATTAGGGTTGTACAGAGGAAAATGGGATAACATTTACCAAAAATAAAGCTAAATAGAACTTAGCACTAGGACTCAATGGCACAATATAGTGACCATAGTTTTGTTTTGTAAAGGACTAGAAGAATTTGAAGGTTCCAAACACAAAGAGATAGACAGTGTATCCATTGGTTTCTCTGTTGTTACAATAGAATACTGACCAACTAGTGGCAGGAAAGGGTTTATTTGACTTGTAAGTTATAATCAGTCATGGAGGGAAGACAGGGTAGAAACTCCTGGAGGCAGGAACCTAGAGGCAGGAACTCAAGCAGAGAGCATGGAGGATTGCTGTTTGTTCTGGAATAATCCTTTGTACATTGTAAAGATTCGTCACTCAAAATGGTTTAATGAAACAGTGATTGGCCATTAACCAGGCAGGAAGTATAGGCTAGGCGATCAAACTAAGGATGATGGCAAGGGGAAGGGTGGAGTGAGGAGTCGCCAGCCAGACACAGAGGGAGCAGGAGATGAACATGCCATGCTAATAAAGGTACTGCCATGTGGTAGAGTGTAAATAAGGAATACAGGTTAATTTAAAATGTAAGCGCTAGTTAGTAATAAGGCTGAGCATTTATAATTAATATAAGCCTCTGTGTGGTAATGTGGGAAGCAGCTGCTGGGTATTTGGGAACAGACCACTGGGACAGGAAATTCCCCTTATAACTGCTTGCTGGCTTGGTTCCAGGATTACATTCAGCTACCTTTCTTATACCTCCCAGGACAATATGCCCAAGATAGTACTGCCCATAGTGGGCTGGGCCTTCCCATATCAATCAGCAATCAAGAAAATGCCATACGGACATGCTTAAGGGCCATTTGATGAAGGCATATCCCTAACTGAGGTTCCCTCCACCCAGGTGACTCTATTTTGTGTCAAGTTGACAAAAATCTAACCAATGTATTTATGTCACGAAACTCAGAAGACTGAATCCCTCCTTGTCTCCTCAAGTACTCTAAAAGCAGAAGATGGGACAGATTTTAGGATGTATATAGTTGGGATTCCCACAGAGAAACAGACCCAATAAGACATAAACATCTAGAATGAAGTTTACTCATGTGGTCCTGGGAGGAGCCACACCATCCAGCATCTGTAAGCTAGACTGAGGAAAAGCCAGTGGTGTAGTTGGGAAGGCTGAGCATTGGAGAGTGACTGGTACAGATCCATGTTTGGGTCTGTAAGACTGAGGACCAAGAATACCAAGGGCAGGAGGAAGTCAGTTTTCCAGTTCCACCAGCCAGCCAATGACATCAACCTTACTCCACATTTTCATGTAGTCGACCCTCAGCAGTTCCGTGGATTGCATGATGCCCATTCACATTGGAGAAAATTAACTGCTTTATTTAGGTCGCCAGTTCAACTGCTATCCACTTCTAAAACTCACTCATAGCCATGAAAATTATGTGTAACCAGGTTTCTGGGTACTCCACAGAGCAGTTAAATGGGCATATTGGACAGATAAAATCAACCATCACAGGACAGAAAGTTTTTTTTTGAAATTGGTTTTGAAAAATGGACACAAAATCAACCATCACAGGACAGAATTTTTTTTTTTTTTTTAAGAATTGGTACCTAAAACACAAAATCAACCATCACAGGACAGAAAGATTTTTTTTTTTTGAAATTGGTTTTGAAAAATGGACACAATCCACCATCACAGGACAGAATTTTTTTTTTTTAAAGAATTGGTACCTAAAACAGAGAAAAGGAGGATGCAGACTTGAGAAGAGAAAGTACTGAACCAAGGCGGCTTCTTCAACATTTTCCATTCAAGAACCTTTTATGCAACTCTCCACATATAGAAATACGTATAAACACCAAACATTTACTGATAATAAATCATAAACAAACTTACTCCAATAAAATTCGCTGGTATACATATAATTTGACTATTTACATACTAATAAGATAAATGCATTTATTTACTTTTCATGAAGACTTAAGTCTTGACTGATTATTGAAACTGTGGGATGGTGGTCATCTCAACACTTCCACAGTTGATCACAGTTTGATTTTTATAGTCATCAGCACTGAGGGTCTCACTTCACATAAATATGTAGTATAAAATGGCAGAAATATGTTTAGAAATATTTTAGAAGTTACTAGAAATTTTGACTTAATCTGGAGCCAGAGCTCAATTAATGATTTTGTTTGCTTTTTGTTTTTTGAGACAGTGTTTCTTTGTGTAGCCTTGGCTGTACTAGTATTAGCTTTGTATATCAGGCTGGTCTCAGGATCAGAGATCCACCTGACTCTGCCTCCTAGGTACTGGGATTAAAGGTGTGTACCATCACCACTCAATTTCAATTGATGATTTTAAATGAGACTCATCAGAAACTAAAACAGAAATTTTTTCGTTGTTGTACTTGTTTGGTTTGCTTTTTTTTCAAGATAGGGTTTCTTTGTGTAGTCATGTCTGTCTTGGAATTCACTAGACTAGGTTGGTCTCGAAATCAGATCTGTCTGCATCTGCCTCCTGAGTGCTGGAATTAAAGGCATGTACCACTAGGCCTGGTTCATTACGTTTTTATAAGAGCAAAAAAATACTTTTCAAAATATTTAATTTCGGGCTGGAGAGATGGCTCAGAGGTTAAGAGCATTGCCTGCTCTTCTAAAGGTCCTGAGTTCAATTCCCAGCAACCATATAGTGGCTCACAACCATCTGTAATGGGGTCTAGTGCCCTCTTCTGGCCTGCAGGTATACACACACAGACTATTGTATACATAATAGATAAATAAATAAATATTTTAAAAAATATTTAATTTCATTTATATATGTGTGTTTGTCTGTGTGTCTGCCATGTGTGTGTGCAGGTGCTGGCTAAAGTCAAAAGATGATAGCAAATTCCTCTAGCGTTGGAGTTGCAGGAAGTTGTGAGCTTCCAATGGTCTGGGTACTTGGAAAACCACTGAGCCACGCATGTCTCCGGCACCAAGAGTAGAAAACTTTATGTGCAGTAAAAATAATGCAGTTCATGTTGAATCTGAGACCGTGTTTGCTGACACCGTGTGATATGATGGCATGCAGAGCAAAGTGCAGAGCAAAGTGCACATGCTGCCTGTTCAGAAGTCAGGCTTCAGTGAAGCTGAGTGATGCAACACGGGTAAACAGTGCCAGAAACAGCTCGGATTTGTTACCTTTCGTTATGAACTTTGCTACTCCCAAAGTTTTTGAGACTGCCATATTCAGTGACAGCACCCTGTGTGGGGCTCCCAAACCACAGTCTAAGAAGCTGGGGGCTAAATCACAGGTTCGTCAACACAGCAAAACTTTGAACCAGTACTGATAACCATTAGGCTACAATGGCCAGGCCCACACTTAGTCACCACATCCTAGTGTTTCAGGAAGGGTGTGTCCTTGGACGTGACAGGCCACATTCCCTGTAGTAGATGGCATGTTCCTCCTTGAAGAGGATCTGGGCTGCTCACCTCTGTCTAAAATGTGGGGGTCCCTGCAGGTTGAGTCATAGTGGGAGGCAAACCACAGGAAGAGATAAGAATGAAAACCTGGTACAGGCTGACTTTATCAACCTGGATCAGACTTTGAGTAGTCTAATAACAGGCAGTATAATTTGGAAAAAAGCTTCCTGGTGTAATACAATCCCTGTTGCTCAAGGAAACAAAATTACATTTAAACTCAACTCAGGGTACACGTCATTT
Organism: Myodes glareolus; assembly: GCF_982192425.1. NCBI lineage: Eukaryota > Metazoa > Chordata > Mammalia > Rodentia > Cricetidae > Myodes > Myodes glareolus. Next base: position 20,734,724 of record NC_142032.1, on the reverse strand, counting down.
CTTCCAAGATGGGTTCTAGAGATACAGTAACTGTTATAGCTAAAGGGCCTAAGTCTGGCCTGGTCTTGGTCTTACAGACAACAGAGATGTTATTTGGGCTCTTAGCCACCTCTGGTCCTGGTTGTTGGAGCTTGGGGTAGCCTCTGGCTATAAGGGTCATTTAGATTACTAGTCACTTCCAGTACTGGTTGTAAGAGCTTGATTGACTGGCCCAGTAGATAATGCATAGTGCCAGGCTGTTAATCACTTGAATTCTCAGCTTTCTGGATGGAAGAACAGGTTTTTCATCTTTCCCACTGAAAAGACAATCCTGTGTGCTTAACATTCTTGGTTTCTCTGGAGATCTGTGGGTGCAAGGACCTTTGTGCTAGGCTCCCAACACTAAAACACTGTTATTTGCATCTCTATTTTTCTTTTCCTTCCTCAAACTGGCATATTTTTTCATAGATCTTTCCCTATTGAATTCTACAAGATTTGTTGAGTTCCTGCTGGGATTTTGATTGGACTGGCATAGAATACATTATTATTCATTGTGGGAAGAACTGACAGCTACTTGACAGTGGTTTGGATAATGACCCAAAAGGCTGAGCTTCTGGGAAGGACTACAGGCTGCTATTCTTCCAAAGGACTTAGGTTCAATCCACAGTACCTACATGGTGGTTCATAACCATCTCTAACTCCAGTCCCAGGGGATCCAACACTCTCTTCTGGCCTCCATGGGCACCAGGCATGCACTTGGCACACAGACATACACGTAGGCAAAAAACTCATGCAGAAAAGCAAAATTAGAAAATAGAAATATTTTTAAAAAGTGACAAAGTAGATTGATTGGTTGTTGGTATGAAAGGGTGAGTAAAGGATTCTAAAATTGATGGTGTTAGTATGTAACCTTGTGACTACACTGAAAACCCCTGAAATGTACACTTTAAGTGAAATTTTGACATGCTAATATATGTCAATAAACTATAGAAGATTCAGTTTCACTCACATACAACATAAAATAAGGTCATGAACATTTTATGCCAGTGGCACCAACACAGACAAACTGAGGAGAGAAATTGGAAGGCTTTCACCAAGCAAAAGATCTTCTACATCAGTAGTCCCTCAGAAACACCAAGCCCTGAGTGGCATGGCTTCCCTCCTACTTCTCATACTTGGTCTCATTTATCCTATCAGTACTGCGGGCAAAGGAATGCAATTGTTCAAGCAGCTGCACAATTCGATTAACTGCATTTGAATCCAAATCTGCTACAGCACAGATGCGTTGGACAAATTACTTATCTGCTATTACAAAAACTCATTATCGATTCAACTGATGTAAAGAGTAAATGGTACAGTACATGAAAAAAAGTTTAGAGAGTGTCTGCTACTTTTTGTAAGTTGTTAAATTCACCAAAACACTACCCCAGTCTCTCATCAACATGTATTTCCTTTAGAAGTCCCCTGCCTTTTTAATTTCCCTTTTATCTATAGCCCTTTCCCTACGTGTCATTTCCAATTAATGAGACACAAAGTACTAGCAGGTCTCGATGCTGCAAAACACATCCCATGGAGAGGGAAACAACTTCTCCCAGAATTTCTCTCTGCACTCCATTCCTTCCTAGCCTTTGGGGATTACAGTAAGGATGGTGAGAACGGGGGAGTGCTATTTTCAAGGCCAAGGTCACTGCAGCCACTCCTTCTCATTCTGTCTGACTTGAACAGTGACCCCAAACCACCAGCACCTTTGTTTCCTGTGGTCCTAGAGGCTGGGGAAGCACACAGGAAGCTCTGTCCATGGCCCTGACATCTCATGCTACCCGGTGACAGTGTATGGTACATGGATGGCCTTATTTTACCTTCACTCAAACTCCATCTTGAAGACCATTATCATCCTCTTTCTCACTTGAGAAAGTGAGGACCAGAAAGTTCACTTGTCAAGGTCACATAGCAATAGGAGTGGAGCCAGGATTCCAGCCAAGCTCTGTCTTGGATCCTACTCTAATAACCGTTGTTTCAACTGGGGACCCAGAATGGGAAAACATTTACAATCAGGCTCTCTTCCAGAGTACTGCCCAAAGCAGTAGAGGCCAGAAATTGTCTTATTAGTACCTGGGAGGCAGAGGCAGCAGATTGAAGCCCAGGCTGCAGAGTAGTTAAGACCCTGTCCAACTGTTCAACCATACTTACATCATCTCAACAGAGTTAAATGAGTCCTTGGCTTGCAAAATCTGGTTTCTACCAAATCTGGTTTGGAGTCACGTGTTAGTTAGTTAAGGTTCTGTTTCTGGTACTTGATAGGATGAGAGTTTTGACAAGTATTGTGTTAATGTTTCCTGTGGAAGATGTGAACAAATGTCTACATGAGTCCGGTACGACTCCACCGAAGTTTACTGGGCTTGCTTACAGAGCATGGGTGAGGGATCACACGCAGTAGTGTGGGCAATCCCCAAACAGCTGCATCACTGCTAAGTCCCAACCCACTGAATATGATGAGCTCACAGAAGCTGCATCATGGAGTTCCTCCTGTCAGCTATCCTCCGCTTCCTAGAGATACTCCAGCACCTCTCGAGATGGAATTCTAGATTGCAGTGGAAACCTACATGAAGCCCTTGTGACTTTCCCTGCCCCCATCCCTCTTCCAGGGATGTCAATTGCTCCATGACCATTTCCATAGCCGTGTCTAACATTGTATTGCTCCGTTTATTACTAGCCATGGCTAGCAGGCCGGGTTAATCTCTACTCCAAAAATAACTTCATTTTCTGCCAAGAGGCAAAATGTCACACAAGTATGTTTAACTCCTGAGATTGGAATTCCTATATTAGTTACTTTTTTTTATTGTTCTGACAGAAACAACATGAAAGAGGAAGGGTTTATTGAGGCTCATGGTCCAGAGGATAAAGTTCACTGTGGGGGAAGGCATGGCAGTGAGAGCAGCTCACAGCTGTGGCAGCAGAAGAATGAGATGAATGATTATGTCATGTTAGTAGTCAGGAAGTAGAAAGTTCCGACCCGATCCAGGGGCCAGACTGTATTCCTTAGGGCTTGTGCTCCTCCACAGGGACTAACTTTGCCCAGATAAATCCAACTTCCTAAAGAGCCCACACTCAAAAATCAGCGCTACCAGCTGGGGATCAAGAGTTCAAACACATGAGCCTGTGGGGGACATTTCGTGCTCAAACCTTTTATTCTATCCTTGGTCCCAGAGGCATTTTATAATCCAACATGTATTCAGTTCAACATCAACAAGTCTTATGTATCTTTACAGTTCCAACCTTTGAATGTCCAAGGTCTCTTCTAAAACGTAAGATTGTGAGACCCTGTAAAGCTAAAAAGCGTATTACGTACATCAAACAGTCAATGGCACGGAGTAAACATTTTGATCCCAAGAGGAAGAGGCAGGAAGGTAGTGTTTTAGTTAGGTTTCTATTGCTGTGATAGATTATAACCAAAAGCAGTCTGGGGAGAAAAGGGTTTATTTTAGCTTAAAGGTACAACCCATTAAGAAGTCAAGGCAAGAACCTGGAGGGAGACCTGAAGCAGAGGCTATGGAGAACTGCCTCTTGTGACTATCAAAGCTTGCTTTTAATACACCCAGGACCACCTGCCTGCCTAGGGGGTGGCATGCCCCCCAAACTGGCCCCCCCCCATCAATCATTAATCAAGAAATGCCCTGGAAACTTGCCTGCAGGGAATCAGATGAGGGCATTTACTCAGTATTTCTCTTGCCAGATTGTATCAAGATGACAATAATTTAACCAGCACAGATCGCAAGATGGAAAGACTTGGACCAAAGAAGTTCATAAAACCTTGCAGCTTAGCCAGGCATGGTGGCACGAGCCTTTGAATCCAGCACCCAGGAGGCAGAGGTAAGTGGATCTGAGTTTGAAGCTAGCCTGGTTTACAGAGCAAGTTCCAGGGTAGCCAGGACTACAAAGAAAACCTGTCTTGGAAACAAATAAAAACAAATCACAAAACCAAAATCCTGCAGCTTTATGTCAGGTATCTTCAGTTTGTGGTGGCATCCTCTAGGCTCCTAGGAGCTTGGGTAGCCCCACCTCTCGGTCTGCTGCCTGCAGTGTGTATGTTTGCTATTGGGCTGCCTCCACTCAATATGGCCCATTCTCCTCAGCAGAGGTCTCATGTTTCTGTCATCTTCAATATCACGGAGGCTGCACTACAACTTAGTTTCACTCTCACAGCTACACACACAGCCCACACTAGAGCTCCATTCGGGAAATCTGACCCTGCTACACATTGCCTGGCCCCAGCAACTTCCTAGAGATGTGCCGCAAGCCTCCACAACCTTGTTGTTGGGACCAAAAAAGACTAACTCCCCATTCCCCAAACTCCAAAAGGCAGTCCAAATATCCAGAAATGGGCTCAACCTGAACTATTGGAGGATTTAGGGTACTTAGATAAAAGCCAGAGTTCCTCACGATCTTATCTGGTTCCCCTCTACCAGAAGTCCTTTCCTTAACCTCTGGCAGAAGGGACAGATGGCTACCTGTAGTGCCTATTACCGTACCAAAGTATGTGCGGGCCTCCAGCTTCCACAAGTACCTGTTACACATTTCAAAGTCCGTGATACACTTTTCAAAGTCCACCCTAGTCCTCACTTACTCCCCTGTCCCAAACTCCCTCAAGCTAAGCTATGCAATTTCCTTATAATTCTGCTATTTTGGCTATGCTCTTGCTCCCTGTCTCTTCTCCTCCCCTTTCCTCTCCTCTCCTCTCCCTCCTCCCTTCCCCCTCCTTCTTTCTCCTCCTGTTTCTTTCATGGCCATGTTCAGTCTAGTTCTTTCTCTCTGGACTCTTCCAGATGTGCCTGGCTGTTCTCTCTCCCCTATCTACAAACAAAACAAAACAAAACAAAACAAAACAAAACAAAAAACCTTCCCCTTAACTATACCATGGAGTGCTTGGTCATGTTGTCAGCTTATAGACCTGTAACTTTTGTATTCTACATGTCTGCAACATTAACACTGTGGACAATGCTAAGTTCTGTGACTCACTCAAGATATAATCTGGCTCCCTTGAAGCATATATGAGTGGCCTTTGTGTGCTTGGCTGGTTGAATTTGGGAAGAAGTTTTCCGAGATGGTACTACTGGGGCAAGGCATCCTGGAGCCATCAGTAGATAGAGGACACCCTTAAGACACCATTCCTATTGCTCCTGGAAAGGCTGGTATGTTTCTACTTAATTTTACAATTACAATTTAACAATTACCTCTACTTTGCAGCCACTCAATTTGTAATAATTGTTTAAAACCTCTTCCTCACCAAAATGCACACTTTCCACATCTATCTAGAAGTCTAATGGAAGTGAACATAACTACGCCACAGACTAATTCATATGCTACCTTAAGTTTTCTTTTACCAAAGAAATTAGTCCATTACTTTAAATCTCAGATGGACTCAAACTTTCAGGATATAGGTAGATGCAGCCAGATTCTTTGTCAGCCTGTAACCCACATGGCCTCTGGCCCAGTTCCCAAGTTAAACCCTTGTTTCCCTCTGAAACCCCAGGAGCACAGAAAGGACTGTGCCTTTCCACTGGCATCGTAAACTTCCCAGCTCCCACCAGAATGGCCTCTTGAGCTCTGTGTACAGTCTTCTAGGCTTCTCTAGTGCTCCACTACAATTTATTCCAGTCTTCCTGAAAACCTGCTCTGAAAGCCTAGGAACCACATGGTTCTTACATCTCATTGCTGTGACAAAATATGTGACCACATATCTTGCTCATGATTTGAGAGAGTACCACAGCACATCCCAGCAAGGAAGGCACAGTGGTGGTGTCTCTGGGAAGGCAGAAGTCTGCAGCAGCTGCTGAGTACATGGTAGCCACCACAGAGCTCAGGGGAGAAGCTGAGCCAGATTATAGCCCTCAAGACATGGCTCAGCCCTGTATCTGCTAATTAGGGTGCATGCCCCAAAGTTTCTACAATGTCCCCAAACAGCACCAGCTGAGGATCAAGTGTTCACACACACAAGTCCATGGGGGACATTTCACACTCAAAACAGTCCCTATATTGGAAAATGTGTAAAATAACACCTACTTCACATTATTATTCTGGTGAAGCAAAATAGTCAGTACTAAATAAACCACCACCACCACCACCACCACCACCACCACCACCACCATCATCATCATTATAGACAGGGTTTTCCTATATTGCCCTGACTGTTCTGGAACTTTCTTTGTAGACCACGCTGTCCTCAGACTTACAGAGATCCATCTGCCTCTGCCTCCTAAGTGCTAGGATTAAAGGCAGGTGCCACCGTTGCCTGGCATAAACCGTTATTATTACAACCCGCCATATTCTCTTTCAAAAATCACTGTAAGAAGTCAAGTATATGTTGGTTCTCAACTTAAAATATATGAAATAGAAATATAGAGTTCACAGTGTAAACAGCATTAAATTGGGAATGGGAACTTATTTCCTGGCTTTTGCCTGCTCCTCCCATTTACCTCCACCCCAAATCTTCTGTCTGAACTTCCAACAGAAACGAAAGAATGCTTGTTTCAATGTAGGATTAATCTCTGCAGGCCCCAGAAATGTATATGTTTGAGATTCTAAGACAGCAGATCTTTTTTTTTTTTTTTGACTTTTGAGACAGGGTTTCTCTAGTTATTGGTGCCTGTCCTGGAACTAGCTCTTTAGACCAGGCTGGCCTTGAACTCACAGAGATCTGCCTGCTTCTGCCTCCCAAGTGCTGGGATTAAAGGTGTGCGCCACCACCGCCCGGCTCTCTTTTTTTAAGACAGCAGTTCTTAACCTGTGTGTCCTGGTCCCTTTGGTAAACTTTTATCTCCCAAAATATTTAACTGTGATTCATAAACAGTAGCAAAATTACAGTTATGAAGTAGCAACGAAAAATAATTTTTATATATTCTTTTTAAAACATTTTTATTTATTTATTTTTATTTTATGCGAACATTAGTCTGTGTGACAATGTCAGATCCTCTGGAACTGGGATTACAGAAAGTTGTGAGCTGCCATGAGAGTGTTGGGAATTGAACCTGGGTCCTCTGGGAGAGCAGCCAGTACTCTTAACCACTGAGCCATCTCTCCAGCCCCCAACGAAATAATTTTATGGCTGGTGGTCACCACAGCATGAGGAACTGTATTAAAGGGTTGCAGTATTGGGAAGGTTCAGAATCTGCTGCTCTGAGAGATTATGTTGAGAAATTATTACCCTTGATTTATTTGTTTTAAAACATAGGTGGTGGTTTGAAAAACGACATTATTAACTAGATTTAGAATTACACATGGTTCACATATTAAAAACAACAACAAAAAACCTTTACGAAACACTTCCTCCAACCACCACAGAAAGTTGCTTAAAAATCCCCAAGATTGAAACCCACCATCTAGCGGTGAGGAAGGGAGTGTCCTGCTAGCGATTGGGGACAGCGTGGTTACTCCAGGCAAGTTCTCATTTCACATTCATCTTCTCCCCCTCCAAACTCAGGGAGTATTAACTCTAGAGAATTCTGAAGAGCTTGTTTATTTGACAGGAGTCTTTGTTTTGAGACAGGGTCTCATTATGCTGTCCAGGCTGGCCTGGGATTTGCTCTCCTTTCTCCTGTCAACCTTCCAAAATGCTGGTTTTACCAGGTATGCACCATCTCTCATGGCTGGTGGTATAGTCTTACAGCAATCAGTGTAGGCTTTTGAGAACTGTGAAAATCTAATTGGCATTAAGATGGGGTGGAGAACAAAGGAGTCTACTACCCATACATCTCCCTCCCACCCAAGAGACCCACCCAAATAGTTCTCGGGGGCAGTCACACTTGCCACAAAGTGCCCTTCCTGTTCACAGACTCAGAATCTTTGAGTCGGATCACTTGAGGTCAAGTGATGATTTCATTTTACCCCCAATGATTATCTAAACTTAATATTTAGAAGGAATGCATTGTCCTTAAACTCTAAGGGTGGGAAAGAGGCCAGGGTCTTAGGGAAACAGCCATATAGGTATAGAGTTATTTCCGGTTTTTCTTTTCCTATTTCCTCCTTGCTCTTTCCTCCTTCATATAAATCAAGTAATTAAATAGTGTTATGTTTAAACGGAACATGTAACTCCCTGTACAAGGTGGTTTAATTTTCCCAGAAGGCACCTGGAAAACCTAATAAAAATGTTTGAGTCCTTCCCTGAACTACGGATCTGGGGGTATTTTTCTAATAATCTTAAACTGTCGTTTGAAATCTATTTTCTATTAGCACAATTTTTCTCAACCTGCTGAAGATTTTTTTAGCTAAGATCAGTCTTACTAGTAGAGACCCCGTAGGCTCTTTGACTTACAATGTTTTTTTTTTTTTTTTCCTAAATTGGGTTTACGAATATCGGCGAATTATCCCGATAACTTTAAACCAAATCACACCCTTCACCTTTGAAAAACTCGGGATTCAGTGCCTCCAGGGGCATCCGGGCATTTATTCCTATTTCTGCTCCTTCACGGCGCTCCCGGGAGGGGCGGTTTCGACCGAGAAGTTGAGAGAAAAAGTGGTGCGGAACTTGCAACAGTTGGTGTCGGGCGATAGTCAGGTTGGGAGTGATAGATGGGACTAGTTTAAAAACCAAAAGCCCCGGGGAGGGCCGGGGCAACCGTGGCCTTGCTGGAGAGCGAGGGCGGCGCGGGCGCCGAGCGCCGGCGTGGGAAGGCGCCGTTCTGGGGCTGCCGGGCAGTGGGACGCTGAGCCAGTGCGCGGGGACGCCGGTCGGCCGGGAGGAGGAGCCGGCCACCCTGGGCCACCACGGGGCCACGGGGAGGTGAGGGCGGCCTTGCCCCCGCGCCGCCCCCGGCGGAAGGCGCGACGCCCAGGCCACGGGTGCGTGCGCGGCCCCGGGCGACGCGGCTGGGCGTGCGCGGGGCCGCGGCGGAGGCAGGGCCGGGCGGGCGGCAGAAGATGGCGAGGGTGTGTAGGCGGCAGCAATGCTCCGTTGAGAGACGCGGCTTTCGGCAAGAACTGGACTCGTGGCGCCACAAGCTCATCCACCGCGTAGGTGAGGCTCTCAACCGGTGACCGAGCCGCCCAGGCGGCGGCCGCCCGTGCATGGGAGGGAACAGGGCAGCGGCCGTCGCGCTCCGGTCCTGCGCGCCCTCCCGGGCTCGGCCCCCTCCCCCACCACCCGGAGCGCGAGCGCGCGGCCGCGGCGCCCCTCCCCTTGGCTCGTGGGGAGGGCTCGGCCGCGCGGCTTCTCCTCAGTCGCCGGCGCATTGTGGACGCCGCCGCCGCCGCCTGCGCTCCGGGACGCGCGGGGTCGCCCCCACCTGCCCTCGTCCCGCGCCCCTCCCCCACGCCGGCGGCGCGCCCCGTGCCCGCGGGCACGCGCGGCGGCGCTCGGGCGTGTGCGAGGCGTGAGGTGGAGATGGGGGCGGAGGGAGCCGGAGCTGTCACAGGCCCCGCGTCCGCCTGAGCGAGCCAAGTGGGGTGTCATGGCCGCGGGGGGCAGCGGCTGCACTTCCTCTGCTGGCAGCGGTGGCCGGGGAGTTAGTCCTCGACGCACGGGTCGGTGTGTGCGGATTTGTGTTTGGGGTGCGCGCGGCGGGCAGGCGGGGGTCGGAGCCGGGCGGGGGTCGCCCTAGTCCCCTCCGTGGCGGCCGGCGGCCGGCGCGCTTGCCCGGGGGGCAGGGAGCGTGAACGGGGGCGCCCGGGAGGGGCCGGGCGGCGGGGATGCACCTCTCACACTGTGTTTTGTCTTTTTTTCTCTCCCAAGGTCCCGTTTCCTTCAGTGCGGCGGCCGGCGGGACCATAAGGGCTTAACTCATATATTTAACCCCCCTCCAAAAAGTAAGTGGCCCGTGTGGTGTCTGCTCCACCCGCCGCCCCCTAGCCCCTGTCCGTTCTTGTGTTTGACTCGAATGTCCCCAGCATTGTTATTTCCCGGTCTCTGCTTCGGTGCTGCTGCTGTGTGGGGAAATGCCCTCTCGTCGTCCTCTGTCCCCCACGCCCAGTCCTCGGGGAGGCCCGGAATTTCAGCCCCCGGTCTCGGTGGGGCACGTTCTTGGGAATCAGATCTTCCTCAGCAGAACCTGGGAGATTCTGTCCGTCCGCTTGGGCCCCTGGTCCCCTCCTTCCCGACGGGGTTTCGTTGGAAGGAATTATGCAAATCCTGCTTTCTGGTGTCCATTCAGCGGCAATTTCATGCGGTGAGAAGTTCTCTTTGTTGTGCGAGGGGGAGAACAGACACTGATTTAATAGACATATCTGTTGGGGGGAAGGGTGGAGGGGGTGTGGAGAGGCTCAATTTGGAAGAATTACAGCACTTGGTTAGCTCAGTCTTTGTGTTTGAGCCTTCTGGCTTGACAGGAGGGTCTGCCCTTTACAATGTCCCACAAGGGATGTTTTCTATAGTAGATGAAAAAGCAAAACTAAAACTTTAAACAAGTGAAAAATACGGTAACCTTTACTTAGAGAAAATAAGCTCTGCTGTTTTTGCAGTATTTCATTATGAAAATGTGTATTTATTAAGGACTTAGACTGTAACATCAAATGTAATTAGCAGGCAACAATGTGGTAAGGTAGCTGATACCACTTAGATTGTCCAAAGGCTAAAAGTATATTTTAAAAAACGTATACTTGGGAAAATAACAAAGATCTGAGCAGTTTTTTGGGAGGGAGTGATATACCTTGTGAATACAGGTTAAAATTTCCCTCTTGCCAATCCAAGCCTTGCTCCCTGCAGGAAACAGGCTTTTTCGCTCCAGCTATCATTTGCTCTGTTCTGCTTCTGCTTGTTTTTTTCACGACCTGTCACACATTTGTTACAATGTGATATGGGCTTAAGCACTTAGGAATTACGTTATTTGTCATCGTCATGTAAAAATGTACATGGCAGGTTTTGAGAAACATCAAATTGAGGCATTTTTGGAATTCTTGGTTAATATAAAAGATTAATTTAGAAGGATTTCTAGTTTTTGTAATGTTAGTTTGACTCAGTGATTGATTGTGTTCTGAAGGGCTTTTTAGTGTTTAAAAGGCTGTGGAATTGAGAAATGCAACCCGGTGTTGATAGAGCTTTTGTTGAAATCATTTCAATGAGTTATTCTGTGCTGTTTGATTTAAAACCATTGTGTTCCGATTAGCTCCCCTTTCTTATCAGTCATTGTATTAGTGTTTAATAACTGCTTCTGGACAAAATGTTGTTTTGTGGCTAATAAAAATCCTCCTGTAGACTCCTCGAGTATCAAAATCATCTTTGGAGAATGTTTAAGTTGGTGAGCAGTTTTCTGAGAGGGTACTTGGGACTCCAGATTGCCACTTTTTAGGTGATGTTCAGGAGCCCAGCGGCCACGGTACAGATGGTCCTTTAAATACTAATAGTTGTCGATAGTTGCTCAACGAAAGTCAGCTGGGCATTGTATTTTCTCTTTTGTTATATGTAATTTTGTTCTCTAAGGGGGAGCGTTTTAAGTGTTGTTAGGAGATTTGTATTTTAGAGGGCAGGCAGCAGCCTATATATATAGTTCAAAGAAGTTGTGCTGTTTACTACTACAATAATTCTTATTTTAGTAGGATTGGTTCTGCAGTTAATCTTAATTTCTATCTTAATCAGAAATCTGATTCTCTTGGTCGATTGTCTTAGTATTTTAGTGGTGTTTGCTTTTTAAGTGAAACTTAATTTATTGCAACCTTGGGTTAAAAATGAAGTTTCAGTCATTTCTAGAATTTAATTTTCCTTTTTATTGTTTTTGTCAAGGAGGGAGTAAGATGTCAATGGTGTCTGGAAGACAAGTGTCACCAAGTCAGTGATAAGTTTAGTTGAATCAGTTCATACAGGTGGAGTATCTATCTCTTCAAAGTGCTTGAGGTCAGAAGTGTTTGAAATTTCTATTTTTCAGATTTTGGAATGTTTATAAGAATTTTACTGACTGTATATCCCTAATCTGAAAACTTGAAATCCCAGCTGCTCCAAAACCAAAACCTATTTGAACACTTTGAATTGGAACAGAACCTGTACTGGGTTCAGGCAGTTATTTCAGACATGGATGTTTATTTACTTTGGCGACTGTTGAGGGGGTCCATCTAGGTTCCAGGCCTGTCTGATCTCCTTAACCTTACTGTATTCTTAAGCTCTCCTTGGTATAGAAAGAGGTACGATTTTAGCTAGTTCTAGTTTGGCTGAAAAAGGACAGAATAAGCCTTTGACTCCTGGAAAGGTATTTCAGGTAACTGATTCTTGTCAAATGTGTTTATAGGTACAATTCTAAAAGTATGTGATAATGCCAGTTTTTAACCTTAATGAATTGCAATTTTCTAATAGTAAGAATTGATTATTTCGCCTGGATTTTGGCTCACACCTTTAATCCCAACACTCGGGAGGCAGAGATAAGTGGATCTCTGTGAATTTGAGGTCAGCTTAGTCTACAGAGCAAGCTCCAGGACAGCCAGAGCTACACAGAATCCCTGTCTTGAAAAAAATCAAACAAACAAAAGAATTGATAATTGCATTTTTCATGGGGGGGCACTTCTGAGTGAGTACCTATCCAGTCCCTTAGCAACTGGAGTTTAGTGCTGTTACTAGGAATGGGAGGTACAGCTAAGTGATTAATTCACTTAAATGTTTATTAAAACATACTGCCTTTATTAAAAAAACATTGTGGGTGATAATTGAAGTGACTGCTCTTAATTTCAGGAGTTTTTTGGTTTTGTTTTGGGGTTTTATTGTTTTAATTTAAATTTGCTTACAAAAATTGGGCCTTAGAACTTTTAGTTCTTACAGAAAACAGAAAGAAAGTATATACAGCTTATTGTACAAGTCAAAATGTGTAGTATAATGGTATAGATAAGTGGTGTGTGGGTTATTCTAGAAGTGAAAAAAATCTCTTGGCAGGAGGGCTTTATGGAGGTGGCATTCTTAGCTTCAATTTGATCTATGTGGAAATGGTATTTATTCCTGAGAAATATGAACAAAATGGAAAAGAACAAGTTGTCAGTTTAAGCTGCAATCCATGATTAATGGAAGGGGACATATGTTTGTGAAGGAATTTTTAAATGTAAGTGGAATTTAGCTGGTTGTGCTGGTGCATGCCTTTAATCTCAGCACTTGGGAGGTAGACAAGTTAATCTCTCAGATTGAGGCCAGTCTGTCTGGTCTACATAGTGAGACCCTGTATTTCTTGTTTTGTTTTGAGACAGGGTTTCACTATCTAAGTCTGACTGGCCTGGAACTAACTTTGTCTTATGCTGTAGACCAAGTTGGCCTCAAACTCAGAGATCCACCTGCTTCTGAATCGCAGGTGCTGGGATTAAGGGTGTGACTGGCCACACCCAGCCCCCAAACTCTTTATTTTTGTTCTGAGACAGGTTCTCATGTGACCTAGGCTGCTTTCAAACTTACTTTATAGCCAAGGCTACCTTAAATTTCCGATTCTCTTGCTTCCATTTCTAAGTGCTATGATTGCAATTGTGTGCTACCACACCTGACTGTGTTTACTTACAGTTAAATACTTAACATCATTCCTTTACATACTACCTTCTAATTTGTCAGCAACTATAGCCCACCCCACTTTTAAAAACTGTTGTGTGTACTTGCACATTGCTTTAGTCATAATTCTATTATAAACTGTTAGCTGTTTTCATTTTGTTGACTGTCTCTTGTGTACAGGAAGGCATCCCAAATCCAACCCTAAAATTAAAGCTAAAATAGAATCCATATGTTTTTTGAGACCCAAACTTGCTCTGTAGCTAAGACTGGCCTCCAAGTCCTAATCTTCCTGCCATGATCTCTAGAGATCTAGATTTACTGGTGTATACTACCATGCCTGGCAAAATTTACCTGTTTGAGATATGCAGTTTCTGCTTTCTAATTCACAAAGTTGTGTACATGTCACTATTAATTTCAAAACATATTCATTTCAACAAAAGAAACCCCTTTGCTCATAGGCAGTCATCCCAGCTCTTCTGTGACTTAACTCTTGGCAATTTCTAGTCTGCTTTTTGTTTCTGTGGGTTTGTCTAGTAGTTTCTTACAGATGAAATCATGTACTCTGGCCTTTTTATCTGACTTTTTTCATATAGCATAATATTTGTAAGTTTTATTCAGGTTGTAACATGTAACGTTTTTATTCATTTGCATCCACTGTTGTATTCTTTTTATAACAATAATATTACAATAAATATTACATTGTATGGACAGTCCAAATTTGTGTGTACATGCATCAGTTGGTGGGCATTTAACATGTTTCTGTTTCAGTAATGATACTATGAGAATTAGTGTACAAGTTTGTGTGTGGATATATATACATAGAATGGAATTGATGGCTCAGGTGATTATGTTTTAACTTTTTGAGTTTCCTATTTTCCAAAGTTTTGGGACATTTTACATTCCTACCATCATTGCTTAAATGTTCCAATATTTTTTGAAGTGCACAACAACATTTTTTTTATTGCCTGTTTTGCTCAGTTCTTTTTTCTCTTTTTTCTCTTTGATTTTTTGAAATTATGGCTGTATTAGTAAGTATGAATTAGTATGCCATTAAGTTTATTTGCTTTGAGTTCATACCTGACATTAGGCATCCTTTATTATGTTTATTGACCATTTGTCTTCCGGAAAATTTGCAGTTAGGTTGTTTATTCTGAATATTAGACCCATGTCAGTATATATGTCTTCGAAGTATTTTTTTTCCCTCAGAATTATAGGTTAGCATGTAAATAGATGTACTGTAGTGAAAGCTAAACTGAGCATTTCTTGTGAGAGGAATAATGGGTGAAACAATTGATAAACAGAGATGGAAGTTTTCAATTAAGAGTTGCTTAAATATTTTTTCCTGTATGAATCAATAAAGTAGTTATTTTAAGGCATCTGAATCTTTTGAATTTCTGCTTTTTAAAAATGATCTATTTTTATTTTATGTGCATTGGTGTTTTGTTTGCATATTAGGTGTCAGATACCCTAGAACCTGAGTTACAGACAGTTGAGCTGCCACATGGGTGCTGGAAATGAACCCCAGTCTTCTGGAAGAGCAGCCAGTGCTCTTCACTGCTGAGCCATCTCTCCAGCTCTAAATTCCTGCTTTTTAAAGGCATAAAAACACTACAGATAATACTGTATCACAAATTTCTAATTGGTATTAATAATAAAAAGCCAGTCAGATATAGGGGTTAATGCTGACGATCAGAGAAGCAGAGCTACCAGTCACTAGAGAATTATTACCTTTTCCAATGCTCAGACAGAGGGGCAATTCTGTTTCCACAAATCCTCTGACTGTTGTCTCTGCAAAACCTCAGACTGAATCCCCAGATTGCATCCTCAGACTGTATCCTGAGTTCCTTTCTACTCCTGATTTATATTATTCTTGCCGCCCAGCCATATCATTCCTGTTTCTGCCTTCTAAGTATTGGGATTAAAGGTGTGAGCCACGTGGCTCTGCTTCTGTTTGAGACTGGATCAATCAAGTGTAGCCTAGGGTGGCCTTGAATTCACAGAGATACCTCTGCCTCTGCTTCCTGTGTGCTGGGATTAAAGGTGTTGCCACCACTGCCTGGCCTCTATGGCTAACTAATGACTAGCTCTGCACTCTGATCTTCAGGAAAGCTTTGTTTGTTAGATTACAAACAAAACAATCACTACGTAATATGGTATTCCGCTTTACTCAAACTTTTTATTCCTTAGTTTTGGATAGTAAAGTGCTCTGTCTTAGAATTTTGTCTATGTTTGATTTGGCCTGAACCCCAAAGCAAACATAGAGATCCAACTTCTGCTTTTCCTAATATAAGGATTAGAGATTTCTGCCACTATGCCTGACTTATGCTTTAAAATTTTAAGATTATATTCTTATTTTTATTTTATAAAACTAGAAACTTGACAAGCTAAATCGTTTATGGGAAATTATGATTATTTTGTTGTGACTCTTAGTTTCTCTATTTTTAAAAAAGATTTGTTTACTTTTATTGTATGGATATAAGTGTTTTACCTGCATGTATGTCTGAATCCTGTTTGTACAGTGTCCACAGGAGGTAGGAGAGGGCACTGTGTTGGTACTTGGAATCAAACACTTGGGAAGAGCAGTTAGTACTCTGAACTACGGAGCCCTCTTGTCAGCTCTGAGTTTGCTGATGTTTTAGTTAGGTAGGTTTGATGCACTACAAAGTCCCAGGGGAAATGATGTTCTGGTTTCATTTTATGAGACAGGGTCTTGCTGTGTAACACAGCAGTTTTTGAGCTAGCAGTCTTCCTGTCTTACCCTCTGGAGTTCTTAAATTGCAGTAGAAAACCCTTAGCCCCCATGTCCAACTTGTAGTGAGGCCTTAAAGATGAAATTGAGCATTGGATGAGGTATGCAACAAAATTAGACAATCCAGAGGCTTTGCTTTAATGGATTGTGAGGGGCAACTTAGGAAAGCCAGATAGTACTGATTGACAGCTTCTAATGATTTTTGTCTTGTTTTTATTTCCTTTGTTTCACGTTCCATCTATTTTGTTGGAGAGAGTTACTTGAGT
The DNA here is from genome assembly GCF_982192425.1 of Myodes glareolus. Classification (NCBI taxonomy): domain Eukaryota; kingdom Metazoa; phylum Chordata; class Mammalia; order Rodentia; family Cricetidae; genus Myodes; species Myodes glareolus. The sequence continues at coordinate 20,718,295 of NC_142032.1, read as the reverse complement.
ACCTCAATCTTTTTTTCTGAAACAGAAGCCAGCGAAATTGTAAATACATAAATACATAATTTATGTAAATACATAAAACTAGTATTTGAAGTGCCTCTTCTGAACTTGTGAATGAAATCATTGTAAAATTCTTAAAGGTTAGAGTAGCAGAAGGATTCAGTTTTGTGTAATGTGTATTTTTAATTGTAGGAGATGTGTCAAAAGGGATTGTTAAGAAATGGATGTAACCAGTGGTGTTTAGACTAACATTTTAAATTTTGGTGCTGGGAGACTAGAATTTCATGTTAAAGAGAAAAATTTGCAATTTTACCTTCTAATTGTACTGAAACTGTCACAGAATAACTGCAGCGTAGCAGCAAGGCAGCTTGTCTTACAGCTTCTGAACCATACACAAATAACAGAAACTGATGAGGTAAACTAGGTTGTCTCAGATTTTTGATAAGTAGAATTAAGCAGGTAAACATTAACTACTTAAAATTTAACATAGAAATAAAAAAAGTGTCAGAAAACCCATTGTTACCACCATACTCTCTCTACAGAAACATTTTTCTTTTTTCTTGTGTTTTGCTTTTTTGAGATAGGGTTTTACTGTGTCCATTACTACATAGTCCATGCTGACCTTGAACTCAGAGAAATTTACTTACCTTTGTCTCCCAAGTGCTAGGGTAAAGGTGTATGCTAGTTCCTTGGCATTTTATATTTTTTTGCAAAACTTACATCTATTTCATTGTTCTTATTTAGAAATGTTAGGAGGTAAAGGTAAATACTAAAAAATACTTTGTTAGCTACTGGGAAGATGGTTCAGTGGTGTGGTTAATAGCTCTTGTTGCTCTTCTAGAGGGGTCTGCGCTTGGTTCCCAGCACCCACATGGTGGTTCACAACCATTTGTAACTCTAGTTCTAGGGGTTCTGATGTCCTCTTCTGACTTGCAAAGTCACCAGGTCATAAGGTAAAACACTGTTATATGCATAAAAGTAAACAAATCTCTTTTTCTTAAATGGTTTGTTATGAGACTGGAGAGAGAACTCAGGGGTTAAGAGCTCTAGCTGACCAGTCATGGTGGTGCATGTCTTTAGTCCCAGCACTCTGGAGGCAGAGACAGGCAGATCTTTGTGATTTGGAGGCCTGGTCTGCATATTGAGCTCCAGACTAGCTAGGACTACATAGTGAGATCCTGCCTCAAAAAACAGAAACAAAACAACTAAGTAACCAAATAAATAAGCAAACAGCAAACGTAGAGCACTGGCTCAGTTACAGAGGACCCTGTCTTAAACAAAAAGTCATACCAAATAAGTAAATGTAGAGCATTGGTTGCTTTTACAGAGGACCCAGGTTCAATTTCCAGCATCCACATGCAGCTCTCAATTGTCTCTAACTCCAGTACCTGTTGATTTCATGGTCTCTTCTATATACTCAGATCCTATGTGCGTGTGGGGCATAAAAACTCACACAAAACTCTCAAAAAATTAATTAAAAAATCATTTTAAAAATTGGTTAGTTAGAAAACATTTAGTAATATATCTTACTGCAGAGTCAACTTGAACTCAGTTTAGCATGTATACTTTCCTTGTATCTATTTTGGTTTTGGAATACTTTTCTTTTTGGTTTTTGGAATAGTCTCACTATATAGCATAGGCTGGCCTGATAGTTTAATGTTAGAATTATCTGAAATTAATCTAGTATCTCAGATGTAAGTAAACAGAACCAAACTCTTCTTGAAGCATTTTTTTTTTTTAGTTAACTCCTCCTACTTACTTTCCCCACCTGGAAGTCCTACCTATACCACCTCCCTCAGTCTTAGCTGTTCAGATTTTTATTACACCAATCAGATGCCTTAGGCAGGCAAAGTAAAGCAGCAACACATCTTTTCATGATTAAACAAATGCAATCCATCCTTGCATAGTTAAAAAATACTCTGCAGCTTATAGGCCCCACCCATTTTGTGTGGGTCTTATGCAGGTGATCACATATGCTTATGAGTTCAAGAGCACATTTTTCATGCCTTGAACACAGTTCTACAACACTGGGCCTCTTATGTTGGTTCTTGAAGTCTTTCATTTGCTTCTTGGGTGATGTTCTCTGAACCTGGGAAGGGGTGCTATATCTCATTTAGGCTTGAGCATTCAACAACTACTCTGAGAACCTCAACCAGTTGTGAGTCTCTTCAGGAACCATCAATGACCTACTGCAAAAAGCAACTTTTCAAGCCAGAGCTGACAGAAGCACTGATTTATGGGTGTAAATATAAATAGTTAGAGGGTAATTTGATGGGCACCATATGTCCATTTAGCAAAACAGCAATAGTGGCTTTCCTATTAGATCTTATGACCTCCCCAGCCTTGGGTTTTGGCTAGGTTTACAATACCAGACATGAATTTCCTTCTGTGGAGTGGGCCTCAAATGTTATCAGAAAGCAGTTGGTTACCTCCATAGCAGACATGGCGTTATTGCACTAGTGGACACTTCTTACCTGATTAGTCATTAGTGTAGCATTCAGGGTCCACAGCTGAGTATATTATTTTTATATGTATGAGTGTTTTACCTTCATGCATGTATGTGTACCATTGTGTGTTCCTGATGCCCGTGGAAGGTATTAGAGGGCATCAGAGTACCATGAACTGGAGTTTACAGAATGCTTTGAGCCGCTGTGTAGGTGTGGGAACCAAACCCGGGCCCTCTGTAAGAGCAGCACGTGCCCCTAACCATTGAGCAAGCTATCCAGTTCAATAATGGACATTCATGTTTCATTCCCACTGAATTATTTTGAAGCAAGTCTTAGACACCATATTTGATACGTATGTCTTTCTCTCCTCTCTGTCTCTGTGTGTGTGTGTGTGTCTGTCTGTGTAAAAAATAAAATTTTTTTTTACAGTCTGTTGTAAGATACCATCAATTTCTTATCTGCCTTCCCCTATTGATTGGTTCACAGCCAGTTTTAAAAAAATGGAGATAGGGTTTTGTGTAGCACAGATTGATCTTATACTCTCTGTGTAGGCTGGTTGAACTTATTATCCTTCTGCGTCTACTTCTCAAGTGCTGGGGTTGCATGATTATACATCTTGTGAGGCTGGTGGATAAACTTAAATGTATGATGCCAGGAATAGTATTTACCTGTAACCCCAGCACTGCACTCCAGAGATGGCGGCAGAAAGATTGAGAGCTCTAGGCTAGCCTGGTCTACACAGCAGGGTCCTATCTCAAAAAGCCAGCGAAGGAAAAAGATGGATAATAATTTTAAGTTTGCTAGGGCTGGGATTGGAATTTACATTTCTGTGCTCTTTGTTTCTCTTTACTGATTACGTATCTGTTTTTGTTACTTGAATAATTCTGGTTTCTCTTTCCATATTGCTGTAACCTGTATAGGATTACTTTTTTTATTCTGTAGCCTGAAATAGAATACTTCTACTCTTTTAGTAGCTGGAATCCTATTTGTCTTCCTTTCTCTTGATTAAAGCTGACTGTTTCCATTGACTTAATTTTCTTTCATGGGTTGCCATCAACTTGTTTAAATGGGCTTGTCTGATCACAGTAAAATGATTCTTCACTTGCAGGTAGACTTTTAAAAGTAGGTAAATCTTTGATTATAATTACTAGATAAACCTTTTAAAAGTGTTCACTTTCACTTCAAGTGTCTTTAGTAGAACTTACACAAATCTTATAAAAAGGTTTTGTTGGTATTTAATGAGTTTTCAGTGGTCACTGTACTAAAATCTTACCACTTAGCTATTGGAAACTTTATGACTATCTTTAATTAAACTATTTTTACAGTACCGTATATCATCTAGATACAGATCTTCTTCTGGAAAGAGGATACATAAAGGTAAAATAAAACAATTTTTGAGAGATACTAGAACTTTCGTATAATGACTAAATTTGAGTTAAGTGATAAAACGATTTTCTTTGTGAGACTTGTATACACATTTTTTGTGTATGTTTATTTACTATGTATAACTTTTCCCAATATCACTTTATTAAAGATTCTGCTTAAAATAAAAAGACGGAGAGTTAGCAATCACATATATCTAGTGAAAACAGTTTCATAACAATCTATGGATTATGATTACAGATGTACGTTCTTAACTAAAAGATACTATCCTTCTGGTCCCCTTTTCCTGATACCAGCTTCTGCCTGAATTTATTTAACATATAAATTCAGACTAGGGATTAGCATCTTTTATTAGTGAAAGCAAATTGTATCAACAGAGGAATGACAATAAAAAACTAGAATTTTTCATATCAGTTTAGAAGACTTAAGGAAGGAGTTACTTTTTCTAAGAAGGTAGACTGGGGTTGGAGAAATGACTTAGTAGTTTAGTGTACTGGCTGCTCTTGTCAAGGATCTGGGTTCAGTTTCTGGCACGTGTGTGTCCTCTGTAACTTCAGTTCTGACCTCTATGGATGCTGTGTATATACAGTGCACATACATTCCTACAAACCAAACACTCATACACATAAAGTAAATCAGTGGAACCTGAAAGAATGAGTCCTCTTGATGAGAAATGCTTATTATGAAGAAGATTGTGTTGTAGGTTTTTACCTTTTAAAAGAGAATGTAATTAATAGCAAAGAGCATTCTAATGTGGATATATAATAAAAATTAATGTGAGATGAACTAAGTTTCAGAATTGTTGAAACCTCCCCTCTTCTTTAAAAACCATTTTCCCCTCTCTTTCTGTTTCCTAAGGGTTTAAACTATTGGGTAGTTGATTGTTTTTTGAGACAGGTCTTACAGTGTAGAATACACTGGTCTCAAACTCCGGAGATCTGCCTTTTCTGCCTTCGAAGTGCTGGGATTAAAACTGTGTGCCAAAATGGCCTAAATTATATTTTTTTCACTTTATTAATGTACTTTATTAACTGTCTGTTACAGTTAAAAAGCTAATCTACTAAGTTACCACAATTTTAAGTTAATATATGCCAGATACAAGAGAGCCACCATCAATTTATCTTCATTCACTCGGAGTCTTAAATAGAGCGGGAATACCAACTGGTTCTTCAAAGCACAGCTGAAGAAAGGAGAAAAGTGGGAAGTAACTTACAGCTCTAAATTATATTTTTAAAACAAAATTTGTTATTGTTAAATGATTACTATTTTGTGTATTATCTCTTTGACATTAGCCTGCAGAAATTTCTTAAAACTATAAAGATATTTTGTTTACAAATACTTTTAGTAATTATTGTGTCTAACTAAGCAGCCACCAGTTTTGTCAGATTCTTTTATTTAAAAAAGTATAAAAATAAAGTGAACTCTTTGAGGGATATGACTATATATCCAGCTATATAAGTAGATGATAAAGGATAGGCAGGAGTATGCCGTTGTGCTTTCTGTTACTCAGGAGCAGAAGTGTAAGCATTGGTAGATAGTTTACTGTAGTATTTGTTTGGATTTTGAAACAAGTCATATACTTCCAAATGGAATGCTGAAAGGATAGTCTCAGATGGTAGAATATTTTTGGATCTTCAGGTACTTGATACAAAAATGCAGTCTACGATTCTGCCAGGGACATTTCTTTTTATATGGCTGTATCCCCATCTTTTTTAAAATTTATTTTATTTTGTTCTTTTGTATGTGTAGGTATTGTGCCTACATGTATGCCTGTGCATCACTTGTGTGCCTGGTACCTGAAGAGACCAGAAGAAGGTGTCTGATCCCCTGGAACTGTTACAGATGTCTGTAAGCTTCCATGTGGGTGCTGGAAATTGAAACCAGGCCATCAAGAAGAGCAGCCAGCAATCTTAATCACTAAGTCATTTCTCCAGCCCCTCACCATCTTTTCTATGTATTTCTTTTCTCTTTTGTGTATATGAAGTGAATTTTTATTTTTCGGATTTACTTTGTTAAGAAACTGACTTAGGTCAAGCAGTGGTGACACACACCCCTATAATCCAAGCATTTGGGAGGCAGAGACAGGTGGATCTCTGAGTTCAAAGCCAGCCTGGTCTACAAGTTTCAGGACAGTCAGAGCTACACAAAGAAACCTTGTCTCAACCCCTGCCCCCCATCCACCCAAAGAAAAGACTCACAACTTTAAAGTTTTAAGTAATGATTTTACTTAGTGTGTCTGTCTGTGTGTTTATATGTGTGAATGCCACATGTTTATAGGTTTCAGTAGAAGCCCTGGAATTGCAGATAGTGTGAGCTTCCATGTGCTTGAACCTGGTTCTTGGCTAGAGTGGCCTGTGCTATTGACTTCTCAGCCATCTCTCTAGCCCCTCATTTTAAAAAAAAAGAGTTGTATATATTTTTTATGGTATTAGGTCAACAAACATGGTCTGAATAAACTGAAGAGTTCAAATAGTAAAATCTTTTTTGGTGGTGGTGGTGGGGAATGACAGGGGATCGAACATAGAGTCTTAGATGCGTTCATCTACCGCTTAACTACATCCCCAGACTTTAAATAGCACACTCTTGAAATAAAATTTAATAGACATCTGTTCCTAAAACATCCCTTGTACCTTTGGGGTGGTTTTTGTTGTTTTTGTAGTTATTGTTGTTGTTTTCTAAGACAGTTTCTCAGTGTACTGGCTGTCCTGGAACTCACTTGTAGATTAGGCTGGCCTCGAACTCACAAAGATCCGCCAGCCTCTGCCTCCTGAATGCTGGAGTCAAAGGGAGGCATGAGCTACCTCCCCCTCACCGCAGCTGTTTTTTTCTTTGTTTGGTTTTTTTGTTTGTTTGTTTGTTTTGTTTTGTTTTTGTTGTTGTTTTTGGTTTTTGATGCAGGGTCTTACTATTGTCCTGTCTCCTAGCCTCTGGAATTGCAAATCTGTGTAGCATGTTAAAGTACTTCTCCAGTGTTCATGATGATATATTTGATACATACTGAATTGGTACTTTACACTGAACTAATACCCCTAGCCAGTTTTAAATTTCCTACTTCTATGTGTTGAATAAGATATCGATGAAATTTACTTAGTGGATATGTCATACATATTAAGTGTTTTATGGGGATTTTCAGTGCCTTTGGAATTTATAGGTTTGACATTTACAAATACAGAATATTTCCCTTCCCATATTTATGTGACTGTATTTATTGAATTCTACAACTTGAGTCCAAGTTATTGTTTAGCTGAAGTTAATTGGAGTTTGATTCCAAAAGAGTATAGCTCCTTCTCAACCAGCAGTGAGCACAAAATGAGAACTCTATAGTAAATATGAACCAGAAGCCAGAGTATAAAAGAAAGTATTTATCTCAACATATAGGTGTTAAGGTGGTAGTTAATATTTTGGTGAGACTGAGCAAAAAACTAAGGATAGCTTAAAATAGTATTTCTGCATTTGAACTCATTTTCTGCAGAGTTGAGTAACACCTTTAAGGCTGACCGAACTAGTACATCTTATGAATTTTCAAGTTTCTAATTTATATATGTATATATTTTTATTTCTTGATGATAGTGTTTTGCTATGTACTTCAAGCTGGCCACAAACTTGTATTCCTCCTGTACCATGCCAACTTAAAAGTGGGTTTTTTCTGTAGATAATGCTTTAGAACTTTGTGGTATATAGATTCACTTTTAAGGAACTTAAGACTTTATTAAAAAATTAGAGTTGGGGATATAGCAAACATTACCCACTCCCCCTCCTTTCTGGGCTTGGTGATGCAAGTCTTTAATCCCAGCAGAGGGAGGTGGATCTCTGAGAATTTCAAGGCCAGTCAGGGCTAGTGAGACCTTGCTCCTCCCTTCCCCACTCTACCCTCTAAATTCTTTTTCCAAATTCACTAGACAGAAATAATTCTATCTTAAATTAGTAATAATGAATTTGGTAAGGCTGTTTTTCATTTGTACATGTTTGACATGGTATTTTTTAAATTTTAGTAATATTTTTTCAGTTCAAAACCTGGAACTCTGAAACACATGATAAAAAGCCTGTTTCTATCTGCTGTGGCTACCGTCTGTCCATCTTCCCCCAACTCCCCAGACCAGCCAAAGCTACATGTACAAAGTCTTATTTCTACATAGTAAGAAATAAGACTCTTGGGCATTGTCCCTCCTTCAGTGGGGGATGGATTCTGAAAGCTGGGCTGCCTTGATACTTCTGTAGGAAGCCTGAAACATGGTTGTTGGAGCACCTGGGTTGTGTTTTTTGAGCCATAAGAGTTTTAAGAAAGTACGATTTAAAAGGGTTTTGCTGTCCCTATAAACCACCATGCTCAGCCATACCTGTAATGGCACTAAAGGAGGCCAAGACAGGAGGACCATGAGTTCAAGGGTTACAAAGAAGGCTCTGTCTTCATAAAACAAATCAGCAAATAATTCAGATAGTGTCTGAAGGTTTGGCCTTGTGTTTACCTGAATACTTAGTTAGAGTAGTGGAATTTATTTAATTAGTGTAGTGGAAGTTGAGTTTGTTAGGTGGTTTAAGCTTTTATTTAGTGTGTTCTGGTAAATTGGGTGTTTTCTTTGGGCATGCTTGTTTTTCCTACTCTGATTTAGTTAATTCTCTTATGTCTGATACCTAGAAACTACAGGAGAAGCTCACAGTAGAGATAGATATACACAATAAGGCTTAGTAATAAATGTGCCCAGTTAAGGAAGAAGCAAAGAAGAGTTAAGTGTTGGTAGAAACTAATAACACAGAGGTCAGTCCTGTATTTTGAGATCCTGGTTGATAAGGAAGTAGCTACTCAGTGACTCATAGATACTAATCCAAAATGTTCTCTGCCAACTAAAGGCATATTGATTTATAAGAAGAATAGACTTTGTTTACTTTGGGGTCATTAGTTTAGAAGATGATTTGGTTGGATTGTGTTTTAATTTAGTCATTAAGCTAAATATTTTATGAGTATTTGTACACAGGGACACAGTGATGGTGAATGAGGGGGCAGAGTAAACTATGTCCATACTACACAGAACTTAATAAGAGAAACAGCATTACAAATGTTCTGAAACAAGACACTCTCTATGTGTATTATGGGGCTGGGAGTTAGAAAACAAATTCAGGAGACTTTCTGAGAAAAGAAATTGTAATTTCATAGTTAAAAGAGCAAGACTTGAGTAAATAGGAAGGGGAGAGAAAAGGTACTGGGTAGAAAACTAGTCTTCTAGATAGACTTTTAGACTCTATTTTTAAAGTCTGTTAAATAAAAATTAGACTCGATTTTCAAATATATTTTCTTTTTAGTACTTATCACATTTAAACATTCTTTAAAAACATTAAACTTTGTAGGATTTAAACAGCTATTTATTTGAAATAGATTTTTACTGTGTAGCCCTGGTTGGCCTGAAACTCACTTTGTAGACCAAGTTGTTCTTGACCTCAGATCTATCTGCCTCTGCTTCCCAAGTGCTTGGAATAAAGGCATGTACCCTAACTTCCAGCCTTTTGTTTTTATTAGGTGCACGGCTGTTTTGCCTGCATGAACGTCTGTATGCTTAGTGCCCAAGGAGCCCAGAAAGGAACTGGAACTGCAGTTACAAATGTTTTTGAGCATCCTTCTGGATAGTAGGAATCAAACCTGGGTCCTTTGGAAAAGTAACCAGTGCTCTTAACCTTTGACCCATTTCTCCAGATCCTGTAGAAATTTGTTTTTTTAAAAACTGGAGACTCAGACACATGGAGAAATTTAGTGGGGGCAAAGTGCTGCATGAGTGAGTGTTCTGTTAAAATGGTGTAGGAAGAAAAGACAGCTATACTGAATATTCCCATAAATTCACAACTATACAAGTATCTTTAGTAGATATTCTTATCATTTTTACCCTCATTTTTCTAAGATCAAATAGTAATTATTTTTCCTTCATTGAGATACAATTAAAATATACAATTAAGAGAGTTATATATATGCCCATGACCTTCACCCCAAACAAGAAATACAGACCATTTCCAGCCTCTTAAAAAAAAGCTGGCGAGTGTTCTTTTCCGACCTATTCTGTGTACTTACAGTGTTAGACTCTGTGGCGCATCCCTGTAATCCCAGCACTTGGGAGGTAGAGGCAGGCGGATCTCTGTGAGTTGGAGGCCAGCCTGGTCTTACAAGAGCTAGTTTCAAGACAGACTCCAAACCTATAGAGAAATCCTGTCTCAAAAAAACAAAAAACAAGCAAATTAGCCTAGCCCACACTCATTTATTTTCTATAATACAGATTAGACAGCATGTAATTTTTGGTGTTTGGAAGGCCTGTTTTATTGAAACATAATGGTTTTGTTTTGGTTTTGGGACATTTGCTCTGTTGTAGCCCTGGTTGTCCTAGAACTTACTTTATAGACCAGGCGAGATGTGGGATGTCCTTCTGTATGTGTGTTGCTTTTATTGGCTAATGAATAAAGTTGTTTAGGCCAGTGGCTTAGCAGAATATAACCAGGCTGGAAGAGATATAGAGAGTAGGCAGAGACAGAGATGCAATGTAGCTGCCAAAGGAGGAATATGCCTGGAACCTTTCTGGTAAGCCACAACCTTGTGGCAATATACAGATGAATAGAAATGGGTTAATTTAAGATAAAAGAGTTAGTTAATAAGCCTGAGCTAATAAGCCAAACAGTGTTGCAATTAATATAGTTTCTATGTGGTTATTCAGAAGGTCTGAGTGACCAGGAATGAAAGAGCAGTTTCCGCCTACCTGAGTGCTGAGATTAAAGACTAAACATAATGGGTTCTTTTGTTTGTTTGGTTTGATTTGGTTTTTGGTTTTTTGAGACAGGGTGTCTCTGTAATAAATGGCACTGTCTGTCCTGGAACTCAGTTTGTAGACCAGGCTGGCCTTGAACACACAGAGATCTGCCTGCCTCCTAGTGCTGGCATTAAAGGTGTGTTTCTCCCACTCCCCAGCTAAACATACAGTTTGCATGCGTTTCTTTAATTAGTAGCTCATTCACTTTTCTTGTTTGAAATATAATTCATATGACATAATTAATCCAGTTCAGCGATTCGGTTGTGCAACTATTGCCATAGACACATTTTAGGATAATCATTCCTCATCCTGTTACTACTTTGTCTTGTATCCCCTAAACAAGTCAAACTTTACTAATTTTACTTTGTGTAGATTCACCTGTTCTGGAGGTTTTGTTTTGTGTGTGTGAGTGTATGTGTGAAAGGTTTTACACTGTGGGTTTTGTAGGCCTTGAATTCACTATGAAGCTCAGATTGGTCTAAAATTCATGTAAATTCCTCATATTTTACCTTCAGAGTACTCGGATTGCAAACAAAAACTATCCCCACCTCACTTAGTTCCTTTTTTTTTTTTTTGACTAATGTTCCATTGTATAGTTAAGTCAGTTTACCCATTCTGTTGCTAGTAAATCATTGGGCTGTTTGATGCTGTTGTAAATAAGACTGCTTTAAATATTTCTGTTCAAGTCTTTTTTAATGGACTTTATTCTTAAACTTAATCTTGGGTAAATACCTAGAAATGAAAATACTGGGTCAGAGGGAAGAGATGATGTATGATGTATTTTAATTTTATGTGAAACTGCCAAACTGTTCTCTTAATAGATTTTGTTACTACCTTATATTGTCACTTAGCACTCTTTTCTAATTTGAACACACTAATACTTTTTCATAACCACTGATTCTTTCATGCTCACACTCCCAAATTTTTTTTAAAACTAGTTGGTTAATCTTTTTTTTAATTTTTTTTTAAAATTTAGGTCCTTCTATAACTAGAATCGTTAATATTGCAGCATTGTTGCTTTGTAAGATTTGTCTACAGGTAATATGTATCACATGTAAATTGATCAATCATCTTTATCACCAAAGTAGCCAACTAAAATTTTAGTAGATTGTTTAATCTGTGTATTAATTTAGTGAGGAGAAATTGATAGCTTTAATGGTAAATTTTCCAATATGGTATGGTATTAGGAGTGGTTACCTTTACAAAGTCATGGTGCGGGAGAATTGTCTGTATTCTGTCAATCATGTTTTAAATAAACGCTGATTGGCCAGGCAGGAGGTGTAGGTGGGAAAACCAGACAGGAAGTGGAAATGATGCAAGGAGAGCAGGAGAGTTCTGGGGAGGAGGAAGTTGATTCCTCCCACTCCTGCCCAGATCACCAAAGCAGCAGGATGTGATCTGCCAGCTGAAAAAGGTACTGAGCCACATGGCTAAAATAGATCAGAAAAATTGGTTAATCAAGATGTGAGCGTTAGCTAATAAGTAACCTGACCTAATGGGCCAATCAGCCTTATAACTTATAGAGATCTGTGTGGTTGATTTTTCTCTGGGACTAAACAGCTGGGGGAACTGGACAGGACAAAAACCCCAACAAGCCGCGCGCCCTCCCCCCCATGTTACAAAGTCTTATTTATTTATTTATTTATTTATTCATTCATTCATTCCATGGTCTCACTGTGTAACCCTGTCTGGTCTGGAATTTAGTCATGTAGACCAGGCTGGCCTCAAAACTCAAGAAATTCACCTATTTCTGTCTACTGAGTACTGGACTTAAAGGCATAAACTACCAGTGGCCTTCCAAAAGTCATTACATTTTTAACATAATGGATTGTAGTTTTAGGTAATACAGAGATCCTTTGTATTAAATCAAATTCCCCTATAAGTATGTAAACATTTAACATTTTTATAGGTTTTGTTTCATTTTGTTTTGAGGGTGGAGATTGAATTTAGGGCTTGACGCATTCACATTCTAATTTAGCTACACTTCAAACTTCAGTTTTTGTTTGTGTATTTATAACTATATGATTATATTTGAATCACATTAAGTATTTGATAGGGACTTCTACTTACCTTGTTTCACATTGTTATTTTACTTGAAAATAAGTCTGACATGTAGTGAGTATTCAGTAAGTACTTGTTCCTTAGATAGTTTTTAAATGAATGGAAATCAGTGTCTCAATCCTTCAGCAGAATTTCAGGTCACATTAAACTGTAAGCTTTCTTGAAGACTGGAGACTTAACCATCAAGTGTCTGTTAGTGATTGGTGGGCTCTTATTTAAATCTAGGCAAGTTCTGACACAGTGCCTGAATTCCTAAACATTAAGCCTTAGCTAGACTGTGGCAGTGCACACCTGGTAAGCAGAGGCAGGCAGATAGATCCCTGTGATAGATCTTCAGTTTTAGCTGAAGGCTAAACTGGTCTTCATAGCAAGTTCTGAGTTTGTACTACAAGTAGGAACTGTTAAAATAAAAGATTTATAACTGATAAAATTACTCAAAACGAAAAACACTGGCATGTTCTGTAAACCCATTGCATATAAGGAATTAATTATAGCTTACAGACTATTCACATCTCAACTGTTAGCACTTAGGTGCTGTTTGAAATTATTCTGTCTTCATATATTAAACCTATTCTAGTTTTTTTCCCCTAAAGGTAAAATCTTCCACTAAAACAATACTATTTCTTTGTTCTTCCCCTAATTTTTCTGTATCATTTTTAATTTCTTTTTTATTGTGTGAGTTTTACCTGCATGTGTGTTATGTGCACCACATAAGTGCCTGGTGTATACAGAAGTCAAAGGAGGGTATCGGTCCTCTAGAACCAGGGTTGTAGATAGTTGTGAGTCGCATATGAGTTCTAGAAACCAAACGTGGGTCCTCTGAGAACAGCAAGTACTCTTAACTGCCGAGCCAGCTCTCTAGCTCCCATTCTGTTTAGAGCTAAGGTACCTATGACTTTTAAGAATTAGAGCATTGGAAAACCTGGCTAGAAATTCATAACAGGTTTTTATTAGTAGTTTGCTTTGGTCTGCTCTCATACTGGAAGTACTATGGAGCTAAGCCTGGTTCCATACAGCTAGTGTCAGCACTGGGTAAAACTAAGGCAGGGTGAGATTTCAAGGCTAGCTTGAGCTACATGTGATTACCTTGCCTTTAAAAAAAAAAAGATCAAACAACAAAAAATCAGAAGTACTGTGTATTATTGTGAAAAAAAATCCTGGGTTGGAAGGCAAAGCTTTGCAATTAATAGCACACCAGTCAATAATAATTTTGCTTGCTTTAGAGTCTATTATAACAATCTCCTTAGAAAAGATATAAATTAGGCAACCCTTTTGTTTTCTAATAATGACTTACATAAAAATAAACAGATTGAAACCAAGCTTAGAAGCCCCTGCAGCTGTCCTCAGGCAAGTGGCATGAATGAAATTACCATAGTTTACAGGGGACATATTACTTCCTGGGAGTGTATAATACACAGGGAGAGTTACAGTTTTATTTTTCTCAGTTGCTAGTTTTATTCCTTAGTTAATAATTGAAAACATTTAAAAATTTTTATCTTTTAAAATATTTTAAGGACTAGGAAGTTGTTTTTGTTGGTCTATTGTAGGTTGTAAGCTGGAATTAGCAAATGCATTGGTAGATTCTACCTTGTCATCAGCTGTATTTCTGAAGGAAGAAAGATCTGAGATAACATCTTGACATGTAGGCAGGCCCTTAACCACAGATCTGATCTCACATAAAAGCAGTTGCCCAAAAAACTTGTGTTTAAGATAATAAGACATTTGTTCTTCAGTGTAAAGGGCAGACACATTTGTGAACTACTGCAGCATGACTTTTTTCCCCTTTGTGTATTTTTATAAAGATCATATTATTTAGGCCTATCCTAAGGAGATTGCTGTAGTTAATTTATTATTGATTATGATACAAATTGTGAGTATCATAATCAGTGCTATAGGTACTATAGGCTGGGAAGATAAGCAGGTGTAGGGAGACACCTTACAAACAACAAATGCAATTCTGTGCCACTCCACATCTGTCAACATTGAATCATGGTCCTCAATTCATGTCTTGTGAAATTTTTAAATTTCTGGTTGAATTTCAAATGGACCCAAGTAGTCCTTGACCAATAAACTTGAGATGAGAACCCCCATTCTAGCTCTGTAGGTTCCACTCTACAAGTCCAGCAGTTTGTAGCTACTCTTGTGCGTCTATGCCTTTATAAGCAGCCATATTGAGGGTTCATTTAGCTGATTTATGTGTAAACTCTATTGGGGGTTATGTGTGTAACACTGTTCTTACAGTATGAGTAAAACATTGCTGTACATGTAGAAATTTTAGAAATGCCTGGTTAGTGTGCCATCAGTAACTGTAATGGAGCCTTTGTTACTATCATATTTTAAGTATGTCCAAAGGCTGGATGCTTTAGCACATACCTGTCATCTAGCTTGCCATCCCAGAACCAGGGAGACTGAAGAAATGAGAAACTAGCCCGGGCCACAAAGAAAACTGTGTCAAAACAAGAGTGTTCAAAGAATCAGAGTAACAATGAATTGAGGAAAGATTTGAGCAAGACAAAAAAGCAGTTACCATTGTAAATAAAGGAAAGTCAGCATTAGAGGCCAAAAGAAATTACTCTGAAACCCATAATTGATGAGTTATCGTGAAGATATTCTAACAGCAATAGTATTAAGAATCATAGTGGAAAGAATTTTTTTTTTTTTTTTTTTTTTTTTTTTTTTTTTTTTGAGACAGGGTTTCTCTGTAGCTTTGGAGCCTGTCCTGGAGTTAGTTCTTGTAGACTAGCCTCCTGCCTCTGCTTCTCAAGTGCTGGGATTAAAGGTGTGCGCCACCACCGCCCAGCTGGAAAAATTTTACCGCAAAACTGTTTTGAATTAGACAGATACTTACAGGATTTTAAGTGAGAATTTAAAAAAAGAGATTGTTTTAGCTGTACTCAATGGAGTACATCTTTAATCCCAATACTTGGGAAGGCAAAGGCAGGTGCATCTCTTGTTAGTTCAAGGCCAGAGTTCCAGAGCAACCAGGACTATATAGAGAGACTTTGTGAAAAAAAACTGAAAGAGAAAAGAGGTTTTGTTTAAAACTGTGGTTTTTATTTTGTTTTGTTTATTTGTTTTGAGACAGGGACTCTCTCTTTTATGTAGTGCTGGCTGTTCTGGAACTTTCTTTGTAGACCAGGTTGGCCTCAAACTCACAAAGATATGCCCGTCTCTGCTTCCCAAGTGCACCACCACATCCAGCCCTATTTTTTATTTTTTAAATCTATTACTATTGTGTAGTAAAGATGACAGCAAAGCCCATCTCATATTCCACACTTAGAAATAAATTCTGTTGTTAACAATCTGGACAAAGCAAGGAGTGAAGGTAAAGGAAGGAATGGATGGGTGGGTGCGTGGATGGATGGATGGATAGCACAGCAGGCTACAAAGACCAATCGTAATTTTACTAAAAACCGAAGAGCATTGGATATGTGCTGTTTGCTTTTTTAAACAAACCATAATTTGTTTGAATTTAAGAGATAGGGAAATTGAAGACATTGCTACCTTTTAGGTCAACATTAATTTACAAGGAATATTGTCATGAGCTTCTAAGAATATCTTCAAAGTTTCTAAGGGCAAAAAATTCTGAAGGAAAGATTAAATTGTTGTGTTTTTTTTAAAAGGGAGATTTATTTTTTTCACTTTATGTGTGTTTTGCATGTGTTATAGTTACAGTTCTATTGCTGTGAAGAGACATCATGACCAAGGCAACTCTTACAGAAGAAAGCATTTAATTAGGGTCATGCTTTCAGTTTTAGAGGGTTAGTCAGTGATCATCATGGCAGGAAATAGATAGGCATGGTGTTGAAGCAGTAGCTGAGAGCAGTCAGAGGAGAGAGAGAGAGAGAGAGAGAGAGAGAGAGAAGGAGGAGACACAAGGGAGGCAGAGAAAGACAGACAGACAGGGCCTGTCCTGGCATAAGTTTTTGAAACCTCACAGCCCATACATACTTGGTGACACATCCTCCAACAAGGCCATATCTCCGAATTCTTCCCAACTAGTTCCACTAACTAGTGACTAAGTATTTAAATATATGAGCCTGTGGAGGCCATTCTTACTCAAACTGCTATAGCCTGCATGCATGTATAGTCACCATGTGTACATTGGATCCCCTGGAACTGGAGTTACAGGTGGCTTTGAGCTGCTCTGTGGATGTTGGGAATTAGCAAGTGCTCTTAACCTCTGAGACACCCCTCTCCAGCCTTAGACCTTTTTTTTTTTTTAACTTTTATTTTGGACACTTGCCTTGTGTAGCCTATGCTCGCTGCAAACTAGTGGTTTTTTTTTTTAATTTTTATTTATTTATTTGCTCCATACTCCTTAATACTGAAATTCCTGGTGTGCTGTGCCCATACACAACTAATCCTTATGTTTTACTTTTTAAATTTTTTGTTTTCTTTTTCTGATATTTCGAGACAGAGTTTCTCTGGGTAGCCTTAACTGTCCTGGAACCTGCTATATTGATCAAACTGGCCTCAAACTCACAGAAATCTGTCTACCTCTGCCCCAGAGTGCTGGGATTAAAGGCATGTTCCACCACCACCCTGTACTGTTCAAAAAAAATGTATGTATTTATTAATTTTGACATACTGGGAGTTGAGCCTCGGTCATGGTACATATTACCAAGCTACATCGCAGTTTGACTTTTGTTTTTAAACAGTGACTACTTATACTTGGAACATTCAAATATTTTTTTTTTCATGACTTCACCCTTGACTTACTGAATTTGAAAGTGACTTTAGCCTTAATTCTTATACTTCTACAAAATTGACTATTAAGTGTACTTAGTGCTAATAAGTTTTCATGGAATTTCTGTAGTTAACAATGACTGAAACATCATTTGGGGTTAAAG
Organism: Myodes glareolus; assembly: GCF_982192425.1. Classification (NCBI taxonomy): domain Eukaryota; kingdom Metazoa; phylum Chordata; class Mammalia; order Rodentia; family Cricetidae; genus Myodes; species Myodes glareolus. The sequence goes on along the minus strand of NC_142032.1, from coordinate 20,700,772 downwards.
GCGGGAAAAGCAAAGACTAGCACAGTGGAGCCATTAGAAAGGGTCCTCATGATTGTTGGTGGGGACTTTTTCAGCCTTTCTTGCTGTGGAAAAGAAGACAAAGTGTTGCCCAACTCCTGAAGACTTTTGTTGAAATAATTACTTTACAAGATGTGAGTCTTTACCCAAATGAAAAACATGACAGTCAGACTAGGAATATTTGAAGTGGGGTGTGTTGAGACAGGGTCTCTCACTATGACTGGCCTGGAACTATGTAGAGCAGGGTGGCCTCAAAGACATAGAAATTTACTTGGAAGCTGGGTGGTGGTGGCACACGCCTTTAATCCCAGCACTCAGGAGGTAGAGGCCAGCAAATCTCTCAGTCTGAGACCAGCCTGGTCTACAAGAGCTAGTTCCAGGACAGGCATCAAAGCCACAGAGAAAGCCTGTCTTGGGGAGGAAAAAAAAAAAAAAAAAGACATCCACTTAGACTCACAGGGACCCACTTGTCTTTGCCTCCCATGTGCTGGGATTAAAGACATACACTACCACACTCAGAAAGACCAGGAATATTTGCTAGGGATGTACAGTTCATGTACTGTAAGACTCCTAGAAATTTGGTGTTTTGGGGGCTGGAGAATTGGCTCAGCTTTTAAAAGTACTTGTTACTATTGCAGAGGACCCAGGTTCAGTTTCCAGTACCTACATGACAGTTCTGTATTTTCTGATGTCTTTGGGCAGCACCACATACACAGAGTTTGCTATCTTTTAATCAGTATGCTAAGAGATCCTGCAAGTTGTTTGCAGGTTCCTTATATTTAGTAAAAAGTTTTTGTCACTTTTGTGTACACTGTCATTAAAGATTCTTTGTGGTTCTTGCCTATTTTGTTCCATCTTGTCTTTGATCCCCATAATCTTCATGATTGAATAATCAAGTTTATTTCTGACTGTTTAACTCAATTTATCTGCATGTCTCAAATCAGTATAGTAGCAGCTAACATTCATATAGCATTTTACATGCTGACGCTGACGTGGACAGTCTTCATAATGGCTTGTAATTCTGTAAGTAGAGCTGTGCTCTCATTTTCTACCTTTGTACATTCAATATACACAGTTCTAATGAATATATAATTTTTTGCTGTATTATTAAGGGATTAATACTCTGTTAGATCATATGGACAAGGAAATGAATAAGCTTCTTAGATTTACAAAATTCCAATGAAGATAAATAATATTTAATCTTGATTTTAATTGAGGAGTTTGAAACTATAAGGTAAAATTCTTTGCTTGTTTTGTTTACAATTTGAACCATCAAAGGGGCTATCTTAAAGATTCTCCTGCTGATCTAAACTGGAAAATTTCAGATATTTAAAGAAAATGATTGCAGTAGATACCAGATCATATCAGATTAATAAAAATCCAGTGTTTATAGCAGCATTACTATTTTTTGAGATACTACTATTTTTATTTTATATGTATGAGTATATTGTCTGCATGTATGTATGGTATCACGTAGATGTTGTCTGAGGAAACCAGAAAAGGTATTGGATTTTCTGGAACTTGAATTACAGGTAGTTCGTGAGCCACCATGTGGATGCTGGGAACCGAATGTAGGTCCTCTATAAGAGCAGTAAGTGCACTTAACCACTGAGCCATCTCTTCAGCCCCTATTTGTCTTTATTTAATATATATTTAAAATTATATATTTATGTGTGGACATGTGTTTTTGAGTATATATGTGCCATGAAGACAAAAGGACTTGAGATTTTTCTGGAGCCAGAATTAAATATATAGGTGGTCATGAGTCACCTGACATAGGTGCTGAGAAATGGACTCTTCTCTACAAGAATGGTGCATGCCCTTAATCACTGAACCATCTCTCCACCCATCTACTTTCCTCCTCATAATAACACCCTTGAAAGCAGGGTCTAGGGATGATTGGCATTGAATTTGTGGTCTTACTGTCTCATCCTCTGGATTGCCATGTGTCACCATGCCCAACTATCATGTACTTTATTTTGTGAAATAGGCCAAAGCACTGCCCTAAACTATATTCTAATCTATATTCATTAGCCCAAATTTAATTAATAAAAAAAACAGCAGGCAAACCATTGTAAAGCTATATATAAATGCTTGAGACAGACGTGTTTAGATTTTAGAATATTTACATAGACTTCTAGTGAATGACTTTTGTGTTCCTAATCTGAAGAGCTCCAAATCCATGTCTTTTGAGGACCATGTTAGAGCAAAAATGTTTGACTCCAGATTTTAACTTGAGGAAGTATGTAGGCTATTGTGAGGACTGAAACGTTTACGCTGAGCAAAGTTGTCAGCAGTGGAAGCTTTTTTGTTTTGTTTTTGTTTTTTAGTTGGAGAGTAATGTGATGAGATCTGCTTAAGTTTTAGCAAACTAGCTGACATTTTAAAAATAGGGCAAGCGTTTCAGGATTGGAATTGGGAGCCAGAGGTCCCACAGATCCATGGTGAGTTCTTCATTGTGTTTAACCAGGTTATGGGAGGTGAAGGTTGCTCCATTCATGTAGTAGGAGAAAGAGGGAAGGGGTTAAGACTGTGAATGTAATGGGAAAGTTGAGGGTTGGTGGACCCACGGTTTCCTAGAGAATAATATGGAGAATGAGAAGACTTTAAGGCTTTTGGTTTAAACAATTAGAAGTTCAAAGTTATCATTTACCAAGAATGGGGAGACATAATACAATTTAATGGAGGCCAAATACCTGTTCAATGAGTTTATTACTATATTTAAGAAGCAAGAGTATGAGAAAGTTGGCATGAATGAGGTATCATTTCACTGCCAGTCTCAAAAGTGTTTGGAACCATGCAAGTTTTCACTCTGTCATTCAAGGTTGTTCCTGATTTGTTTGTGGGAAGTTTTAAATTTTTGCCTTTTACTAGACGTGTGTAACATCCACTCAGTGTTGATTATTGTGCCTAAATGTTCAAATACAGTTTATTCAGTCCTCATAAAAACCCCATGAAATAATGTACATTGTTAGTATCATGCCTGTCTCACATGAAGCATATAGTAATAAGGAACTTACCCAAGGTCCTACATTGTAGAAAAAGCAAAGCTCAGAGTCAAACCCATATTATTTGATTTCAGAAGTAAGGTCATAAACCATATGTAGTGGAGCGTTCCTTTACTCTCGTCCAAGCACAACTCAAGCCTGACTGTGCTTAGCTCCTGATCAAATATATGTATTTTCTTTTCCTTGTTTTTCATTCCCTGTGATTTTTTTTTTTGTAGTAAAAATATAGAGTGGAACTCCTGGCATAGACCCAAAACTTATTCCAAGTCATCTACACACAGAGGTTATGAGTAACAGGCATGTGAGTAGCTTTAGAAATTGTTACTTTGAGCTTAGTATAGTGGCATACTCCTGAACTCCCAGAACCTCAGGGAGACTAAAACAGTAGAGTCATTGAGTTTGAGGATAGCCTGAGCTATTATACAAAGCCTCCCCTCCCCAACCCAAAAGCAACAAAATTTTATTTGTACAATGTAAAAATCAATAGTAAGCTGCAAATGCTAATAAAAAGATGTAGATATGGTATCTTTTTTGTTTTGCTTTTATTTTATTTTGGTTTTTCAAGACAAGGTTTCTCTGTGTAACTCTGAAACTTGCTCTGTAGACCAGACTGGCCTCCAGCTCAGAGAGAACGGTCTGTCTTTGCCTCCCAGGGATTAAGGCTGTGCCACCATTGTCCTTACTGTATTTGTCGTTTGCAACTTTTTTGTCCTCAGTTTTCATGATAGTTTCTTGCTCTTATTACTTTATTTACTTACTTGCTTGTTAATTATTGGAGAGGGAGGGCATTGAGATCAGAGGACAGCCTGCAGGAGTTGGTTTTCTGTTCCATCATATGAGTCCTCCTGAGCCATCTGGCTAGTCCGGTTTGATTTCTAAAAGAACAGCCAGTGAGTGCTCTTAACCTCTGAACCACCTTCCAGCCCCTAATTTAATTGTTTTAAATGATGAATTTTTTACATATTTATGCTGTAAACATGATGTCTTAGTGGATGTATATATGGCAGAAAAGCTTAATTTAAAGGTTAAAAAATGTACAATTTGGTCTGAAGCTGTAACTCATTAGAACAATTGACTAGGTACACATAATCACTGTAAAGGAAAACACTATATAGTATCTTTCTTAAAACACTTGATTATACAGCTCACTTATACAATAGTATTTTGCATATGATTGTATGTATCATAATAGTTTTAAATGTTTATATACAAAAAATGTTTACATATATTACAGAGCAAAAAGCTACTCTCCCCTACATAGATAGTTTGGTGTCGACTTGGGATACATGACCCTATCTCAAACAAAAGAATTAAGGGAAGATCATTAGTAGGAGGTTAGACAATGAAGTGCATTTGGAAAAATCCATATAGCTCACCAGGCAAATGCTTTACAAATAACCAGTGGATGATATAAAAGAGGTAATGCTAGTCAGGATTTTTTTTTTAAACTATAAAATAGACCTCGGTAATTATCTTTTAGGAAATGTTTAACTTTTAAAATTCAGATACAGGAAATCTGCAGCTCTCTTTGTGTATAGTTCTGGGATTTTTTACTGTATATAAATAGATTCTTGTGTACCTCAGTTGAGATATATAAAATAGTATAGAGGCCACGGTTATATTCAGTGATTCACTTGTTAAGAACCTCTAGGGTCTTGTTTTTATAGCTCAGATTGGCCTAAAACTCTTCCTCCGTTTCCCATGTACTGTGAGAGGCATTCTTTTTTAGCAATCCTTAGGCAACTTCTGATCTGTTCTTCATTTCTGTAATTTTATCTTTTTGAGAATGTTGTGTAGATAGTATTATTATATATGTAACAATTTGAAGTTATTAATTGGTCAATCCATATTTTATTTCCAATTCTTTGAAAATTAACGTGGAATTAATCAATTGAACCTTTTTCCAGGGTGTTGTTTCACAACTTCCTTTGTATGATTGGGCAGCTTAGGTTACCACAACAAAATAGCACAAATAGGATGGTTTCAAGGACAGGTATTTGTTTCCATACAGTTCTAAGATCAGAGTTCAGCAATGTTTGCTCCTGCTGGGGGCTCTCCGTCTTTCTGTTTCCTCATTGTTATTACACATAGCCTTTTGTTTGCAGAAAGAGCAAGATTGATACATGTGTGCACTTTACCTCATATCTCTTCTAATGACTTGAATTCTGTTGGCAGAGGGCCCCAACCCAATGACATAATTTTCATTGCTTCCTTAAAATTTCATTCTCTAAATGAGACTGGGGCTTTTCCATAGGGATGGGTAGAAGTGCTGCTACTTTAATCTTTAACAGTTACTTTTATATCTGAATAACATTTCGTTGTGAGATTATCTGATAGATACTGGAAGGTTTCTACTTTTTAACTATTATGAATATTTCTGTGAACATTCATGTATAAGTTTCTGTTGGTTTTTCTTTCTCTTGAGTGTATACCCCATTGTAGAATACTGGGTCATATAATAATTTTCACTTTTGAAAAATATAACTATTTACATTTATTTGTGCAGGTGAAATGTGGGTAAATGGGTGTGTATGAGCCAAGTACCACTGTGGGCATGTGAAGGTCAGAGGACAGACAATTCATGGAAATTACTTGTTTCCACAATGTGGGTTCCGGAATCCAGCCCTCTTAGTGCTCCTGCTATATATATTTTCATCATATCCATCTAACACCCTTCTTTCCTCTTCAATATGCTCCCCCAATTTAATGTTCTTTAAAAAAATCTATTGATTTATTTTTATTTATGTGTATATTCATGGGTCTATGTGAGTATAAGCCACATGTGTGGGTGCCTACAGAGAGCAAGAGGGTATTGGATCCCCTGGAACTAGAGTTATGGGTGGATTGTTGTGCACTACCCAACATTAGGTTCTGGGAACCAAATTCTGGTCCTGGAGTATCAAGAGGCACTCTTAACTGTGTCATCCTGTCAACCCCCATATTTTTAGATTTTTGAGATACCTCTACACTGATTTTCATAGTGGTTGTACCAGTTTATGTATACTTTGGCTAATGCTAAATTGAGAGTTTTTCTTTCCCAATGTGCTTCCCCATCATTTATTGTCATTTTTTTTTATTTTCTCTCTCTGTCTGTGTCTAAAAATTTTTGTAGGGCCAGCCTGGCCTCAAATGCACAGAGATCCACCTGCCTCTGCCTCCCAAGTACTGGGATTAAAGGCGTGCACGACCACACCTGGCTTCTTGTCTGGATCTTGAAGTGTATTCTCTCTCTTCTAGCAATTTCAACTCTTATTTTTTTTTAAATTGATTTTTATTGAGCTCTGCATTTTTCTCTGCTCCCGTCCCTTCCTCTCCCCTACCCTCCCCTTCAACCATGCCCCCAAGGTCCCCATGCTCCCAATTTACTCAGGAGATCTTGTTTTTTCTACTTCCTATGTATGTCTGTCTTAGAGTTCTCATTGTTGTCTAGGTTCTCTGGGATTGTGATTTGTAGGCTGGTTTTCTTTGCTGTATGTTTAAAAACCACTTATGTGTCAGTACATATAATAATTGTCTTTCTGGGTCTGGGTTACCTCACTCAGAATGATGTTTTCTAGCTCCATCCATTTGCCTGCAAATTTCAGGATCTCATTTTTCTTTTCTGCTGTGTAGTACTCCATTGTGGAAACGTGCCTCATTTTCCTTATCCATTCTTCAGTCGAGGGGCATTTAGGTTGTTGCCAGGTTCTGGCTGTGACAAACAATTCTGCTATGAACATAGTTGAGCACATGCCCTTGTGGCATGATTAAGCATCCTTTGGATATATACCCAAAAGTGGTATTGCTGGGCCTTGAGGAAGGTTGTTCCTAATTTTCTGAGACATCACCATACTGATATCCCAAAGGGCGGTACCAGTTTGCATTTCCACCAGCAATGCAGAAATGTTCGCCTTTCCCCACAACCTCTCCAGCATAAGTTGTCATTAGTGTTTTTGATCTTGGCCATTCTTACAGGTGTAAGATGGAATCTCAGACTTGTTTTGATTGGCATTTCCCTGATGGCTAAGGTTGTTAAGCATGTCCTTAAGTGTCTTTCAGCCATTTTAGATTCCTCTGCTGAGTTCTCTGTTTAGGTCTGTACTCCATTTTTTTTTTATTGGATTATGTGATCTTTTGGTGTCCAATTTCTTGAGTTCTTTGTATATTTTGGAGATCAGACCTCTGTCTGATGTGGGATTAGTGAAAATCTTTTCCCATTCTGTAGGCTGTCGTCTTGTCTTTTGCTTTACAAAAGCTTTTCAGTTTTGGGAGGTCCCATTTATTAATTGTTTCTCTCAGTGTCTGTGCTACTGAGGTTATATTTAGGAAGTGGTCTCCTGTACTAATGCATTCAAGTGACTTCCCACTTTCTCTTCTGTGAGGTTCAGTGTGGCTGGCTTTATGTTGAGGTCTTTGATCCATTTGGACTTGAGTTTTGTGCATAGTGATAGATATGGATCTATTTTCATCTTTCTACATGTTGATATCCAGTTATGCCAGCACCATTTGTTAAATATGCTTTCTTTTTTTCCCATTTGATTTTTTTTTTTTGTCAAAAATCAGGTGTTCGAAAGTGTGTGGATTCATATCTGGGTCTTCAATTTGATTCCATTGGTCCTCCTGTCTTTTTATGCCAATACCAGGCTGTTTTCAGTACTGTAGCTCTGTAGTAGAGTTTGAAGTCAGGGATTGTGATGCCTCCAGAAATTCTTTTATTGTATAGGATTGTTTTGGCTATCCTGGGTTTTTTGCTTTTCCATATGAAGTTGGGTATTATTCTTCTGAGGTCTGTGAAGAATTTTGCTGGGCATTGCATTGAATTTGTAGATTGCTTTTGGTAAGATTGCCGTTTTTACTATGTTAATTCTACCTACCCAAGAGCATGGGAGATCTTTCTACTTTCTAATGTCATCTTCAATTTCCTTCTTCTTGTCATGCAAGTCTTCCACTTGTTTGGTTAGAGTTACTCCAAGACATTTTATGCTGTTTGTGGCTATTGTGAGGAATATGCTTCTCTGATTTCTTTCTCAGTCCATTTATTATCTGTGTACAGGAGAGCTACTGATTTTTTTTTAAATTAATCTTGTACCCTCCTACATTACTTTACTGCAAGTGTTTATGAGTTGTAGAAGTTCCTTGGTAGAATTTTTGGGGACACATATGTAAACTATCATATCAGCAAATAGTGAGAATTTGACTTCTTTTCCGATTTGTATCCCCTTGATCTTCTTTTGTTGTCTTATTGCTCTAGCTAGGACCTCAAGAGCTATATTCAATATATATGGAAACAGTGGACAACCTTGTCTTGTTCCTGATTTCAGTGGGGTCGCTGTGAGTTTCTCTCTATTTAGTTTGATATTAGCTGTTGGCTTGCTGCATATTGCCTTTATTATGTTCAGTTATGTTCCTTGTATCCCTGCTCTCTCCAAGACCTTTATCATGAAGGGATGTTGTATTTTGTCGAAAGTTTTTTCAGCATCTATTGAAATGATCATGTTTTTCAGTTTGTTTATATGGTGGATTTTATTGACAGATTTTTGTATGTTAAACCATACCTGTATCTCTGGAATGAAGCTGACTCGATCATGGTGAATGATGGTTCTGATGTGTTCTTGGATTTGATTTACCAGTATTTTATTTAGTATTTTTGCATCAATGTTCATGAGTGAGATTGGTCTGTAATTCTCTTTCTTAGTAATGTCTTTCTGTGGTTTGGGTATCAGGGTAATTGTAGCCTCAAAAAAGAGTCTGGCAGTGTTCCTTCTTTTGTGTGGAACAATTTGAGGAGTATTGGTATTAGTTCTTTGAAAATCTTGTAGAATTCTGAGCTGAAACCATCTGGTCCTGGGCTTTTTTTTTTGGTTGAGAGACTTTTGATGACTGTTTCTATTTCTTCAGCAGTTATAGGTCTGTTTAATTTGCTTATCTGGTTTGATTTAATTTTGGTAAGTGATATTTATCCAGAAAGTTGTCCATTTCCTTTAATTTTGTGGAGTACAGGTTTTCAAAATATGACCCGATGATGATTCTCTGGATTTTCTCCGTGTCTGTTGTTATGTCCTCCCTTTCATTTCTGATTTTGTTAATTTAAATATTCTCTCTTTGTCTTTTGGTTAGGTTGTCTGTTTTGTTGATTTTTCTCGAATCAACTCTTTGTCTCAGTTATTCTTTGTATGGTTTTCTTTGTTTCTATTTTGTTGATTTCTGCCCTCAATTTGATTATTTCTTGCCATCTGGTTCTCTTGGGTGAGTTTGCTTCTTTTTGTTCTAAAGTTTTCAAATTCAACTCTTAATGTTAAGATCCTGTACATCTGTATTTGATATTTATGAGTGAGAAAGATCTACCCTCAGTCTTCTACATGTAGGTACCCAGTTTCCCCAGTACCATTTGTTGAAGACTTTGTCTTTTTGTATTTTTCTCCAATTTCCATTTTTGTCATGTTTGTAAAAAAAGTAAATAGCCTTGAGCTTAGTGGTTAAGAGTGCTTACCACACATTTACACAGTAGAATATTACTCAGCTGTAAAAATCAATGACATCATGAAATTTGCAGGCAAATTGATGGAAACTAGAAAAAAAAATCGTGATTGAGGTAACCCAGACTCAGAAAGACAAACACGGTATGTACTCACTCATAAGTGGATATTAGATGTAAAGCAAAGAATAACCAGACCACAATCTACAGCTCCAGAGAAGCTAGGTAACAAGGAGGACCCTAAGAGGAACACATGGATCGTCCTGGGAATGGGAATTAGATGAGACCTTTTGGGTAAACTGGGGGCAAGGTGTGTGGGGGGGTTTAAGGGAGGGGAGGAGGGAATGAGAACAAGAGGGAACAGGATGTTCGAGAAGGGGGCACAGAGTGGGAAAGCAGTGAAAGAGATAACCTTGATAGAGAGAGCCATTATGGGGTCAGTAAGAAACCTGGTGCTAGGGAAATTCTCAAGAATCCACAGGATGACCCCAGCTAAGACTCCTAGCAATAGTGGAGAGGGTGCATGAACTGGCCTTCCCCTGTAATCAGATTGGTGGATACCCCAACTATCATCATAGAGCCTTCATCCAGTAATTGATGGAACTAGATGCAGAGTTCCACAACTAAGTACTAGGCCAAGCTTCGGGAATCCAGACAAAGAGGGAGGAGGGAATATATGAGCAAGAGAGGTCAAGATCAAGATGGAGAAGTCTACAGAGACAGCTGAGCCATGCTCGTGGGAACTCATGAACTCTAGACTGACAGCTGTGGAGCACCTGTGGGACTGAACTAGGCCCTCCATATGTGGGAGACAGTGGTAAAACTTGGGCTACCTTAGGGGCTCCTGGCAGTAGGACCAGGATAGATCCCTAGTGCAAGAGCTAGCTTGTTGGAGCCGATTCCCTATGGTGGGATGCCCTATTCAGCCTTAATATAGGGTGGAGGGGCTTGATCCTGCCCCATCTAAAGGTGCCAGAATTTGTTGACTCCCCATGGGAGCCCTTATCCGTTGGTAGGACTGAATCGGGTGGGGAGATGAGGGAGCCAGGTGGAGGGGTGGGAGGGAGAATTGCTGTTAGAATGTAAAATGAAATTAAAAAAATAAAGAAAAAGAGTACTTACCAATTGTGTAGATGTCCTAAATGTGGTTCTCAGCACTCACATCAGAAGCCCACAGCTGCCAGTAACTCCATTTCTTTGGGATCTGATGCATTATGATCTCTGTGGCCTTGTACACGTGTAGTGTACACATATTTACATAGTGATACATGCATGTAATTCTTTTTCTGAATTTTGTTGTTATAATGACTCCCTTTTAATATGTACTTTTATTAATTTGGGTCTTTCTCTTTTGGTTAGTTTGGCTAAGAGTTTGTCTACCGTGTTTATTGTTATTAAGAACCAGCTTTTAGGTGGCTGGAAAGATGGCTTAGTGGGTAAGAGCACTTCAGAGAACCTGGGTTTGGCTCCCCATGTGGTGACTTAAAACCAAACATAACTCTACCTAGGGGAGCCAGTTCCTTCTGACCTCCTGGGCACCAGGCATCCACATGGTGCATATACTTACACGAGGCAAAACACTCAAAAAAAAAAGATTTATTTATTAAGCATACAATGTACTGCTGGCAAGGAAGGCACCAGGTCTCATTACATTATAGATGGTTGTGAGCCACCATGTGGGCTAAGAATTGAACTCGGGACCTCTGGAAGAGCAGCCAGTACTCTTACCCTCTGAGCCATCTCTCCAGCCCCCCAAAATAAATCTTAAAACTAAAAACAATAGAAAGAGCCAATTTCGTTTTATCTATAGATGTAGAACTGCTTTCATTGTATCCCATAGTTTCTGGTGTTTTGTGTTTTCATTTTTGTTTGATGTTTGTAATTGTTTTTATTTCTTGATTTCTTCAGAATGTTTCATTGTTTCATAGTTTGCATTTATTATCTCTTGCTGTTGATTTGTTGTCTTATTCTGTTGTGATCCAATAGAATATAAAGAATATAAGGAATTATTTCTATTTCTATTATTTGTTAATACTTGCTTTGTTCCGTAATATATGATCTACCTTCCATGGACTGCTAAGAAAAATGTGTGTTCTGCAGTGTTTGGGTATAACATTCTGTAGAAGTCTGAACTCCATTTGATATATGTCAGTTAATTCAGGAATTTTTTGATTTCTTTTCTTTTTTTTGGTTAGGATGACATGGATTTGATGCGAATGAGGTTTTGAAATGACCTGCTACTGTTGTGTTGGAGTTAATCTGTGACTTTATATGGGGTAGTATTTGGCCTCTTTGATTTCAGTAACTATTAGAAGATAAACAATCAAGAATTGTAAGGAATGATTTAATAAGATGAAAAGTGGAAGGGAAGTAGAGTAGGTATGGATAAGTATTAGATCTTCAAAGATAACAGAAAAATGATGTGGGTAAAATAGCTAGGAAGGGAACATTGTTATAGTTATAATCCAGGATTTAGAGAAGGAAATACAGAGAGAAAGAAGAAAAATAATATAGAATGGGTAAGTATATGAGATGAGCCTACAATCTGTAGCAAAGAATATCTTGTAATAAAGTCGGTTTGAGAAACATAACTGCCCTAACATTAACTGAGCAGTGTAGAAACAGAAGCAAAACCATATTAGATATACAAGCAAGAGTGGAAATTAGGTAATAGAAAGTAAGAAACCAAAAGAATACTTCTGGAGTGAGTGGCTGACACAACTGTGAGAGCTGAAAGATGGGGTTAGTATAATCTATCTCTAGGAGGTTTTCCTGGTACTATGTGGTAGAGTGGATAGCAGAAGTCATTGGTTTCTACAGCTTTTAGTGTTTGTGGGATTCTGGTGTGTGGGAGATGGGAGTTTGTGATTCCTTTCCTAGTAGTCCATTAACTGCACACCACCATGGCCTCTTCTCTTTTAAGTCTGCAGGTTTAATGTATGAAGAGTGGCATTTCCGTAGCCGTTTCTTCTTTCTCCTGAACAACTTTATTTGGCAGGCTGACTTGATATTGGCGAGGACTTATAGCTCAACTTTGATTCTCAACTTTCTTGACTGTTTCTTAAGTTTAACTTTTCCGGGAACCTCCAAATTATTTATATTTTTATTTTTAAAGAGTGTTTCTCTAAATAATCCCAACTGTTCTGGAACTCAGAGCTTGACTTTGATTCTCAGTATTCTTGCCTGTTTCCTAAGTTTTAACTTTTCTAGGGACTACTCGGTTGCTTGTTTGTTTACTTACTTATTTGCTCATTCATTCGTTTGTTTGTTTAGACAAGTTCTCTACATAGCCCTGGCTCTCCTGGAACTCACTGTGTATTACAGACTAGCCTCAAACTCAACAGATATCTGCCTGTCTCTGTTTCCCAGTGTTGGAATGAAAAGGTGCACTACCATACCTGGGCATCAGATTACTTTCAAGAGCATCTCCCATCATTCCTACCATCAGTGTAAGAGTATCACATTTTTTTCTATATCCTTGCCAGTGTCTTAAAAGTAGTCATTCTATAGGGAAATTACTAGGAATTCACACGGATGATCCCAGCTAAAATACTAACCAATAGTGAAAAGGGTACCTGAACTGACCTTCCCCTGTAATCAGATTGATGACTACCTTAATTGTCATCATAGAACCTTTATCCAGCAGCTGATGCAAGTAGATGCAGAATCCACAGATAAGCACTGGGTCGAGCTCCTAGAATCCAGTTGAAGAGAGGAAGGAACAATAATAGGAGTAAAGGGGCCAAGATCATGAGGGGGATGCCCACAGAAACAGCTGATCTGTGCTAGTGGAAACTCACTGATTCCAGACTAACAGCAGGGGAGCTTGAACAGGACCAAACTAGGCCCTCTGAATGTAGGTGACAGTTGTGTGGCTCGAATAGTCTGTGGGGCCACTGACAGTGGGAACAGGACTTATCTCTAGTGCTTGAATTGGCTTTTTGGAGCCCATTCTTTTTGGAGAGATACCTTCCTCAGCCAGGAGGGCCTTGGTCCTGCTTCAAAGTGATGTGCCAGACTTTGTTGATTCCACCTTACTGCTCTCTGAGGAGTGGATGGGGGGATGAAGTGGGTGAGGGGAGGGAGAGAGAACTGGGATTGGTATGTAAAATGAGAAAAGATTATTTAAACAAACAAATAAAAATGTAGTAATTTTAGTTGGTAGCTCCCAGCACTCTGAATGCAGGCAGATCTCTGTGAATTCAAGGCCAGCCTGGTCTACAGAGTGAGCTCCTTGACAGCCAGTGCTGTTATACAGAGAAACCCTGTCTCGAAAATCCAAAAAGAAACAAAAGAAAAGAAAAAAATTAAGCTGGTTGTGTTGCAAGGGGAGGGGGGCTGCTTGTTCGTCCCGGCTGCCCAGCTTACACCCAAAATAACCACACAGAAATTGTATTAATTTCACTGCTTGGCCCGTTATCTCTAGCCTCTTATTGACTAACTCTCACATCTTGATTTAACCCATTTCTATTAATCTGTATATTACCACGAGTCATTGGCTTACTGGGAAAGATCCTAATAGGCAGCGTCTGTCTCAGGCGGAGGATCCATGGCTGCTCCCTGACTCTGCTTTCTTCCTCCCAAAATTCAGTCCTGTCTTCCCCACCTATCTAAGTTCTGCCCTATCAACAGGCCAGGGCAGTTTCTTTATTCTTCACCAATGAAAGCAGCATATAGACAGAAGGACCTCCCACACCATGGTTGAGCTGGGTGTGATGACACATGCTTGTAGTCCCAACAGGGGAGGCAGAGGCAGGCTGGTCTTCAAAGCTAGTTCCAGAGCATTTCTCCATATAGAAATTATGTCTTACTGGGCTGGAGAGATGGCTCAGTGGTTAAACACATTGGCAGCTTTTGGAGAGGATACGGGTTCAATTCCTAGTACCTACATGTTGATTCACAACCACCTGTAACTCCAGTTCTAGGGTATCTAGCACCGTCTTTTGGGGGCAGGACACCTGTACACCTACCAATAAATAAATAAACAAAAATAAATAATAGAAAACACTATATTCTGATGTAGTCTGTGTTTTGTTTATTGATGTTTTGTTTTTGCAGTCATGTTTATCAATCCAGGGTTCTATATGCTATGCAGCGCCTTTCCACTAAACTGCATCTTCAGCTGCTCCACTCTACTCTTTATTTTCTTTGTATTGCTTGTTTGTATTGTTGTGAGGTAACTCCTTCAGAGAATACCCTGACTTTGGTTAGCAATAACAGTTAGCAGTAAGTATACACTGCAGATGCTGAAAAAGAAGGTTCAATACATTGAGAAACTTCCCAGATCCCGAAACCATGGACTAGGTCTTTGATTGATTATATCTTTGTCCCTGTTTTGGCAGGTGTTTGGTCCCAAGGTGTTGGGTTCTTAGGTCAGAATGGTTCCTCTAACATCAGTTGTGCTAAGGTCTTGGGGCCTGTTATAGTACTTAGTTCTTTTTTAGTTCTTAAAAGATAGAATGTGTTAAGACATTGGGGACTGCTTGGGTATTAATTTTAGATATGTCTTCATTTCCTAATAATGTAGATGTTCACATGTATAAATTTCCTTCTGAAGACTTTGAGTTTGCTATTCTATTTCTTTTTACATTATTGTTTTTATTGCATGCTTTCTTTTCCTTTGTAGCTACATGTTAGACTAATGCTTAAGAATGTGTTATTATATTTGTGAATTTTCCAGTTAGTCTATAATTTAATTGTATTGTAGTTGAAGAAGATACTTTATATGACTTACATCTTTTCCAGATTTATTTATTGAGTTGTTTGTTTTGACTTAACAGACTGTCTTGGAGAATGTTCCTATGCACTTGAGAAGAATATTTGGCTGTTTTTGGTTAGTGAGTTCCATGCATTTCTTCAAGGTTTTGTTGATTAATAACGACGCTGATGTCTTCTAGTCATGCTTACCTTTTGCTTAGTTGACAGCAGCACCTTGGCGTTATTAGCTATTGTTATTGAGTACTTCTCCCTTCTGTTTGTTAATTTTTGATTTATATATTCTAAACTCTTATATTGTGTATGTATTTAATTACTAAGTATTGTTGGTCATCTTCTCCTTTCTCCTCCTCCTTCACCTCCTCCTTTTTGAGTTGAGTTTTTAATATAGCCCTGGGTAGCCTGGAGTGCACTGTGTAGACAAGGCTGGCCTTAACTCAGTGGCCTCAAATGCAATAGAGCTCTCCCTGCTTCTGCCTCCAGGTGCTGGGATTAAAGGTGTGTACCACCATACCTAGCTATTAAAAAAAAATTAACTCTGCTAACTCTGCTCATTGTATGTGTGTTTTGCTTGCATGTTTATATATGTACTACCTGTATTTTTGGTGCCCGTGGAAGTCAGAAGAGGGCATTGGATCCACTGGAACTGGGATCCACTGGAACTGAAGTTGCAGATGGTTGTTAGTCACCATATTGGTGCTAGGATTTGAACCTGGGTCCTCTGCGAGAGCAACAAGTGCATTTAACCACTGAGTCATCTCTTCATCCCTGCTAGGTCTTGATGGATTTGCTCTGTTCTCGTGATGTACTGTGCTCCCTTGTTGTCTTAACATGTTTTATCTCAAAGTCTGTCTTAGCCTGGTTGGGCTTCTATAACAATTCCACAATCTGGATGGTTTTAAGCAACAGATATTAGTTTCTCAAAGGTCTTGTGACTGGGAACTTGAAGATGAAGGTATTAATAGATTGTCTGGGAAAAGCTGTTTCTTGGTTGGTTCTTTTCACATTCTCTGCAGTTAAAGGCTGGAGGATCTTTCTTTTGGGCCTCTTTTTGTTAGGGTAGTAATAGAATGTTTTCCTAGCTTTCAAGATCAAAGTCACACGTCCTAAAGTCATCACCATTTCAACGATACATTCTAATCATAGCATCCCCACTGAATTTTCCCAGTTCTTTCTAAGAATGAATTTATCCAATAGCTCTGGTATCTCATTTAATATCAGCCAAAAGTCAAATATCTAGAGTCTCATCTAAATATGTAAATCAGGTAGGAATAAGACTAAATTACAATCTATCTTGAGACATTGCTTTCTAGCTTTGAACCTGAGATAGCATATCTTTTATATGCTTCTCAGTCATACTGGTGAGGTAGGTATGATATAGGCACTCCCATTCAAAATGGGAGGAAATAAGGAAAGATGAAAGAGCTAAGAAGTTCCAAATAAGTACAAAGTTCAATAGAGCAGAAACATTTAGCAGTTAATTCTCAAGAACAGTATTTTGCTGGATGCACTTGCCAGATCTCTGCGGTAGGTACACTTTGAACCCACTAGAATGGTAGACTTGTCCTCTCAGTCTTGGGCATTCCTATTTCTATGACGACTATATACCTAGAGTATGTGCTTGTGCATCTCCAAAGTTCAAATTATGTTAAGTCTCTACCGGTCTGAGGTTCTTAGCTTGGTGTTTGAAGAGGCTTTTGTATTCTTATCCTGTGTTGGGAAGAACAGTCTTTGTGATTTATGAATTGCCTCCATCGACAAAGATTAAACACTGGAGTTGTCTTTTTATTAGACAGTTAAATGACAACAGCATTGGTACTCTGCGCTGAATGTTTTCTTATTCTTTAAAATATATATGTAAAGAAAATTTTTCTAATCTTTTAAGTTTTGCTTCCTTTCTGATGAATTGTTTTATCTTTAAATAATTTCTCATTTGACTCCAAGAGTCAGGAGGAAACTTTAACTCTTTGTCTAAATATCCAGTTTCATTACTCATATATTTCTTTCTGTCTTTCTTAAGCTACTGAGACATAAACATTGTTCAGTAAAGTTCTTTACTATTTTATGACAGGGTAGATATCCCTACATCATTTAATAACATTTTCCTTTGAGTCCTCATCAGAAAGGTCTTTCCTCTCCATATTTCTAGCATATTTTGTTCCTAATAGCTTAGGTATGTCTAAAGATATTGTGGATTTTCTTAGCCCCCCACCTCTTATGTCTATTTATATAAATATTTTGCCTGCATATATTTCTATGTATCACTTGTGTGTAAACAGTGCCCAAGGAGGCCAAAAAGAGAGTATTGGATACTCTGGGATTGAAGTCAACAGATGTGAGTTGCCATGCTATCACTACTAGGAATCAGACTCAGGTTCTTTGGTAGATCAGCTAATGCTCTTAACTGCTGGGCCATCTCTCCAGTTCTAGCTCTCTGTTTTTTTTCTTTCTTTTTTTTAATTTTTAAGTTTTATTCTATGTTCATTAATATTTTGCCTGCATTATTTCTATATGAGGCTGTTAGATTCCCCGGAACTGAAGTTAACAGACAGTTTTGAACTGCCATGTGGGTGCTGGGAATTGAACCCTGGTCCTCTGGAAGAGCAGCCAGTGCTCTTAACTGCTGAGCCATCTCTCCAGCCCCCTCTCTGATATTTTTACATCTTTACCGGCATCACTCACAGCAGTTTGGTTTTGGCAGAATGTACTTTTTAAAGCAAGTATGTACCTCAAAATTCCTCTAGTCTATATCGATGTTTTTAGAGTGTGGCCACAGGATCTTACTCCTGGAGCCCATTTACTTTATTAGCCTGCTAAAATACCATGGATTGTCTTAATAGCAACAGAAATTAAATTTTCAGAGTTCTGGAGTCCGAGAAATCACTCGAAGAAAATCTGAGAAATCTAAGAAAAAGGTAAAAGTATATTAGATGTCTTGTGGGGGCTTACTTTCTGATTCGTGAATGGCTGCCTTTCTGCTATGTGTTCATATGGCAAAACAAGTACGGGATCTCTCTTGGGCCTCTTTTTACTTTTGAGTTTCTGCCTTTGTGACCTATCACTTTCCAAATGCACGTTTCTTAATTCTGTGACCTTGTTTAATAGGATCTCAGCATAAAGGCTTCTTGGTAGAGTGTGGTTTCCAAAGATTTTTAGCTGCTGCTGTAAACCATAGTCTAAAAATATCAATGTAAAGTTCTAGAAATTAAGTTTTAAATGGTGTGTATTCTGAGTAGTGTCATTTAGTCTTATACCATCCCATTTTGCTCTAGCATATCCGCACTGTATACACCACTTGCCTGTTAGTTCTTGGTAGCCACCTGAGTTATCAAATGAATGGTCATGGTATTATAGGGGTTATATTCAGTTAGCCTTTATTTTATTCAGTAATGATCCCAAAGCTCAAATGCAGCAATACTGGCAAACAGAAGCAATTAAAGTACTTCCTTTGAGTGACAATGTAGCTTTCAAAAAAATGCCCAGTTTCCTAAGATCTGTAGTAAAAACAAACCTACTTGTGAAATGTAAAGGGCATCAGTGCTAGTTTTGCTCTCTGAACCTCAAACTGCAAGTTGCAGCCTTAGTACATGATACAAATGCTTGGTTGGTATTGAAAAGCATTAAGTTTGTTAGTAGAAGGAATGATTTTTTTTTTTTTAAATGGGTTTCAGAAAGCATGAATCTGCACAAAGAATTTGGCAACTCTGAACAAGTGGCACGAAACCATTGAATGCAAGAATACTGGCAGGGTCAGAAAGAGACTTGGACTAGAATTATTTGTGTAACTGTAATTCTATAGTATTTTGCTGTAATCGTCCTGGTTAGTTATTAACTTATTACTGTGTGTACTTAATAAGCAAAAGTTAGTTATAAAGCTTGTATATAGAAAAAGGTATGACATGAGGGCGTCAGTACTTGTTCATAGTTTCAAGGGTCTATTGAAAATGTTGGAATGAATTCCTTCCAGAAAAAGGGACACAAGATAGAGCCAGTTCATTTCTCTTTGGTTGCTGTTTACAATTTTTAAAAATCATTAGCTTTTAAATTTTATTTAAATAATAATACTTCAACACCTGTTTTTGGCTCAAAAGCTAAGTCCCTTTAACAGATGTTATGTGATTGCATCATAGTTGTAGGTGGTGGTGCATGCCTTCTATCCCAGTGCTTGGGCGGCAGAGGCAGGTGAAACTTGTGAGTTCGAGGTCAGCCAGGGCTGCACAGAGAAAACCCTGTCTCAAAAAAACAAAACAAACTCACCCAAATCCATTCTGCCAACATATGCCTTTTAATTGGAGAGTTTAGATGTTCTGTAACTTCTTTCTTTAGGCAAATGCTTTACCACTGAACTATACCTCACCCTTTCTCATCTCATATCTTCTGTACATTTCTAGTTGCATTCTCAGTGTTTTCTTTGAGCACTATAATTAACTTAATTTGTAGCTATAGTTTGAATTAATAACACTTTGTAAAATGCTTTCATCCTATGTAGTCTCTCATCCCCAAATTATATAATATTTATCATGCTGATGCATAATTACCATTTTATTTAGTTGTCTTTTAAATTACAGGGGACAAAGAAGGAATACAAAATGCAAACTCCCTGCTTTCTTTGTCAAATACTTTCAGATTCTATCTTAAATAATTTACAAATATTTAAAGTATATAATGATTTATTTTTTATTAAGTATCCTACAAATAATATGGAGCTGAGTATATGAATAGTTTTGAAATACTATAGAGCCATACTAAAATAAAGCCCCTTTACAGTATAAAGCTCCTACCAGTCATACTAGGACTAGAAAAATGAATCTTCTTTCTTTTAATATTGCAAAAGTTTAATTTTGTCTCTGTTTTCAATCACAAAGATTCCCATTTCCATTAAAATGAAGTGAATAATTCAGCTTATAGTTCTGTTTTAGTAAACTCCATGACTGACTCCCCAAGGAACATGAGGACTGTTTTTTATCTTGTGCTTACCTGCTGTGTTGTAATTTATAATTTTGATATATTTAAGAAAAATTACTACACCTCTCACTCTATCTCCCTTCCTCCTTCCCTCCCTCCCTCCCTCTCACTCACTGATACTCACATAGAAGGAGCAGGGGAGGATGGCATTCATAGGATTTTCTTGACCTTAAATGACTGAGGTCCTCTAAGGAATTGAGACCCACAGGTTGTCAGTGGGTATAATTGACTCACCCTTAATCAGCTTCAGATTTACATTTAAATGGCTTTTTTACTGAAACATAATCATGAAGACAGGTACAACACATATATTAGAACATCTGACTCAACTGCTTTTGAAGACCTACATTTCTCTCCTAGCTATTGTGTATCTTCGATATTTTGGTCACTCAGTACATAGGAATCTCATTCATGGCTCTACATGTTGAGCATATAAATATGATTATATAAAATTACTTTTTAAATGTTCTAGCAGTCCTTTCTCGATATTATTAATAACACTTTTCTTTTTAAAATTGGGTTTTGTTTTTCCTACTTTATTTTTTAGGCTTATTGTGATCACAGGATTGTATAAAACATATAGTAATAAATTGTATAAAAAGCAGTTTTCTGTTTTTGAGTTTTCAAAAAACCCTTTTGATTTCTGGTTTTGTTCTATGGATTTGGGAAACTAGATTGATCTGGGACAAAAAAATCATCTTTCTCTAGCAGATATCAGTTGCCCTTTCTGTTCTATTAATTATCATTCAAATCTTCATGCCTGGAGAGTCAAAAAGAGAACATTGGATCCCTTAGACTGAAGTTACAGATGTTTGTCATTGGTGCTGGGAATCAGAACTAGGCCCTCTGAGGGAGTAACCAGTGCTCCTAGACCCTGAACCATCTCCCCATCACTGTTTTTAAAATTTCTAAATCAGCATACAAAATAACAGGCTTCATTGTGGCATTTTTATAATAATCTGTTTTTGTTTATCCTCTCTCGTTGTTTCCTATGTATCTGTCTTAAATCTACCCCGTCTCCAGGTGTCCCCTTTCTGCTTTCATGATGTATGTGTCCTCTTGACCTCTTTTCTTCCTCACTACCTCTTCGACTCTTCTTGGTCCTTTCTAGATTCATGACCTATACTAACACATGCACACACCCTAACTAGGATCTGTGTATGAGAGAAAACATGTATTATTTGCCTTTCTAAATCCAGGTTACCTCACCTGATTTGCAGATCCATCTGCAAGTTTCACAATTTGATCTTTCTTTGCAAGTAAATAAGTTTTTTTCGTGTGGCATATTTTTATTATTCTTTTATCAGTGAGTGGATATCTCTACATTGATTCCATTTTCTCTTCATTGTGAATAGGACCACAGTAGGCATGGACACTTCAGCACCTTTGAGTCATACAGTAGTTACATGTTTTGTTGGTTGAGAAACCTCTATAGTGATTTTCTTATCTGTTATTCTGGTTTAGTCTCCCAACATACATTGCAGACTGTTCAGTGAATCGCCAGTAAACTTCCAAAATAATGGGAATATCTTCCTTTCTCATTGTTTGCCTGAAATCTTAGCTTGAGTTCATCTTTTTAAACAAAAAATAAGCTCCCAAAACACCCTTAAGTTGAGCTGCTAAAACTCCTATAAAGACCCTCTTTGCCAGTGGTTCCATGGTTCAAACATTTCTGAGGCCTGTGTACTTGGATACTGTGCAGCAAGCAGTATTTTTTTTAAAGGCGTTCTGGCAAAGTTTTATTAAAGGAAAACTATCCTGGTTTACTTTTCACCAGTCTGTTCTGGCATGCTTCTAATAATATCAGAATCACCTGCATCAATAGTAGCCAATGTGCATGCTCTGTAGTATTTTGCACGTGCTGTGCCCAATTCAATGTTATTGCCGCTGTAGTGATAGACACCAGTTTTAGCCAATATGGCATAGTATTTTATTTCAGATTTCCTTAAAGCTGGGCAATTGTTGGTGAGGATAGTCAACTTCACTTTGCCCTGGCTGATCACCTTCAGAACCTATCGTAGCATGTACTTTCCACTTTTCCTAACAAACTGGAGCCTAGAGTTGATGGACACCAGGGATTATTCATCATGCAAAGAAGCAGCCATTATATTCCAGCCTTAGGTGTGAGACAGCTTATCTCCCCCCCCCCCCACACACACACATTATGCCTGGGAGCCCAGTATTTTTTTCTCTCCTCCCTTCCCTTCCCCTCCCCTCCCCTCTCCTCTCCTCCCTTTCATCTCTCTCTTTCTTTCTTTTTGTCCTTCCTTCCTTCCTTCCTTCCTTCCTTCCTTCCTTCCTTCCTTCCTTCCTTCCTTCCTCCCCTCCCCTCCCCTCCCCTCCCCTCCCCTCCCCTCCCCTCCTCTCTTCTCCTTCCTCCCCCCCTCCCTCTTTCTTTTTTCTTTTTTGTTGTTGTTTTTTGAGACAGTGTTTCTCTGTGTAGCTTTGGTCCTTGTCCTGGAATGAGGCTTGTTTCGAACTCACAGAGATCCACCTGCCTCTGCTTCCCAAGTGCTGGGATTAAAGGTATGCACTACCACCACCTGGCTCAGTATTTAATCTTTATGGCACTTTGTTAATCATTCTTCATGGCTTTTCTATGAAATCTTGGTTTGAATTTTTGAGTGTCTTTGTTCTTACTGCCTTTTGCTAATGTCAAGCATAGCATGTTGGATAATTCAGTGTTGCTATGTAACTGCTAAATTCAATATTTATTATTAGTAAAACCGAGTAGTGTTAACATTCAGTGAACAGAAGACAGCAGAATGTGGATCTATAGTATATTGTGTCTAAGTGTAAAGTTAGTGTATTGAGGCAAGTGTGAACAGCAGAGAAGTGACTTGTATATGGTTATTATTTAGAACAAAATTAGTTGCGACTAAGTAGTTCTTTTATGACTAAATTTGTTGTTATTGTGCTGTCGACTGCTTGCTTACTAGAAAGTAAGTGTTCTTACTCCCCTCCCCTAATACAGAACTTAAATTGGTAACCCAGGCTGGGTATGGAGCTTAATATATAGAGTGCTCTGAACTTGTGGCGTTGCTTCTCACTTAGCCGCTTGAATACTGGATTTTAGGAATACATCATATCCAGTGAACCCCCCCCCCCGATCTGTAATTTTTTTTGGTAGTGATTATGTGTTACTGATACTCTTCAGTTGACCTATTTCAGGTTCTGTTCTTTGTAAATTTTAAATTACTATCTCTCAAGCTGCTATCTCTTCTTCTACTTTGCTAGTATTTCTTGCTGTATTTACATTTTCCTTTTTAGAAATTGAGACTTAGAACACAGCATGACATAGTGGTACTTGTAATCGTAACACTCTGGAAACTGAGGTAGAAGGATCAGAGTTGGATATCATCCTGGGCTATATACATAAACCCTGTCTCAAAAATAAATAAAATTTGCTTACTCTGGAAGTTTGACATTTCTTATCTTATATAAACCCAGGTGAAAAATATTAGGTTATTCTTTCATGTACCAATAATCAATCATCTTTGTCTGCTTTAGTTATTTAATTCTAAGATACTCAAATGTTTTCACTCCTATTTATAAATATAAAAGTTTCTTCCTGGAAAATTAGAGGTCTTAAGAGTTGGAGACTGTTTTTGAGATTTCATTAAAGGATCAGGGATTAGTTGTTGAGAGTAGAGTATATAGTCTCCAGGAGCTATGATAGAAAGTATCTAGCTTTTAATCCACATTATTGTCCCTAATCCAAGTACTTTCTTCTTTTCGAATGTTTGGAAGAGCAAGAGGATACAGTAATTAATTATATTAGGGAATTAATTAGGGAAACAACAAGTCACTATTTGATTAATGAGTAATTTAATTTTGCTGTTGGAATAATTTGATGTCAAGAAATAAAGTAGACAATTGGCTTTCTAACAAAAAGTGAAAGTTACAGTTTAAAACAATCTAAAAATAAACTTTAATTACATTACAATACAATACACCTTTAGCAGCTATTTATAGGAAGTAGGACAAAAACATTTCTTGAATTACAATGTTTTTTTGTTACCAGTTAAACAAGATAGTGCTGTTTTTGAAGACTACCTTTTTCCTTTTAATTTTAATTGTACATGTATCTGGGTATTGTACCTGCCTATGTGTCTGTGTACCATGTGCATACAGTGCCTTTGTAGACCAAAAAGGGTATTGGACCCCTGGGACTGGTGTTACTAAGGGACAGTTAAGAGCTGCATATAGATGCTGGGAATCAAACTCTGGCCCTCTGGAAGAGAATCTGAGCCATCTCTCCAGCCCCTTAAAGGCCAACTATCTTTTCTTTCCTCTTGCTTTCTAATTTCGTCGGTATTTCTACACATTTGAAAAATAATAATGTGTACCAAATGTGCATGACATTAATTCGTTGTAAAGGTCACAGTTAAAGTTCATACAGAGTCACAGAGTCTCAGATCTTTTGTAATAAGTATTTGAACTTTATAGTGAGGTTCTTGACTTTTTTTTTTTTTTTTTTTTTTTTTTTTGCTTTGCTGGGGTGCAGGGGGGAGCCACTGCAGATTCCACTTTCTCAGGGTTTTTTTCTTTCTTTCTTAACAATCCACAACAGCAAAATATTTAAGTTAACTTTCATTAACTATATGGTAGTATTTGATGTAGTCAGTTAGAAAACCTGTTTTTTTTCTTTCACACTGGTGGGAGGACACAATGGTTTTAAACGTTTTGTACAGCTGTGTTTTAAACGTTTTGGTTTTAAACATTTTGTACTCCCTCTCTTTTTTCTTTTTTTCTGTTTATGTACCTAGGTTTTACATTTATAAAGGAACCAATCAGGTAGTTAATATTATGGAATAATATAGGACTTTCCTTTTAAAATATAGTGAGAGGTGGGGAAACTGTTCTTGAGAATTTTATTTAGAAAATTACTGACCTAAGAGAAATTTATGCATCAACTGTTACGTAGAAGAAAAAAAAAAAAGAGTACTATTTAGATTATTCTGGAAAGTTAATGGAATTCTGAAGCACTTCTTTGGTAAGGCACTTTTTAAAATGCTAATTCCTGTAAAGTTTTGTAGAACAATTAGAGAACTGTGAATTTCCATTCCATCATTTGTTACTTCTAGTTTCTGTTTTTTTTTTCTTTTGCTCTTGAATGTACTTTGAATTTTTACTGTGTTAATCATTAACAAAAATGCAAACACCCCTTTTTAGATTTGTGTGTGACTCTTTCCCGAGAATCTTTTCAATATTAACCAGTGATTCTTGAGAAACAGAAGAAAGCAATATATTTCAGTGAATATTGTGATAATGGATTTTATTTTATTTTATTTTATCCTTTCAGGATTTGAAAGTATTCTTGAAGGGCTGTTTGGACCTGCATTATTAAAAGATCTCAGTTTATTTAAAGGTATTAAAAATACTTGTGATATTTCACAATCTTTGTGGTTAACATCTTGGTGATTTAGGTCTCATACTCTGTTTTGTAAGGGTTAAACTGTATTTGTGTTAGCATGCTTGTTTGTTCTATACTGTTAGTATGTGTGTAGGTTAGCATAATTATCTAATGAGCAGCTAGTGAAGAATTTTTAAGACAGAAGTGGTTGGGGGGGCATAGTGGAAAAATTTCAGGGTATGGCTGGGGGAAGAGTACAGATATTTGCATGTGAGGGACCCTGAATTTGATTAAAACACAAGAATTTATTCGGGCAGTGGTGGCACAGGGAGGCAGAGGCTAGCCTAGTGCCAGGACTGTTATACAGAGAAACCCTGTCTTGGGGAAAAACCCATAAGAATTTAATGAGGGTTTTCTTACATCATATTTTGAAGTTAGCTATAGTTAGTTTTCTGAAGAATTTTTTTTATGACTATTAAAACTCGTTTTCCTTACTTTTGCAGAGTGTGAACCCGAAAGCATTTCTGATTGGGCTTTTGATGAGAATTGTTTGTTCTGTTGCTTGAGAAGAGATAAAGTAAAGGTAACAAGAAATTTGGAAAACTGTCTAGTATGGTATCTTAGTTTCCTTTCTTAAAAAAATTAAATAATTTTCAGGAAACGAAAAATTTGATTTCCTGTTTATATACAAGAGTTGATAGTAACTGTCTTTTCAGTTTAAACTGTTTCCAGTATGTTGATGAGCCTATTAAGAAATCTTATATCCTGACATACATTCTTGTGTATATTTAGGCAGAATAATTGACTGGGTCTCAAGCTGTTAGGTTTATCTTAAATATAAAAGTTTATGGTAATTTAAGAAATAGAGTCTTTTGTGATACAAAAAGTAGTTACCAGTTTGTGTAGACTTAAGACTTAGTAAGTTTATATTTTTAAATGTTTCTTTGTAAATGTTTCTGGCCATGTTCAACCTTTGTGTTTCTGTTTTACTGCCTTGAAAAAAAAAGCATAATTTTGTGCTGGAAAGATTTCAGTTACTGAAAACTCAGTGGTGGGTACCACCTTCCCTTGCTTTCATGGTATCCTGTGCCCAACAGTTTCCTGCTATAAAACCTAGGAAGCATTATGATTTATTCTTTCTTTTATGTACTAACTTTACTTCATTGGCAAACTTCTGTCAGTTGCTCATGTTGAATTTTGTCCTTTTTCTATCTCTATGGTCATCACTGTAGTCCATACTCCTAGCATTATTTCTGGACATTTTCTTAAATACCTCTTTTTTGTAGCTTGAGAATCTCTTGCTTTTTTCTTATGCCTCTGTTGTCCTATGAATGGTATACACATGCTCCTGTTGCCATTTCACCTTTCATAGTGTTGTAATCTATGTAATTTATACCAATTACTTTTTAGTTGGTATTAGGCCTTATTTTGTTCTGCCTTTTCTGAAAGTTTTGAGTATTTGTTCCTTTATTTTCAATTGCTGAAGATGGCCATACTTATATCTTCTTTGTATCAGTTATATTACTGTTTTACTGCTTATTGTTGAAATGTAGTGTTTGACATCTGAATGCCATCGTGTGAGCAGTTTAAGAGCTTTTTAGATATATTAGGGCATCTTTTTTCTTATTTTCCCCATGAAAAATTGTTGCTGCTACTATCCATGGTAATCTATTATTGTTAAATTAAAAACAAAGGTTGTTTTGAAATTTACTGGATTTGAATGAGTAGAGAATAAAGCAACACTGTTAAGAGTAGGCTGTAGATGGAGTTGATGTTTGATGTTTAAATTCTGCGTGTTTGTATTTATGTGTATATCTTGGATACTAGCTATTGAGCAAAGAATTTAATTAGGAATTGTGGTAGAAAAGGAGAACCAGTTGTTTTCAGAATAGAATTGGGAAGAAAGCTATTCTCTGCCAAGTAATGGATACAGTATGTTACTGTAATATGATTGAATTTTAACTTAAATATTTTTCTGTGGGAAAGGGGGTATGTTCTCATATGTGTGCAGGATTGCTCATCTGTATGCGTACACATAGAGAGGCCAGAGGGTTGACTTTCTATATCTTCCTCTATTGCTCTCCACTTTATCATTTGAAACAAGGTCTCACTGAACCTGGATGTCACTGCTGACATTCAGACTGTCAGGCTAGTGAACCCTTGGCATCCATCTGTGTCCTTTGTTCACCTAGCTCCCTGCAGCTATTCCAGGTGTGCAATTCGTGCCTGACCCTTTCATGGGTTCTGGGGATCTGGACTTATTGAGTCATCTCCCCAAATGAAGAAAGGGTGTTTCTGTTTGACAGTTGGTTCTAATAGTGTGTTTTCTTCATTTGACACACACAATCTCTGTTAATTATGATTTTTTTTTTCAAGAGAGCCATCCAGTACTGGAAAATAGGAAGTGAAGAAGCCTAAGTAATATAAAATTTTGTAAATAGCCTTTGTTGTATTATATTAAATGTATTATATGTTCAGAGACTCTTTGCAGACATTTATAACATTTTACCTGAGAAAGATTAGAATTTAGAAAAGCTCCCATTACTTTGTAACTTACCTATGTAAAAATAGAAAACAATGGAAATATCAAAAAAATATGATAATATCTAACAATGTTGTGCATGTTACTGGGTTCTTGAGTTTGGGGTTAATGATGATATAATCTAGAGAGTACATCTGGAAAAAACAGTAGTAATAGCCTGTCCGAGAAAGAGGTTGATGTTATGTATTTTTTTAAAGATAATTGGAATTTTAATGACTAATGAAGCTGTTAGAATGAATAACGTAAATACAACTTTAATATTTACTCGCATGTAGGTGAAAAAGATCAAAAATAGCTATCTTTGGCAAATGGAACTGATAATCACCTATTGTTTACAGTGATCATTCTTTCTGGGAGAATGTATTTCTACGACCTAAAGTTGTTGCTAGTATTGAGTCTTGTATACATACTGCTTTTTCCTGTGTATAAAAGCTTATAGCTTATAATTGGGCACAGTAGGAAGCTAACAACAATGACTAAAGTTGTAACACTCAGAATGTTTCCTGTTTATGCTTCCGCTCATCAATTTAGTGCCTTTTCTGCCTTAAACAAGCGCTTTGATGTATCATGACTGTAACTTTGTCAAAACTAGCACAAATTTTACTCTCCTTCACATTTTCACAGATTGAGCCTGTTCCTCAATTGTTATTTTTTAAGATATATTTATTTCACTTTAACGTGTATCAGTGTTTTGTTTGCATGTATGTCTGTGCGTCATATTCATGCCTGGTGCCTGCTAAGGTCAAAAGAGGGTATTGTGTCTCCTGGAAGTGAAATTACAGGTGGTTTGTGAGCTGCTATGTGGATATTGGGACTTGAACCTGGATTCTCTGCAAGAGCAAGTGCTCTTAATTAACTGCTGAGCCAGCTCTTCAGCCCCTAATATTAGTTTCTTAGCAGCCTCAGCATATAATTTTTAAAGTATTTTTATTTTTTAATCATGTGTATATGTGTGTGTTGGAAGCAGGGGCTTGTGCCAGTGGATACCAGAGGTGTTGGGTCCCTAAGATGGAATTACAGGCAGTGTGAATCACCTGATGTTGGTGCAAAAAAATTGAATTCTGGTACTTCTGGGAAGAGTAATACATATTTTAATCTCTGAGTCATCTCTCCAGCTCAGCATATGACTTTTTTTTAACCCTTAGAATGTTAAGAACCTTTCTCTCATATGAAGTATTTTATGGAATATTGGAATTTCCAGCTTCACTACATTAGTGTTTTGGGCATTATTTAGTAAGATACAGTCTTTAACTATAGACAGCACTGTGATAGCATGGCAGTTCATTTGGTGACTGCCATATGACTGTTGTGTATGGCATGCATGCACCGGACCAGAGTGCGGCAGCTTGAGATTTCACCTTACTACCTGTAATAGCACACACCAAAACTTGTGAATTATTACTGGGATTTTGCATCTATAGTTGACATGGGTAGCTTAAACTATGGAAAGTAAAACAACCAATAAGAGAAACTACTTTAGTAAAATACCACAGAGATTAGGGAATATAATTTATAGGTAACGATAGCCATCTTTTGAGTAACCTCTCTGCCAAAACAATCCTGTGAAGTTGGTTTAAAGATATTCTAATTTTACAAATAAGAAAATGGAAAGAAGGGGTCAGAGACTGTTAGAGGTAAAGCCACATAGTTGAGATTTCACCTTTGTTTTTGGCATTAATCCAGTTTGTTAACAAAAATAGCAATGGAAATGCTGAACGTGAGAGGAAGAATTCATTCAGCAGAACTTGGGATGACTTGGGCAGAGGAAAATAAATGAGCGTAAAATAGTTCATTGCTGTTTGAAATGGCCAGTTTTAGCTATACTGGGAGCCAGTGAGTCCTTGATTTCTTGACTTGCTTACATCTTTTCCTTTTTTGTTTATTGGCAAAAGTAAGTATTCTGTGTATTTACTAAAAAAGAAGCAAGAGATTTCATAAATTTGAAAAATTATATTAATGTGTATTTTGGGTGTATCCATCTGCCAAGAACATATTTGTAATCCTCATTACTTACTCGTCTGCTTCTTAAATTTTGTTTTGAGTGGGGAGGGGTATTGTTTCTTTGTTGTTATTTTGAGATAGATTTACTCATAGACCACATTGGTCTTATACTGCTAATCCTCCCGTGTACCCGGTGATTTCTCTCTTTCCTGCCAGTTCCCAAATAACCACTCTGAGGCTTAATATGGCTTATTATTAGCTAGCTCTTAAAACTTATTGACCCATTTCTATCAATGTATATCTTATACCATGAAGCTTGTGGCTTGTTACCTCACATCTTTCTTCCCTTTAGATTGCTAGTATCTCCTTGACTCTCTGCCTTCTTTTTCTCTGTATTTTATTTGGCTTTCCTGCTTAGCTATATTCTGCTCTGCCGTAGGCCAAAGCATCTTCTTTATTTACCAATAATAATAAAACAAATCACAGCATGCAGAGGGGCATTCCACATCACTCCTGCCTCAGTAGCTTGAGTGCCACCATGCCTAGCATTTAGCCTTTAAAAGATTTTTTTTAAGGCATAAAATGGACATGATGGTGCCATAATATCTAGAACCCCAGGTAGGAAACATTAAGGACAAATTTCCCCAATCTCATATAAGTATTTTTAGAGCTAATTGATAATACAAGAGAATATAAATAATAAAAATAATGATGTTACTGGAGTTGCTTTATCTAGGAAGTAGAACCTTTTTGAAAAAAAAAAAGTAGAAGAAATCAGCTTCCAAGCTCAGGTCGCTTTTGAGGAAGGGGAGAAAGGTGAAGCAGCCAAATGAAGTTACTTGGAAAGCAGTTAATAATGAGCGTAAGCATAGAATTGAAAATGTTCAGTCCAAATAGAGTTTCATAAATGAAATTGAAATACAGTATACAGGATGGAAACTTGGAAGAATTTTGAAGCAAATGATATATTACGGGAGATAAATCTTTGAGACTTACAGAGGACCTTCATTTTAGGAAGTAAAAAAAAAATTCAAATTGGAAAGAACAGCAGAGAAAGTGTTGCCTGCTTTGTATCAAGTATATTTCAGGTCCACATGTAACAAAGTACAGGGTCTGTTGTCATCTTTATTGTACTTATAGACACCTGGGCCACCTTAAGTGAGGTGAATGCATGCCCCCAGAATATACTCATGAGAGAATGGCATGTCACTGATAATGAGACTGTAAGACTGTAAGTCCACCCATCCACCTATCCATCCATCCGTCTATCAAATCCATTATCTATCCATTTATCCATTCATCGTCTGTCTGTCTATTGTATTCACTACAATACAATAGTCTAGTAAGAGAATTAAGAAATAGATAATAATATTGCTGAGTGGTGGTGGCACATGCTTTTAATCCCAGCACTTGGGGAGGCAGAGGCAGGTGGAACTTTGTGAGTTGGAGGTCATCCTGGTCTACAGAGCAAGTTCAGGACAGCTAGGGCTGTTGTTATACAGAGAAACCTTGTCTCAAAAAACCAAAAAGAAAAGAAAGGAAGGAAGGAAGAAGGAAAGAAACAGGTAATACAGTAAAACTAGTGCTGTCTCATGTACAGATATAATGCTGTATAGGAGTTCATATTGCTTAGACTTTATAATGCTATTATCCTAAATTGATGGTTTTTATGTCTTTGTACTTAAAATGATGATGGACATCTACAGCAGCCATAGTCACAAGAGGAGAGGGTATAAAAATTTTAGAAAACCTTCTCCTGTATTGAACTATTGAATAAAAAATGGAAATACTATCAGTTTTGAATTTCCAATAAGTAGAAATCCTTGGGCTGGAGAGATGGCTCAGAGGTTAAAAATACTGGCTGCTCTTCCAGAGGTTCTGAGTTCAATTCCCAGCAACCACATGGTGGCTCACAACCATTTGTAATGAGATCTGGTGCCCTCTTCTGGTGTTTTGGCTTACACACAGTCAGGACATCGTATACATAATAAATAAATCTTTTTAAAAAGAAGAAATCCTTAATATTATCCTTATTATTGTGAGGATGACTTACATTTATCTTTAATACTTTTCAATTGCTTGTGCTTGTGTCATGTAAGAAAATTATACACAGTAAATGGTTAGTTGCTGCGTATACTAGCCATTTTGAACACTACATTAAAACACAGTTTCTGTAGAGTTCCATTAGGAAGTTCCAAAAGACAGGTACCTAGAGGATAATTTGTTTTCGTTCAGATGCCTACAGAATGGTTGCCATTTTCTTTCACCTTATGAGGTTGCAGGTCTGCTTCATTAAATGTGTGTAGGGCAGGGGGCGAGAGTGCTGGAATAGTTAACCAGTTTGATAGGGATTGTATTAAACAGATTGCTTGGAGTAGTTTCAACATCTTAATATTTGTCTTTTTTATAAAAAGGATTTACTTCCAATAGTAAAACCAGCAACTGTACATTATACTCTTGCACAAAAGTACCAGCCAGTGGGAGACAAAGGTACTGGATGATACTCAGTCATGGATCTAGTATTCATATGACAAACCCTGGAGCAGTGGGGCAGCTGGCTGAAGCTCTCTTGTTTTAATACTAATGGCAACAGACTTGAGACTCTTTTGGTTCGTTTCTGTTTTTTTTCATGACAGAGTTTCTCTATGTAACAATCCTGGTTGTCCTGGAACTCGCTTTATAGATCAGGCTGGCCTCTAACGCACACAGAGATTCAACTGCCTCTGCCTCCCATCTTTTTTTTTTTTTTTTTTGAAGTTTTTTTTTTTTTTTTGTTTGTTTGTTTTTTCCTTTGAGACAGAGTTTCTCTGTGTAACTGACCAGGCTGTCCTTGCACTCACTAAAATTCTCCTGCCTCTGCCTGCTGTAATTAGTGCTCCTCCTGGCTTTCTTACTATTCTTTACAGATATTCCTAGGGATTTTATCAGATTATTGAGTTTTCAAAGTCTTATTTTTAAAAAATGTCTATGTTAATGTCTCTACCTCTTTTAAATCCTAATTTTTGTAGATTCATTAGTGTTGAACCATTACTTCCCTTGTGTTTCAGGTCTTCACATACTCACTTTTCAGATGTATTAACAGTCCCTCCCAAATTAAAAATGCTTCTGTGTCTTTTAGCCTTTAAATTTAGTTATATTCTTGCTCATTAACTTGGTATTACGCTTAGCCAAACTGAAGACAGCGTTTATATATAGCAAAAATTGTATTAAACACGATTTATACTTTGTTTACATAAAGAACAATAATTTAAGATTCTCTTATATAATTGACTTTAAAGTAAATGAACATTTAAAGTGATGGAGCCATTTTTCCTAGGACTTGCTGGCATTTAAAATAATAAGATGAGGGAGATTGGCATTTAAATCAATGAATTGCATCTTGTCAGCTCTTTTTAACTTATTGCTTAAAATGTCAGAAAGCCATGGGTAACAGGCAGGGCTGTAGCTTTAGAATCATGACTCTGGAAGGCTTTTCTAATATAATTACTTAAAAAAAAAAAGCTTGTGTATATACACTTGCCTTTAATTCCTAGGTTTTTATGCCCTATGGTGTGAATTCATAACAATTATACCTAAATTTAGATAATCAAGGCACACAGTGAGTATGTATTTAGATAGGGGTAGTTTTCAAAAGTCATTTTTTCACTTTTGTATTACACTTAGGAAACCCAGCTTTATTTTCCTCAAGTAAAACTTTTCATTTGATTTTTCCATTTTTTCTTTCATTCCCTT
This sequence comes from Myodes glareolus, assembly GCF_982192425.1. Classification (NCBI taxonomy): domain Eukaryota; kingdom Metazoa; phylum Chordata; class Mammalia; order Rodentia; family Cricetidae; genus Myodes; species Myodes glareolus. The sequence goes on along the minus strand of NC_142032.1, from coordinate 20,667,041 downwards.
AAGAGAAAATAAGCAGCCATTTATTTAAGCTTTCTTTCTCTTCTCGTCTTACCTTCCCAGATGTAGGGTGACAAATGTTAGACTTAAAAAAGAAATGGTAAGAAATGTTCGGCCTTACTATTTAAAATTTAACTTTATTAACAGTTTATTGCTGTGAGGGCTGACTTTCATGCTGATACAGGTTTCTTGCTTTGTTTATTCAGTGACACCTTTGCTATTCCAGGGACCCCTGGAGCAGTGGTTGTTTTAAGTCACATTTCTATCAGGTCAGCAAAATGTGTTCTGTCACTAAGTCTTGTCCACAGACTGCTTTTTAAATACCTTCAAATTAAAATAAGGGACTGTGTATGCAACAGAACTTTCATGTGGCTTGTAAGACCTAAGTATTTACTGTGTGACCCGTAACAGAACAATTCTTACTTTGAGTGAAGCATTTATTCTCAATGACACATTTAGAACCGTGTATCTTTACTACCCTGCAACTAATTTTCAGTGATCTTTCAAATTTGAAGTAATATTTTTATACAATAAAACTAATTCAAAGAGTAGGGTTAGCTGATTTTGGTAAATGTTTTCAGATACACACACACACACACACACACACACACACGTTTATAAACCCACTAACATAGTGAATGTTCCGCTTACCCTGATGTTTTCCTCGTTCTTCTTTTCACAGTCGTCCAGGCTTAAGCAATCGCTAGAGTTTTATCGTTCCTATAATTATGTACGATCCTGCAATATGCAGTCTTATGTTTGGCTGTTTTAGCGTAACATAAATTTTTAAGGCTCTTGTTTGTTTTTATGTATAATGTTTTGTTCCTCACTCTGTCTCTTTCTCTGTTTTGTTTCAAGATAGGGTTTCACTGTGTAGCCCTGACTGTCCTGGAACTATAGCTATGTATAGATGAGGCTGGTCTTGAACTCAAGAGATCCTCCTGCCTCTGCCTCCTGATCCCAAGCACTAGGATGAAAGGCATGCACCACCAGTGCCTGGCCTTTTTATTTTCTTTGCAATTTTCCTTAGCATAGACACGACCCAATTTAGCTCTTCATTTTTATTAAAACATTTTATGCATAGGAGTGTCTGACCTGCACATATATGTATGTGTACCACATATGTGCCTAGTGCTTGCAGCAGTCAAAAGAAAGTGTCAGATACTCCCTGAAACTGGAGTTACAGAATATTGTGAGCTACCTTATGATCCTTGGAACACAACCTCCATCCTCTGTAAGAATAGCGAGTGCTCTTATCCACTGAGACATCTCTGTCCCCAAGGTGTTCGGTTTTTTTTTTTACACACCACCAAATTGTTGTTAGATGATGACTATTGTGACTTACTTATTTATAAGTTTCTTTGAGGGCGTTGGATCTATTTTCATGCTGTGCTACTTATCTTTTATCAACCATATAAGGGGAAACCAGTGTCCCATATCGTGCCAGGGTTAGTGTTGTCAGTCTTCACGTTATCCAGTGGGTATCTGTCTGATGACAGTTGTAGTTTTTATTTCTTGGATAACATTTGATGTTGAAATTTTCGTATTCATCTTTCCCTTTATTTTCATTCCTCTCTCTGTTCATACATAGACACACTCTGTGTGTGTGTGTCTTAAAATATTTCTTTGGCCTGTTTGCCATTTAAAAAATTTACTGAGTTATAATCATTCTTTATGTATTTTTTTAGTTTTATAATAGATTTATTTCTAAAGGGTAAAACAGTCAGACAATTTAAATACAAGTCCAACAAAAATGCTATCAGTCAGCCATGAGGAAGAAGGCTCTGAAACTTTATTCATATACATCCTTCTTATCTGCAATGTAATCTACAGTTTCTTGTGGATACATTAAGTTCTCTGCATCTGTATCAGGAATTTCAAATACAAGTTCGTCTTCCATGGCCATAATAATCTCCACTTGGTCCAAACTGTCTAATCGCAGATCTTTCATAAAATGAGAATTTACTGAGAGCTTTTCTGGGTCCTGTCATAGAGTTTCAAGACATGCAGCACTCAGTTCTTAATTCCCTCTAAGATCAAAGGGAGTACACCACTGTATTGGTGGCACAAGTGTGTGACCCTTCCAAGCACCTGCGTGAGGGCCAGGGCGGGCAGCAGAGTCCCAGACTTCCTCCAGGTTCCCTCAGGGCAGACAGTGGTGCTGAGTGTCCGGGCCAATGCTAATGTGGGAAGCCGGGCAGTGGCACGCGAAGGCAGGTGGTGGACACAGATGGAAAGGACATGAGCCACCATGGCTACGCCAACCCAGAATTCACTCTTTTATGTATTTTTTATAAACTTTTTGGTCAGGTGTGATGTACAGCTATTTTCTCTTAGGCTGAAGCTTGTTCTTTCCCTCCCTTTTATTAAAGATTTATTCTGGAAATCAAAGTCAGGTCTCCAGGAGTGTGTGGTAAGTGACTTTAACCCACTAAGCCACGTCACCAGCCCACTCAGATTTTTTTATAATGGCACAAAATAGACTGAGACACCCTCTAGGTTTGAAAACATCTTTTGGAGATTTTTATTGCCATGCTAATCCAGAAAGTAGTAAAGCACAATATTAGGTGACAAGAGGACATATTTTCAAGGATTTCTATTTATTTTTAATTTTGTGTGAATGTATGTCTGTACACTGTGTGTGTGCAATGCCAAATAGGCTGGAAAAGGTCAGTGGATCCCCAGTAGTTTACAGACTGTTGTTAATTACCATGTGGTTATTGGAGGTCGATCTTGGGTCCTCTGGAAGAGTAGCCAGTGCTCTTAACTGCTTAGCCATCTCTCCAGCCCGTGTTATAGTTTTTAGTAAAGCACTTGATGTCTTCTTACTGGAGAAGATCTGATCTTGTTCACTATTTCTCCTTATCACTGTTGCTCCTTTAGAATTGAATGTTATTTCATCAATAACTGTATGGTTAATTACTCAGTACTGTGTGATTATGATGATCAAGTGGATTTTGGAGACAGAATCAACTGTAGGTATAAACCGAATCACTAACTTAACCTAACGGAAGTAACTCAAACCGAATCACTAACTTAACCTAACGGAAGTAACTCCTGAAAGATAGAAATTCCAGCTTTTCAGGAGCCAGTTTTTTGTGGTGACTTATGCTGCCATCCTACCCATGGGTTCCTATGTTCCTGGGTAGAGAAGTGTGAGGATTAGAGATGTTAAGTAGGAGGAACAGAGATAAAAAAGAGAGACAGAATAGTAACAGGGAGGGCAACTCAGCGAATACTGAATGCTGAATTTCCTGTGTTATTTTTTCATACACTTTTATACCCCAATACAAACGGGGTGGGGGGAAGGAAGGCAAGAGGCTGTTTTAACGTGATACAAAAGACAACCAGAATAGTTACTTGTTTCAGTACTTGAGACATCAAGCCATTAATTCCTGAGAAAAGTATTTGATGTCTGGGGCAGTGAAAAAACCCTACACCTATAGGCAGCTACTCCTTAAGTCAAACCTCCTATTTCAAAAGCAGGAGTAGAAGTATGCTTGAATTCTCTGACCTTTGTTCAGGGTGGAGTGGCTCTACCTCTATGGGCCATCTTAATGTCTAAAACACCAAGTAACCACACCCTAGGTAAGGATATCTTTTTTTGTAGCCACGCCTGCTGTAAACAACTTTGAAAGAGCAAAAATAAGCTCAAACTCTCTGACCTTTAGAAAAGGTGGAATAGGCTCACATTTTTAGCTTTCCATACTAGTTTAGACCTTCAGTTTTACTCCCATTTGGCTATGACCAAAAGCTTCTTTTTTGTAGTTGAAGTACCTGATATCCTTTTTTTTAAACATTTTTTATTTATTATGTATACAATATTCTGTCTGTGTGTCTGCCTGCAGGCCAGAAGAGTGCATTAGATCTCATTTCAGATGGTTGTGAGCCATCTTGTGGTTGCTGGGAATTGAACTCAGGACCTTTGGAAGAGCAGGCAATGCTCTTAACCACTGAGCCATCTCTCCAGCCCCTCGGTGTCTTTTATTTTTTTCGTTTTTTTTTTCTAAAAAAATATAGAATAGTATTACATATTTCTGTTAGTTTTTGCTATACCATATATAATGCATCTATTTAAATTGCAGATGTGTAGAAACAATGCTGGAGTATTTTGTTGATTTGCTATCATCTGACTGTTGAGCTATATGCCACATAAATTTTCTTGTTTTTATTGTTTTTTTTTAATATTTTGTCTATGTATATACAGCAAGGGTCAGGACAGACAGTAAGTCATGTTTTTGTTTTTTGTTTGTTTTTTTTTAATGCATCTTCCCTGTAAAAATTTTTTTCTCTCCTGAGACAGGGTTTCTCTTTATAAGCCAGGCTAGCCTCTGCCTTCTGAGTTGCTGGGATTAAAGGTTCGTTCGATCTATCTATCTATCTATCTATCTATCTATCTATCTATCTATCTATCTATCTATCTATCTATCTATCTTATAACACCTGGCTAAATTTGTAAACAGGATGTCTAGGAGCAGTTGATAAAGTGTAATTAAAGCAAAAGCAAAAGCAAAGCAAAATGTATGATTTTTGTTGTATGTTTGACCGTTAGTTATTCGCTATGCATAAATTGTAAGTGAAAGAGCCATTTAGCTGATAAAAGTCATTTGTATATGTAGTATGTGTCTGCATGTGTGCACACTTGTGCACATGTATTCAGTCTCATGTGGATAGAGCATATAGGTTATAGGAAGTTTTTCACTTCTTCATCACTTTAATTTTTTGAGACAGTTTCTCACTGAAATTCACCATTCTGTTGGGGTGGACAGTCTACCAGCAAGTTCTAGGGATCCAGTGTCTGTATCTTTCTAGTGCTGATATTGTGGGCCATGCTTGTCTGACTTTTTTTCTGAATGCTAAGGATCTGAACTCAAGTCCTTGTGCTTGCATGACAGTAATTTTGCCGATTGAACCATCTTCCCAGCCCCTAAAAGTAATTAAAACAACCATGTAACACTGTCTTAATCCCTAGCTCTTATACACAATAAGAGCTCAAACATTCTTCTAACAGATGTGATAGACCTTAAGAACAGAGAACTCTTATAACTCTTTCTAGGTAGAAAAATTAGAATAGACTTAGAAAGTGCCTAAAGGCATTATTAAAAAATAAAATTGTTTTGGTTTACAATTCAGAAGAGACTGATAGCTCCTTTTTAGTAACAATTGAAATAACGTATATGTTAAAAAGTTAACATTAAGCCTGGTAATGGTCGTGCATACTTTTAGTTCCAGCACTTGGGAGGCTGAGGCAGATCTCTGAGTTCAAGGCCAGCTCATTCTACATAGCAAGTTCCAGGACAGCCAGGGTTAAACAGAGAAACCTTGTCTCAAAAATAAATAAATAAATAATTTAACAAATAAATAAATAAATAAAATTTTTTAAAAAAATTAAAAATGTTAACATTACCAGAAAAAAGAAGCAAGAAAGTCTTCCTGAAATCTGATTTTCAAATTTTCGTGGTAGTTTACTTCTGCAAAATAACCTCATTTTTGTTGTAAAAGACTTACCAATTTATGCCCCAGTAGAGTATTAAAAACAGCCATTGAAGGATAACAGCTTGATGTGTGGCCTAAGTATAGGCAGATCAGCTTCAGTTTGGAGGAAGAGCAGATAGACTGGAAGAAAGCCACACTGGACAGAGATGCTGAGTAGTCTTAGACATCTCATCTAAGAAGTAGCATTAGAACCTGCTTACCAGATTGGATGACATGATTTACTCTTGCAGTTTCAGTACTTTGGAGTTGTAAGAAGGAGTATGATATGTTCTATCGAGCCTGGGCAAATACTCGGGCTGTGCTGCATACATGGGGAAAGCAACCCAGCAACGTAATACATACAAGGCCACGTTGCTAATTTTTACTAGGTACATGTGGAACATTTTCTAGGATAGGACACCCGACAGATTCTCCCCTGCATTTCTAAGGATCAAACCCAGAGTGTTCTAATATGCTATGCAAACATTCTTAACTGAGCTACACCTCAGACCCATAAATTAATACATTTTAAAAAGTTGAGTAAGTTTTCCAATACAGTGGAATGAAAATTAGAAACCCGTAAAAGGAAATACAATGAATCCACAAGCATGGAAATTGAATCACTTTTGTTGGAAGATATAAGAACAGATCCCAGAAGAAATTGATGAATGAACCAAAATGAAACTTGATATCTAATTATCAGTATAGATAAAAGTAATCTATGTTTCAAATACCTACAGTAAAAAGAAATTCCAAACCAATATCCTAGCCACCCCCTTAAGAAACTGAAAAAATATGGACAGACTAATCTGAAATAAACAGAAAAATGGGATCAGAGCACACATAAATAAAATAGTATAGAAAATGATAGAGAAAAAAATCAAGGGGCTAGAGTGGTAGGTAGCTCAGTAGTTAAGAACACTAGCTGTTCTTCCAGAGTACCTGTGTTCAAGTCCTAGGACCCACATAGTGAATCAGAACTTCATTAATTCAAATTCCAGGTGATCCTGTGCTGCCTTCTGGTGTTTGTGAGCACTGCACAGATATACATGCAGGCAAAACACCCATATGTATAAATTAAAAATAATAAAAAAAACTCCAGCGAAACTAAAAGCTGTTTCTTTGAAAACATTAACAAGATTGATAAACTGCTCATTTAAAAAGAACAGACTTAATGAAATGGGGTGGGAAGTTCTTGTGTATATGTGTTTCTTTTATTAATGAATAAAGAAACTGTCTTGGGCCTATGCATGGCAGAATAGAGATAGGCGGAGGAAACTAAACTGAATGCTGGGAGAAAAAAGGCAGAGAGTAAGGGAGATACCATGGAGCCGCCAGAGGAAAAAGACATGAGCAACTAGCCAAAACCGTGCCATAAGCCTCGTGGTAAAATATAAAATAATAGAAATGGGTTAACCAAGGATGTAAGAGCTAGCTAGCAATACGCTTAAGTGATTGGTCAGGCAGTTATTTACATAATATAGTTTCTGAGTGGTTATTTTGTGGTCTGGGCAGCCAGGAACGAACAAGCAGCCTCCAACTACAATGAAACATGAATGATAATGGGGAAATTACCTCCAACCTTATGGCAATAAGAGAGATTACTTGGGAAATGTTATGAATACTTTCTATAAAATTAAATAACTTGATGGGTCAATTTTTTTTGAAAAGCTGAAGTATCAAAAATAATTTTATTTAAGAAACATTTAAACCAGGTGTTGGTGGTGCACAGCTTCAATCCCAACACTCAGGAGGCAGAGGCAGGTACCTGGAACTCTGTGCATTCAAAACTAGCCCTGACTACAGAGAGAGTTACAGGACAGTTAGGGCTGTTACACAGAGAAACCCTGTCTCAGAACAAAGGATATATTTGAATAGATCTGTATTGTGAGTTCAATTATGTCCCCCCAAAAGTTGTGATGAAAAAGAATAGTAACCAATGGTATTTATGAATGGGACTTTATTTGAAAATTAGACCTTTGGATTCTTAATGTAGTCTAGTTAAAATGAAGTGATGGTTGGTCAGTGTAGTCCATGAATCCAACAACTTGGTGTCTTTATAAGTAAGAAGGGACAGACAAAGATACAGGGGAAAAGGGGTTTATAAAGATACTAGTAGAGATTTTATTATATCATCGTGAGCCTGGGAATGCAAAGGTGGTCAGCAATCACCAGAAGGTAGAAGCAAGTAGGGAAGAATAAAGCCTCCAGAAAGGAAAGAACTCTGCAGACACCATGATTTTGGACAAGTAGCCTCCAGGACTGTGAGAATAAACCTCTACTGTTAGAGCCTAATGTTATTATGTTAAAGTTGCCCTCGGAAATGAATACAACTTAAAATAAATGAAGAGATTAAATTGGCAGTTAAAAATAAAAAAATAAACACACCTTATTAGGAATAGTCCATATTTCCCTCTTTATTATTATTATTATTATTATTATTATTATTAATTTATAAAAATTTCCACTTCCTCCCCTCCTCCCAATACCCTCTCACTCTCCCCACTCCCTCTCCTCCTCCCTCTCCAGTCCTAAGAGCAGTCAGGGTTTCCTGCCCTGTGGGAAGTTCAAGTTCCTCCCTCCTCCCTCCAGGTCTAGGAAGGTGAGCATCCAAACAGACTGGGATCCCAAAAAGCCAGTAAGTACATGCAGATGAAATAAGTCCCAGTGCCATTATCAGTGGCTTCTTAGACAGCCCCCATGTCAGCCACATTCAGAGAATCCGGTTTGATCAGTCCCAGTCCAGCTGGCCTTAGTGAGCTCTCATATGATCAGTTCCTTTGTATCAGTAGGTGAACGCACCCCTCGCGGTCCTGATTTCCTTATTCATGTTCTCCCTTCTTCTCCTCATTTGAACCTTGGGGGCTCAGTCCATTGTTCCAATGTTGGTCTCTGTCTCAATCTCCATCTATCGTCGGATGAAGGTTCCCTTTGATACTGACTTCCTTGCTCACGTTCTCCCTCCTTCTGCTTTTCATTTTGACCTAGGGAGTTAAGTCCTGTGTTCCAATGTGGGTCTCTGTCTCTATCACTATCCATCGCCAGATGAAGGTTCTATGGTGATATGCAAAATATTCATCAGTATGGTAATGGGCCAAGGCCATTTCAGGCACACTCTCCTCTGCTGCCCAGGGAACAATTTGGAGACCTCTCCTTGGACCTGGGAACCCCTCTAGAATCAAGTCTCTTGCAAACCCTAAAATGTCTCCCTTAGTTGAGATATATACTTTCCTGCTCCCATATCCATCCTTCCTCCCTCGCCCCATCCCATTCCCCCAAGCTATCCTCCATCCTCCCCTTCTCCCTTCTCTCTAACCGTCTCCCCTTACTTACTCCACCCCCCATCTCCCGTGCACCCAAGTTTGCCTGGCAATCTTGTCTCCTTCCAATATCCAGGAGGATAACTATATGATTTTCTTCAGATTCACCTTCTTATTTAGCTTCTCTAGGATCATGAATTATAGGCTCAAAAACCTTTAATTATGGCTAGAATCCACTTATGAGTGAGTGCATACCATATTCCTCTTTTTGGGTCTGGGTTACCTCACTCAGAAAAGCGTTTTCTATTTCTACCCGTTTGCATGCAGAATTCAAGATGTCATTGTTTTTTACCGCTGAGTAAAACTCTATGTGTATATGTTCCACACCTTTTTTAATTGCGAATCAAAGGCCCAGAAAATATGTTCAACAAAATTATAGAAGAAAACTTTCCCAACCTAAAGAACGATATTCCTATGAAGGTTCAAGAAGCATACAGAACACCGAATAGACTGGATCAAAAAAAAATCATCCCCTCGCCATATAATAATCAAAACACAAAATGTACAGATTACAGAAAGAATATTAAGAGCTGCAAAGGAAAAAGGTCAAGTAACTTATAAAGGTAAACCTATCAGACTTACACTGGGCTTCTCTATGGAAACCATGAAAGCCAGAAGGTCCTGGATAGAGGTACTGCAGAAACTAAGAGACCATGGATGCAAGCCCAGACTACTATACCCAGCCAAGCTATCGTTCACTATCAGTGGAGAAAACAAAATATTCTAGGATAAAAACAAATTTAAACAATACGTAGCCACAAACCCAGTCATACAGAAAGTAATAGAAGGAAAATCACAACCCAAGGAATCTAACATTGCCAACACTGCCTACAATAACTCAGACATCTAGTGACCCTCCACAAGCACATTTCCCTCTTTTGTCTAATTAAAAAGGAAGGTTTTAATTTTAATGTAGTAAAATTATATACAACAAAGATAGTCATCAAGTAAGAGTTGCAGTTACAGTAGTTCATTTCTATCTGGCTAAATTAGAGAAAATATTCTGTTATCTATTTTATCTTTGTGACTTTAAATCTTATACCAAATTTATCTTAGAACTAAAGAAAACTTTAATTGTGACTAGTCTTCAGCTTTATCAAAGACCCCAGAAGGGTGAAATATTACTTAGTGACAGAGACATTTACTGCCTGGACATTCACTCTAAGTTCCCCTGTAATTTGGAGCATCCATCTTTGGCCTACAGGTCTAGAATATCAGACAGACTTAGCACTGAAGCACGAAATTTTGAAGGACTGTCTTACCTTGTCTTGACAAAGTTTGTGAGTTGCTTTCTTTTGCGTCCTGCTGGTTCAGTTAGGCTGGTATACTGTCAGCAATTGAGGCAAGGGCAGTTCTTTGCCCAGTGGCTAGCTTTTGCCATAAAGATAGCAAATTCCTCCATGCCTGTCATCTTTTTTGAAGTAGATTGGTGCTGTCAGGAACAAATGTGTTTCCCTCGCACAAAAAGCTTTAGATCACTAAACATATGGAATGCCACATTCTATAGGTCTTTGAAGTATTTGAAGACCATCTATTTATATCTGTGTATGACCTTAAAAACATACCTAATATGACTATAAGTTTGACTATTATTGATGATTAGTAATCTGTATTTCTTATTTATGCATTATATTTTAAATGAGCTACATAAACAATATCCCAAAAGGAGTAGAAATATATATACACTATAACAAAATTAACTTCAAATTTCTATCCGTGTACACTGTGAAATATTTAAGACTAGAAGTTGCTTTTTTAGTTTAAAAGTAAATTTAATAATCTAACTTTTTATCTGTTATTCCTATACCCCCACCCCTTTTTTAAGAAAGAAACTTTGAATCTAATCTCCTTTGTTCAGCTTTTTTTCCTGACGGTTGCCAATAACAACTTGTAGCCAATCCCCCCTTTAAATGATAATAAGCACTCATAATCCATCTTTTGGGAATGTGGGCATAGTTCTCCTGCCTACTTCTTGTTGTTTGGGGGCTTTGGTAATTTTGGGGGGAAACTTGAGAAAATCAGGATATTTGTTAGGTCTTGGCTGTAGTATTCTGTAAGTTTGGATCATCTCAGCAGCCTTGAAGCTGTTCTAGATGCTGGATCACCTGGGCAACCTATTTTTATTGGTATCCTGTTCTCTTACTCTGAAAATATATAAACTTTTACAGGTAAAATACAGATTTGTATTAATGCAAGTGTAGACTGTGTGTTGTACATAAGTTAGCCAAAGATGATTTTTTTTGTTTCATGTTTGAACATGTAAAATATATATCACATGTCTTGTAGTTCTTCCAGGTTTATTTATGTTTGTAGTTAGGATTTTCAGAGAGTCTTTCCCGATCAAACCTAATTATCTTTAACCTCGAGTGAATCCACAGCCTCTCATTTCCTGTGACAGTAAAGGCATAACCCCTTCTCCAAAGTAACATATCTTTTGACTTTCATTTTGAAATCAAGACATCTTTAAAAATGTATAGGTTGGTTTAATCCAGCAGTTTTTATAATCCAGTGTGTCTTTGCAGCTGTTATTCCTTCCTTAGCAGTCAAAAAATTACATACAGTATTCAGGCTCTGTAATTTTCATCTTCTTTACTCCCTTTTTAAGGGTTTTATCATTTTAAAACCTTTTTTGTTTTTTTTTAAATTTTTTTTTATGACTGTCTATACCTTCTCTTTTCTCTCCCAAGCCTATGTATATGTTTAAGCACACTGTAACCAGTTTAGAGGTATTTTTCCATCTGAACCAGTCTTTTCTGAATATCAGTAAAGTTTTTTGATTGCATGAGATCAATCTTAAACTGCTGTGTCAGCTGCTGCAGGTGTAGCTTAGCTTAGTGCATGGCAACTGGCGGCTGGCTCTTCCCACAGGCAGCTTCTGGGAAACATGCAATAAGGAAGTTCCATTTGGCTCTCTTTCTGTGCATTTTAGAACTCTTTTTTTTTTTTTAAGCTTTCTCAAGCGTTATTTATACGGCCTTGGATGTTCAGTGCCATTTGTAGGTGGACTTTTCTTTTCTACCTACCAGTTCTCAAATATCTGACACAGAGACTGATAACTCAGGCTTATTACTAAATAGCTTTTACAACTTAAATTAGCCCATATTTTTAAATCTAAGCTCTACCATTTGACTCATGGCTTGTTACCTCATTTTGTACACATCTTGCTTCTCTGTGTCTGGCTGGAAACTCTCCTAACTGCACCCTTGTTCTTCTAGAATTCTCGTAGTCTGTCTCTCCTGCCCATACTCCTAGCTGTTGGCCAATCAGTTGTTAATTAAGCCAACTCGAATGACAAATCTCTACAGTGTACAAAAGGATTATTTCACACACACCTGTAGTCTGAGGCTGGAGAGATGGCACAGCAGTTCAAAGCACTGGTTATTCTTTCAGAAGACCAGGTTTGTTTTCCAGTGCTCACATAGTGGTTCTTTAACTTCAGATCCAGAGGATCGGATGTCACCTTCTGAGTTCTGTGAACACTAGGAACATACATGCATGTTGGCAAACAAATATAAATCCTTTTTATAAATTATCAAAGAAAAATTATGGATTCTGGTTTATCAGATACTTAAAATATTAATACTAATTCTTACTTAACTTTTCTGAAGTATGGTAGGGAAGGCTTTTTCCCCCCAGAAGGAGCCTTTTATTTATTTTTTTTCTTTTTTAATTGTTTTTATTGAGCTGTATATTTTTCTCTGCTCCCCTCTCTTCCACTCTCCTCCCCCCCCTTCCACTCTTCTCCCCTTCTACCTTGTGATCCCTATGCTCCCAATTTACTCAGGAGATCTTATCTTTTTTTACTTTCCATGTACATCAGATCCATGTATGGCCCTCTTAGGGTCCTCTTTGTTGTCTAGGTTCTCTGGGATTGTGAATTATAGGCTGGTTTTTCTTTGCTTTATGTCTAAAAACCACTTATGAGTGAGTACATACGATATTTGTCTTTCTGGGTCTGGGTTATGTTACTCAATATGATGCCCGCAGATTTCAAGAAAAGGAATCTTTTATTACCCATACCAAACCCGGCAGAAATGTCACTGAAAAATGCAGAATACTATCAGGACGAATCCTCCACATCTACCAATACATAAAAACTTAAATATACCATTATCTATTGAGATGTACCTTAGTGTTAAAAAAGTTGGTTTAATACCCCAAGATCAATTAATGTAATACAGTGTGTTGCTAAAATAAATAGCAGACATTCAAAAGTCTCAATAGATAACTTGAAAGTGTGGCCAGAGTACAATTTTTCACAACTGCCACAAAAGCACTTTGTTTCTTAATACCAAAGACTGAAACAGCCTCTTCCTAAGATGAGGAATAACATAGTACTGCCCGTGATCAATGCTTCCATTCAGTTTTGTTTTAGGAGGTTCTAACTAGAGTAATATGGCAATAAAAAGGAATCACTATCATACAAATATGGAGGTGGCAAGAGTAAAACTTGATGCTATATAGAGTTTTAGGTTGTGTTTTGGATGTCTTTATTTATTGATGTTTTGCCTGCATGTTTGTGTATCACTTGCATGCCTAGTGCCCCAGAGAATCTGACATCTGCTTCTGGTTTTCATGTACATGCACGTATACACTTGTGCACACCTTAAAAAAAAAAAAGAGAAGGGAAAAGAGGGTTGTGCAGATAACTAATAGAGCATTTACCTGACATGTGTGAGGCCCTATGTTAGATCCTTTGCAGTACTAAAACACGCATGTACACAAATATTTAATTGTTGTGAACAGTGGCATTAATGAAATATTGAAAAACTCCCAAAATGGGGGAGAAAATGCTTTTATATGCTTCATAATAGATAAAGAATATATCAAGAACTCTTAACAATAACAACATAGTCTAATTAAAAAGTGAGCAGATAATCTGAATCTTCAAAGAAGTATTCACATGACCAAAGACCACAGAAAGAGTTTGACATCAAATGACAGCAGGCAGATATAAACCTAAGCCAAAACATAACCTATATAGCACTTTTCTCTTAGAATGGTATCTTAGGGTTTCTATTGCTGTGAAAAGATACCATGACTACTACGGCAAACTCTTATACTGTAAAACATTTAAGTGGGGTGGCTCACTTACAATTTAAGAAGTTTAATCCATCATCATTATGGCAGGGAGTGTGGCAGGATGCAGGCAGACATGGTGCTGGAGTAGTAATCTAGAGTCCTACATCTTGAAGGCAGCAGTAAGTTGAGACACTGGGCAGGATCCTGAGCATAAGAAATCTCAGAGCCCACCCTCACAGTGACACAAGGTTATATCCACTCCAACAAAACCACACCTAATACTACCATACCCTTTGAGGTTATGGGGGCCACTTATATTCAAACCTATCACAGATGGATAATTTTTTAAAAAAGAAGGTATTCATGACTGTATGGCAAACTTGGAGCTCCATACATTTTTGTGGTACAGCTACTTTCACACTTCTAAAAATGCTAAACATAGTTAACATATGATCTAGAAATTACTTTTTAACTGTATAGTTATGAGAGTTAAAATAGGCATCCATACAAAAGCCTGAGTACTTAATACTCTCATTACTTATGTGATAGTGGAAAAGTGGAAACTGTCCAAATAGTCATCAACTGTTAGATGGATAATATGTAGTATAGCCATAAAATGGAATGTTCATTTAGCAGTAAAAGGAAATGCAAACATCTGCTATGATATAGATGAATCTTGAAATTATATGCTAGGAGAACACGCCACCGCCTCAAACAAAAGGGGCTCCATTTAGATGAAGTGATCACAATAAGCATATCTTCAGAAGTGAAATAAAGTATAATTGACTGCTTAGGGCTGGCTGCAAGCAGTGGGATAGAGGTTGGGTGTTATGGGAACAAATATTCACATTGTGATGGTAACAATTTATAGTTATGAATAAAATCCATTGGGTTTTACATTACATGAGTGAGTTGTATCATCGAATTATATTTTAATGGAAGAGTTTAAATGTGAAACAATAGATATGATGGTGATTATAATAGGGAAATTCTAGGAAGTGGTTGCAGACATTAGTGGGTGTATTTTAAATGTGTAAGGAGTTTGTGGGTTATAATGTGCTTTCAATTCTTAAACACATTTTATTGTGCAAAGTATGACCTTTCTTTAGAAAGTCTGTGGTGAATATTTGTAAATGCTGCTGTGATGTGGAAGGCATGTGAACACAGGACTTAATGGATGCTTAGAAGTTATTCTGTGCACTTCTCTATCTTGGTTTTCTGTGGTCACCATTATTGTTCTGGCTTCCCTTTTACTTGTAAGAGGCAAGGCTGGAAGTAAGTGCTGCAGCAGCCTTGAAGTAATGTTGGCAGTCTCTGGAGTGAGTTGGTTGTAACATTTTGGGAACTTCTAATCCCTATTTTATTGCATGTATGTATTTTCAAGCACATATATTACTGTAACTAAAATACTGAAGTGTACTTGGAACAGGCGGTGTGTGATTTTAGTTCTCTATCATGGTGCTAGTGTTGACTTATCAGTTGAACAATACAGTAAGATCTGAGGACTACTATTACAATACAGTTATTTAGGAACAGAATTTAAGTTCTAAGTATTTAAACAAATTAATAGTTTCTAAATATTTTGATTGTATTATGCTAGTTTGTCTTATTGGCTAGTAACACTTGTTTTTATGCATCTGTACTTTGGATTTTCAAATGGGGAGAGATTTTGTACAAACATTTCACACGATATTTTTGCAGGGACACTTAGTCGGTCTGGATGAACCAGCTTCCGGAGCTGGGCAAGAAGCTTTGCTTAAACAAGAGCACGCAAAAGTCACTCGACTCCAGAGACAAGCAGAAGAGTTCCTCAATGCAGTCTTTTATAGAAAAGGTTGGTTTTGGTGGCAAACAACATAGCCTGCTTGTCTTATATTAATTTCCGTAATTTCAGTGTCATTTTAAGTTAATCCTAAAGCATTTTTATGTTCCTTTATCACATTAAATTTGGAATAAGGTTAAGACACATATTGCCCTCTTTAATACTGGAGTGGGGGTTTAGTTCAGTAGTTTAGAAATTTATTATGACTGCAATTTGTTACACAAGTTTTAAAATATAAAATGCTATTGTTTAAATCCTTAATACTTATAAAAACCAGTTCTGTAAATTGAAAATCTGACCTGAAATTTCATTTGAAGTGAAAATGTAGTTGACTCTTAAGTTTGTCAGCATTTTTTTTTCTTTCAAGACAGGGTTTCTGTGTGTAGCTTTAGAGTCCATCCTGGAACTTCCTCTGTAGACCAGGCTGGCCTGGTAAACAATTGCAGTGTTTAAAATAATGGTGACAACATTATTTTGCAGTGTCAAGAAGAGGCATATGTCAGTCTTGAGGCTTAGGGATTCGAAGAGACAGTATTCTTTAAAAAAAAATACTTTAAAAAAATCTATTTATTTTATTTTACATATGAATGTTTTCCCTGCATGTTTGTATGTCTACTACATGTGTGCTTGGTGCTCTTGAAGGTTAGATACCCTGGAAATGGGATTATATATAGATGATTGTGAGCTATCATGTGGGTGCTGGAAATCAAATTCCAGTCCCCTGCAAAAACAAATACTCTTAACCACTGAGCCATTTCTCCAATCCTTTTCTTTGTCTTTCTTTTTATGTTGTCAGTTTCATCCTGCTCCCATACCCCATCGACATCCCCTCACTACATCTCCTGCAGGTTCTATGTAACTGGTTGTTCTGGATCCCACTCTGTAGACCAAGTTATACCCTGGAACCCACAGAATCTGCCTGCGTCTGCCTCCCAAGTGCTGGAATTAAAGGCTTGTATTACTACTCCCAGCTTCAATTCTTTTCTTCATCTGTATAATCTCTTTATGATCTTTTTTGAATTAGTGAAGAGTCTCTATTTTCTGTCTTTTCCTTTCCTCCCTCCTCTCCTTTCTCCTCTTCTCTCCTCTTCCCTCCTCCTCCCCTCCTTTCCATAGTTGTGTGCCAATATGTCCAGTAGAGTTTTCACCTTCAATAAATTCTTTCTGAATTAATTTCTGTTTCTTAATTACACATTCCTTCTTCTGCTAAGGTAGAGGTGATTATAATAGTTTCTAAAAATGTTTCCTACAACGTAGGCATAGTAGTGTGCATGTGTAATCCAGGCAGTTGGGAAGTTGGGTGAAGGGGAAGGAGTTCTTGGTATTGCTGATTGATTATCTTGGGTACATTTACCCCTCAGCAGACCCAGAACGCCCATCTTCTTTAGTGCACTCACTCACCTGTCCAGTGCTACTTAGACCACTCATTCCTCCAGAGATGCCCACCCATCTTCTCAAGGTTGACAGTGTACTAGAGGTGTGAAATAGGATTCTAATATCGGTTACTGTTGGATACCAGCTGTCCTGCTTACTATGGTCAGTGTTTTCAGAACCTTACTGAAGTGAGATGTCCTGTAAACTTAGGGTATTCCTTAACTCAGTTATTGTTTGGGGAAAAAATATGGTTTTTTTTTTATTTTCATTGCTGTGTCAGGCTCACCTTATCAGATTAAGTGCCACACTTCCAAAATTACTTTTTTTAAAGTTTTATTAATTTTACTAATATTTGATTGTTTCAGTAACGGAATTCACATTGCCAAGTGTGATATCACTCCTTTAATCTTCAATCTCTTACAGTTCCAGGAGAGCCTGGTCTACATTATATGTTCTATGCCTGTCAGGGCCACACAGTGAGACCTTGTCTCAAGAAAGGGTGGGGAGATTGACATTTAAGGTATAACCTAGCAACAACTTATTATCCAAATATGTTTACAGTCGTTCTCCACCAGAATGTAAACAGACAGTGTCCTTGGTCTGTGTGCTGTTTTAGCAACCTTTTAAGTTCAAGATGGGAAGCCTTCTACTTACTTCTTGGTTAGAGGGTACTGACATCAGATTCCTTCAGTGATGTTCTACCCTACTTAGTTCCTTGTCTTTGTCCTCAAAGAATAACTTCCGTTGAAATTCTTATAAGCTGTTTGTTCATAATGTTTACAGCAGGAATTCTTACCTGAGAATTGGTTTTAAGATTTCAAAAGTTCAAATTTTTAAGAAACGGGTTATTTGTATATTTGTTGCACACTGGTGTGAGGTGCTTAGAAAAAGGAACTGTTGCTTTGGATTGGAAGTTCCTTCCCTTTGTATTATATGTTAATATTGCTACTTTATAAGTATTTTATTAATCTTCATGAAAATATCTCAGAGATAGACATTTGCATGCAGTAATGCCAAAAATGGGCAGTTATCCACGGAGATGACAATGAGTTTTTTTCTGGAGGGAAATAATTTGTATAACTCAAGATTGGCTTTCTCTTATCCTAAATGCTGAAGAGTGTGAAGATGGTTTTAAGTTTCACGTTTTGGAATCTTTGTGTGGACTTGATCAGTTGAGAGCTCTAATTGGAAAATCCAAAATTCAAACATTTTTGAGTCTTAATATCAACACTTGAAAGATTGGAATTTCAGAGCATTTTGCAGTTTAGATTTTCATGTTTGTCATGTTTAGCTTTTAATTGTTGTGCTTGGTTTTAGTTTGTCTAAGGGTTGTAAAATAATACACAATTTAGGAGTTTTTGTGAAGCTAAGTAGGGCTGTACACGCAGTATCCATGCAGTAGTCTTTGTAATTGGGCCTGTGTAGCAGATCTTAAGAAGAGCAGGCACTGTACCTCTCACAGTTGTCACAGTCATATTCTTTGTCAGCTGTTGTGTTCCTGTGTTAGAAATTTTGATAATTCTGCCAGCTATGGTAACCTTTAATCCCAGCATTTGGGAGGCAAAGGCAAATGGGTCTTTGTGAGTTCAAGTCCAGACTTATCTACATAGTGAGCTCTAGGGTAGGAAGAGAGAGAGAGAGAGAGAGAGAGAGAGAGAGAGAGAGAGAGAGAGAGAGAGAGAGAGAGAGCGCGAGAGAGAGAGCGCGAGCTCAAAGATTCGTTTAATATTTTTTTTAAATAGTGTTTCCTTTTTGAAATATACCACTGACTGTACTGTAACAGAGCATTTGTGTATGTGGTTGTTTGTTTCCTTCAGAGACAGGGTCTCAGTGTATGTAGCTCTGAGTTTGCTGAAGTTCACGGTGTAGATCAGCCTAGCCTCCAGTTTGCCTCTGCCTCCAGAGTGCTGGATAAAAGGTGTGCCACTACGTCCAGCTGTGCTGTGCTGTAACAGTTATGTTTACCTGTAGGTTCTCTCCTCCTGCATCTGATCATAGTTGCTTTTACTTGACTCCATTGTGAGTGTTTCACTAGGTATGACCATAATTACAGAATGTTCTAAGTAAATCAAAGAATGAATACATTTAGGAAACTCAGACTCTAGAGAACTTTAAATGGCAGCAATGCCAGTCGTACATATTGAATATTTTATCTCATGACTGTGGTGTTTATTTAGTAAAGGGACAAGATATAATACTGATGTTTAAATATCCAAGGTGGAACTTAATAATTCTTACCATGAAATCTTACTGACCAGAAAGCTTTGATAGTTATTAATTAACATAGAAATCTCATAAATTGCTGCATTTTGCCATCTGTTTGGCAATTTTCCTCTTTATTACATATTCTCTTGCTTTCCATGAGGCAAAAGTATGCCTCATACATTCCACTAATACATTGGAAGTTTTATGTAGTCTTCCATATAGAGATTATATTTTATGTAGGGGAAATAGGTCTTAACTGTAAAGTCAATAACTAGTAATAAGAAAATCCAGGCCAAGTGGTGGTGATGCACACTTTAAATCCCAGCACTTGGAAAGCAGAGTCAAGAGGATCTCTTGAGTTTATGGCCAGCCTGGTCTACAGAGTGAGTTCCAGGATAGCCAGGCTACACAGAGAAACCCTGTCTCAAACCCACCTCCCCACAAAAAACAATAAAATAAAATAAAATAAATAAATAAATAATAAAGAAAGAAAATTCAGAAGTCAAGTGTGATTCGTGTGCATTTAATCCTGAATGGTAGAAGTAGTCAAATCACTGAATTCCAGACCAGCTTGGTCTACATAGTGAGTTACAGGCCAACCAAGGCTGAATAGTGAAACTCAAGAGCACTTGCTACTCTTGACAGAGGACATGGGTTCAGTTCTTAGCATATACATAGCCACTCAAAACCAGTTCCAGGAGATCCGATGCCTTCTCTGACCCGTACAGACTTCAGACATAGGTAGCAATATGTTTATTTGTGTTAATTTATATTAATGTGCATTTAACACACACATATGCAGGTACTCACACATAACACATTAAATGAATTTCAAAAGGGCTAGACTCGATGGATAAGGGTGCTTTTGCTCAGACATGTCAATCCAGATTGAATCCCCAAGATTCCCACGAATTCCATGATAAAGGAGAGACTAGACTCGTGCAAATTGCCCTTTGACTTCCATATGCACCATGACACACCAGTGTCCTACACCCTCTGCACACAAAAATTGAGTGGATAAAATCACCTTTCTTTAAATATTTTTATATCATGTGCATTGGGGTTTTACCTGAGTATATGTCTATGTGAGGGTGTTGGATTCCATTGACTTGGAGTTACAGACAGTTATGAGCTGCTTTGTGGGTGCTAGGAATTGACTCCTGGTCTTCTGGAATAGCAGCAAGTGCTATTACACCACTGAGCCACCTCTTTAGCCCCAGATAAAAATACTTTTAGAGATACTACTATATGGCACATATTTTATTAAAACATGACAAAACATTGCAGTTAGTTGTAAAAAACAATTTTATTAAATGTCTTTGATAAACTGATTGTAACATTGAATGCATTTATAGAGAAACTGAGGTTATTAAATTTGGCTTAGGTGGGTAAAAACATGTAGAACGAATCTGTAGATAAAAGTGTCACTTCATGAGCATCTTCTGATACCAAGTGTTGTTCTTTGGCATCTATTGGGAGCATTGTTGGGTTTTGATTATTTATTCTTGTTGTGGAGGTTTTATATTTTAGTAGTAACTAAAAATCAGATTTTCTTTAACTTTATGAATCAACTTCTGGAATCCCTCACATTTCCAAATTATTATGAACACTTGCTTTTTCTAGCTAAATATTAACAAATAAGGAAGCTAAAACTTTTTGAGAACCCTTGTAAAGACCTTGGCTGGCCTTTGGGGGAGTCAGGTGTACTGGTAGGTACAGCTAGTTTTATTAGTAACATCCTATACAAATTTATGTCACATTTCTCTTGTATTCAAGGTATTATTTGGTAATTGATTTGATTATTGTATTTATTACCCAAATAAATTGATCAGATACTTTACTCCAGGCAAGATTAGGGATACAGAAATTAGCAGATAGAGTCTAGATGATTATAGAAGTATGAGAATAACAGGTTTACACGGATTGTTTTCCCTTTTCATCTTAACCCCATTTGATCTTGAAGTTCCTTTCCAGTTTGTGAATTCCTGTGTTGTTTTGAATTAACATTATCTAAACGTTGACTCCTTAGGTGTTCATTTTATTACTTTTCTAGCTATTCTTTGAATGTTGACAGGTTATACTTAAAGAACTTGTGAAAAATATGTTATCTTTAGCTTTTGAAATGTGACATTCAGACTCCTAGCTCAGAGTTCTAAAACTGTGGCTCTCAAACCACCAGCAGCTGTCATTTTGTTGGGAATGTCATTTCTTGAGACCTCAAACTGCTGAATCAGAAACTCTGGGGGCAGCACCCAGCAATCTGTCTATATGGATCTTGAAATTAAATCCTGGATCCCAAAGTTAAATATCTTTTATAGTCTTGTTATTCTTTTAGTTATTTACAAGAAATAAACTAAGCAGTCATAGATTCAGAAACCTTACTTAAAGGATATGAGGAGTTAGTATAGGGAAAACTTGACATTATATGTAGATGTTGACAGTAAATGTTTCCTAAGAGAAGGCTTAGGTATTTCCATACCAGGTAAGTGATTCTTACTAGTAGATACCATTTGCTGTCCCTGTATTTAATTTCATAAGCCTGGGGTAAATTGTTTATAAACACTTACATGAAATTTTATTTTCAATAATCTGCGATCTAAATGTTTACCAATTAAGAATATAAACAAATGGTTAATCCAGTTGTTAGGATACTAGATTAATTTAAAGAAAAGTTAAGTTTCATGTTTTCTTGAAAGCTTTTTTTCCCTTAGTTCATGTCCCACTTTAAAGTAAATAAATCTTTGTTTACAGACAGTCCCTGGGTCTCCGACCCCAATATTCCCCTAGTGGCCCGTGAGATCATGCAGCGAATGATCCAACAATTTGCTGCTGAATATACCTCAAAAAATAGCTCTACTCAGGACCCCGGCCAGCCCAATAGCACAAAGAACCAAAGCCTGCCGAAAGCATCTCCAGTCACCACCTCTCCCACGGCTGCAACTACTCAGAACCCCGTGCTCAGCAAGCTTCTCATGGCTGACCAAGACTCACCTCTGGACCTTACTGTCAGAAAGTCTCAGTCAGAACCTAGCGAACAAGGTATGGTTTGATGTTGTGGTCTCCTCTGTCCAATCAGAAAACTTTGATTCGGGGAGAAAGAAAATTACAAATAGAATACCAACAACAAGAATAGGATAGAAAACAATGTGATTCTAGCTGGTCATGAGTATATGCTCCTGTGCATTCCAGCTACATGGACTGAGGCAAGAGCATCATCTTGGCTGCATAGTGAGATCTTGCCTCTTAAAAATAAAAATAATGTTTTTATTAAATTGTCCTGAGTATTCAGTGGTAGAAAAGAGAACAGATAGCATTGTTGCAGTCTCAACCAACTAGCAAATGGTGGTTGTGATGGGTATACCACACAGGAAAGTCAGGCAATTATTTTTAAACTTTAACATGAGCGTTTTCACTTTCTAAAATAACATATCAGATTCTGAAAATTGTAAAAAGGCAAAGTTTTCTATTTATCTTCGGTGCTCTAGTATTAGTATCTATCTGAGAAAACACCCTTTGCTTGGAATTTACACTCTACAAATGAAATAAGTAAAAATATGTATTGTAATTACAAAAGAGTATCAGGCCAAGTCTACTAATGTATACCTTTAATCTCAGCACTTGGGAGGTATAGATCCTCCGTGGGTTTGAAGCCAGCCTAGTGTTCCAGGCCAGCAATGACTGCATAATAAAACCTATCTTTAAAAATAAAAATAAATAGTATTATGAATAAAAGACAATAGAATATACTTTAGATTGTTAAGTGTAATATATATATGTATACTAAATTAAGGAAATAAGTAGAAGATAATTCCCAAAATAAGTATTATTGAGGATCCAAATCAGTGAAAATATTAAGAGGTCATCAGTTTTGTTCAGATATTTCTTGTGCCTCTGAAGTATATTTTAAATAGATTGAAAATTCCTACTTTGTATTCTCACACTGTGCTGTCAACAGTTTTGCAACTGAGACACTGTTTGAATTTCTAAAATAATTATAATTGATGATGTCTTAGGAAAAAGATTTTATTGTCTTCAAAACTTAAGAAAGAATTTTTTAAAATAATCTTTTCAGAAGGACCCATTTTTTTCTTATTTTAAGTAATTTATGAAGATGTCTCCTTTAATGGACTGGTGTTAGTTACTTATTGAGGTATGTATTTGAGTAGGCTTTCTACTCAAAAAAAAATGTTCCCCCTTTTCTCCCTGTTTGAATATGATGTACAGTCAATAAAATGCCTTGTTTGGAGATCGGCCTGTACAGGAACCCTTCTAGCCCTCTGTTCACAGTGACCAGTGCACCTTTGCTTACTGAATTTGCAAAATTGTGTTTTGTTTGTTTTTTCCAAGATCATGTTTCTCTGTATTGTCCTGGCTGTTCTGGAACTCATTCTGTAGACCAGACTGGTCTTGAACTCTTAGAGATCTGCCTGCTTGCCTCTGCGTCCCTGCCTGGCGTTTTCCTGTTTTACTGAGGATTGTTGTTTTTACTACTGTTTATCCTCGGTGCTCTAGTATTAGTATCTGTCTGAGAAAACACCCTTTGCTTGGAAGTTACACTCTACAAATGAAATAAGTAAAAGTAAATTTTCATTAAAAGTCTCTTGACTCTAGATACTGTATCAAAAGTTTCAGATTTAGAAAAGAGTGGCAGTGTAGAGATGTATGTATGGTATTAGTAGTGGAGGGAGGCTAACTTACAGCAAGTATCTTGGGTTAGAAATACTCTAAGCACTGCATTTAGTTTGTAGATCTCTGGATGGGTATTAGATATTTAATAAGATGCTACTTGGTTCCTTAACATAATGGTTATGCTGGTAGATACTTTAGTGAATTCTAAGAAGAAAACTTCTTAGGAGGTTGGGCTCTTTTAATTTTAGAGGGTTGGTTGCATATTTCTAACAACTTGAAACTGCGATTTAAGTTTTAATGAAACTGATTCAAGTTTTAAATTGATCCTATCCTGGATTTATTGTTGATATAGATATAAAGACCTTCCCGTTAGCCAGCTAGAAATCAAAATCAGAAGCTCTGAATTGTTCTTAACCCTGGATGGAATGACAGCTTTGGAAGTTGTCAAGTTATGTCTATAAAGGGAAAATTAACTTTGAGGAAAAGAAAGGCTTTAATTTTATGTATAAATACACGAATCTGTTATTCATCTCGTTTTTAGGTTACATTTTCAAGCTGTTATGTTACTAAGATGTTTCATTTTTTTTTTACTAAATTTGAACACCATTTTAAAATACTTTAATTTTGTAAAAGCTGTTAAACAAGATTTAGTGATTAAAATTTGAATTTGCAGGTTCTTAAAAGATTTAACTCAAATACACTTTTTTGGGGGGGCACCAAAAGAATAGTTAACTGGGCAGTAATGGTACTTAATCCCAGGTATTTTAATATAAGTAATGGTACTTTAATCCCAGGACTTGGGAGGCAGAGAGAGACAGTCTTTGAATTCAAGGCCAGCCTGGTCTACCTGGTCTACAAAGTGAGTTCAAGGACAGCCAGGGTTACACAGAGAAACCCTGTTTCAAAAAAACAAACAATAAAAATGAATAGTTAAAATACATATAAATTATAAGACATTAAGTGATTTGTTCCTTCAGAGTGTTTTGTATATACATGAAATATAATCAAATCATTTACAGATAATTCTGATTATAAATTTTTCATATTGAAGTTCAAGTGATTTTGGAGTTTAAAGTATAAATCTTAAGGAATTTGGGGATGTAGATTTTTAAAAATTAATTCATACATTTGAATAAAAGTTTAGAAAATGAAGTGTAACAATTCTTGTACAGAACCTGTGCTGTGTTTTCAATATATCTTAAGGATATATTGAAAGGATGCTTAAGGATGCTTATTATATCTTAGCATCCTCTATAATGTTTTAATTTTCTTTTGCCCTATTGACAAGATATTTAGCCCTGAGAAATACATGTATATTACGCCTATAACAGTATACCAGGTTTACTAGATTTGGTTTCTTCAAAAGAAACTTACCTTGATTTTTGTTTTTGAATGTAATACCTCAGTATGCCAAATATTACCTTGACTTTTTTCTAATTTTTATTATATCTGGTTCACATATGCGTCAGTTCTTAATGTCCTCAGCTATTTCTTTGTGTCTCTACAGACGGTGTACTTGATTTATCTACTAAGAAAAGTCCATGTGCTAGCAGCACTTCCCTGAGCCATTCTTCGGGCTGCTCCAGTACTCAAGGGAACGGGTAAGGAAAAACCTTTATAGTTTTCCTGTTATAGATAATTGATCAAAGGCGATTCAGCCAGTTTCCTTGAGCATTATAAAAACTTAACCCTACAGCTTAACAGTCTTGCAGGTGAGCCATTCATAAAATGACTCAGTCTATCAATGAAGGAAAAGTGTATCCTTGGACCTTTTGTCAGTGCTTTGTAGAGTGTGGAACCTGTGCTAAGTAATTGTAAAGTGTAGAAGTGAAGAGGGTGTTAATGTGTGTTCAAGTTGTTGAATGAAAATTGGGCTCCTGTGTTTCATTTGGTATCCCTAGTGAGGTGTGTGTTAATGTGTGTTTATTTTTGTTTGTTTTGGTTTGGTTTTTGGTTTTATTGACTGTTGATTTGAACTGCAGTTTTAATTCCATGGCAGTTCAGAAAATGTAATTGTGTGTGATTTTGTTTTAATAGAGTGCTGTAGGTAGATGAGTAACCATCTAATGTTGCCAAATATTATTATATTTGACCACTTTTATTGTAAACTGTAAGGATACATAATTTTCATGATGTATATCTAGTAACCATTTTGATAAAGCAGATAATAAATATTTAAACACCACTAGAAAATTATAACATGTAGATATGAAAAATTATGTGGTGAGTTTAAACTAGTTAATAGTGTTTGCCTTAAACTTTTTAATACTGTTGATATGGGGAAGTTTTTTAGATACTAGTGGAATAACTAGACACTAAATGGACTTTTCCACCCTACTCATACTTTGAAACTGAAGGATTCTTGTACTGACTTCTAAAAATTCCTCTTATTTTCTCCTAAATTCCGTTATCTTCCTCCCCTCCCACTCTTTTCAGTCTAAAAACATTAATATGTTTTCTTAGGGTTTAATATAAGCTCTTCTCAGAATTTCCTTGCATGTTTACTAAATATAATCCAGCATAATTCTAAGTTATTTGGGTTCCTTTTCAATACCACAAACACTTGAGTTGTGTAAGAGCATACATAGTAGAAGCCCAAGTACAGTTTCCATAAACGAATCCCTGTTTAAGATTCACCTTAAACCTGGCTGCCAGATTTGTGTTTTGTATTGTTTAAGCTGCTGTGTTTATTTTTCTTGAGTGAAAAATGTTTTGTTTAATGGAAAATAAATTCATCAGTAGTACTGCCCATCTTTCAGTTGAGCATTCAGTGTTACTGTGTTAATAGTGGCAATGGTCTCTGTAAAATCTGGGAGAATATAGTTTATCATTTATTTCTGTAAAATTCCACTTTTGGGCTGCACTGATATAATCATTTTTGTTAGGGATGTTTTGCCAGTCTTAAGATCAGTATCCTTTCTCTGTTATGAAAATTAAAAACTGTATGAATTAGGGGCCGGGAAGATGGCTCAGTTACTGAAGAGCCTTCCACAGGCATGAAGACCTGAGTTTGGGTCTCTATCACTCATAGGTGGCAGGGCTACCAACCCTGGGAATGGGACGGAGACAGAAGGATACCTGCGGTCATTGGTCAGCCTGCCTGCTGAATCAGTGAGCTCCAGGTTCAGTGAGAAAAATGTCCCCTCTCCTGAGAAAAGAATGGAGAAGAATGACCAAAGACGGAAGACACATACAATACCCTAAAACAACAACAAAATCTTATGAGTTAACTTTATAAGTAATTGACTTTAAATATTATTTCAGCATAAACATATGGTATTTTAAGGAAAAATATTTTTCTTAAAGGTTGCTATCAAGTTTATACTTCTGATTATATTGGCTTTGGGTGTCACTTAACAAAATTTGGGGTAAAAAACAAAGTTACTTTGCGGAAGTGTGGTGTTTGTGTCTGCCTACAGCCACTAGGGTTGTAATGAAGAAGTGTGGTAAGTTATCAACTTCACTTGACTTCCTCCCTCACCTTGGGGCTGCTTGCCATATATAGTTTTTTTTTTTCCAAACAGTACAAGAAATGTCATTTGGAATTGTTTAATTTTTAATGATAAACGTTAACTTGTTCGTAGCATAATGAGCAATTATCTCTGGGTTCCACCAGTGTGAATGCTGCCAGCTTTCTAGCTAGTTGTTATGAATGTTGAATGCATTACATTAAAATAAATAATTTGACTTACTCTTTTATTACTGTGCTTGTTTAGTGGTAACGTCACGTTGATAAACAATTCTGTATAGATAATGAAGACACTAATGATTCTTTGTAATTAATGGTTAAGGTGCTATTTTCAAACAGTTGCGCGAAACTTTTTCTCCGAAAATTTGTGAACCCAACCAGAGACTGCCAACAGGTTTAATTTTTCTTTGCCCAAAAAATTCCTGTTTTTTTTCTTTTTTTCCCTTTTTGTGATCAAGTTTTTAAACTAACTGCTGAGACAATGTGTTTTTTTTTAATTTTAGAGAAAAATAAATAAATAACACAAAGTGATGTTACCCAAGCAAGGCCTTCTAATAAAGGAGTGGTCCCCTCACCCGCCCCTCCCTTCCTGTGCAAGTCCTGCTCACATCAGTTTCCTTCCATCCAATTAGGCGACCTGGGAGACCCAGCCAGTACCGCCCAGATGGACTTCGGAGTGGTGATGGGGTACCTCCAAGAAGCTTACAGGATGGAACCAGGGAAGGTTTTGGACACTCCACATCACTCAAAGTTCCACTGGCTCGATCCCTGCAGATTAGTGAAGAGCTACTGAGCAGAAACCAATTGTCCACAGCTGCCAGCCTTGGGCCATCTGGATTACAGAATCATGGACAGCACTTAATATTATCCAGGGAAGCCTCTTGGGCAAAACCTCATTATGAATTTAACCTCAACCGCATGAAGTTCAGGGGAAATGGTGCACTCAGCAACATCAGTGACCTTCCTTTTCTTGCAGAGAACTCTGCCTTTCCAAAAATGGCACTTCAAACAAAACAAGATGGAAAAAGGGACATGAGCCATTCATCTCCTGTAGATTTAAAGATACCACAAGTTCGAGGAATGGATCTTTCTTGGGAGTCTCGCACTGGTGATCAGTACAGCTATAGCTCTTTGGTAATGGGTTCACAAACGGAGAGCGCGCTTAGTAAAAAATTAAGGGCTATTCTTCCAAAACAAAATAGAAAAAGCATATTAGATGCTGGACCTGATTCTTGGGGCTCAGATGCTGAGCAGTCTACCTCTGGACAGCCATATCCCACGTCGGATCAAGAAGGAGACCCTGGCTCCAAGCAGCCTCGGAAGAAAAGAGGGCGTTACAGACAGTACAACAGTGAGATACTGGAGGAAGCAATCTCGGTGGTTATGAGTGGAAAAATGAGTGTTTCCAAAGCTCAGAGTATTTATGGGATTCCCCACAGTACACTGGAGTACAAAGTAAAGGAGAGGCTGGGCACTTTGAAAAACCCTCCAAAGAAAAAGATGAAATTAATGAGGTCGGAGGGGCCAGATGTTTCTGTAAAGATTGAATTAGATCCCCAGGGAGAGGCAGCACAAAGTGCAAATGAATCAAAAACTGAGTAGGAATACTGTAGAGTGCCAATTACTGTACAAACTGGGTGAGCACTACTGCATCATTGTTCAGCTGTCACTGCTGCACCTGGCTTCATTACTGTGACACTTGCTTCTTTGCAGGTTTTGCATTGACTTGTGCGCAGAGGTGAAAGGTGCATTCTGAATGTTGCATATTTTAAATTTCCATGTGCAGTATGGCTCGGAATATTGTTTGGCCTTTTGCATGTTTCTCTACACAGAGAATTGAGTTACCTCACAGAGACCAGATACATGGAAGTGGACTCCTTGCCTGTAGAGCCTGCATGTTTTTCTTTATTTTCTTTTTTTTCCTTAAGTTATGTTTGCCTTTACTTTAAAAAAGAAAAAAAAAGAAAAGGAAAGAAGAAGGAAAGGAAGAAAAAAAAAGCACCCTTTTAGAAAATTACCTCTGTTATACTGGGAGCTTTATCATTACAAATTGGAAAGCCGTCTTATAAAAATATTCACATTTTTTTTCCCTTTGGTTCAAGTAATTGAAGGTTTAAGCCAAAACAAATGATGAACCTTTGACGTTAAGAAATTTGGTTTCTCGATAAATACTTGGGTCATTTATAATTATGCTTTATTATTTTCTTTTCATTATTAAATTTACTTACTAAATTAGCAATGTCTTAGTGCTCACCCAGAGGGGAGGCGGTGGAGATGTGCACACACTACCTTCAAAAATGTTTCAGTTCATTGCTTGGAACACTACCTTTGCTGTAATTTCATTTGAGATTTTCTAAGGGTAGAATTTGCTCTCACCAACAAGTGAGATTATAGCCTTATCTCATGGAGGACGTGCTCCTTTCTTACTCAGGAGCAGTCAGGGTACATTTCATAAACAATGGAGGATGCCTCGTTTTTGCAAACTTAGGTTTCTTTATATTTTTCAGTGGTTTTATAGAAGTGGTCATGTATTAACCAACAACTGAGTATTGTTGCGGCCAGTAGTTTTAAGATATCCAAACTGTGTTTATTGGAAATCAGAGAATAGACAAAGCAATGTGTATCAGTAATTTTGGCGAAGCTAAATGATGCTTAGAGTTTTTAGCCTTGATAATGTCTACATAGATGAAGGATCTAAGTTTTTGGTAAGAAAAAAAATCATAATTCCAAGGTGACCTAATAGGATTAGGTTGCATGTTAATTCTGTTATTAGTTCAATTGGTAGTTTAGCTTCCTGGAGTTTCTGTTCTTTAATTCAGATACTGCTACAAGATTGGGAGAGGTTGGATTTTAGATTTTAGTTAATTTTGTTTAACTAAGTTTCTTTTTCCCCTTGTTTTTATGGCATCCTATATAATATCCCCTTCTTGACTTTTTCTGGTTGTTTAGCACACATTTCAGGCCCTTTCTGACCATGTTTGTGTAAGCACTCCTTAAAGAACGTCTTAAGCTTTGTTTGAGATGGGCACATGAAATTGCAGTAAGTTAAATTTGGAAGATTTATTTTCGACAGATAGTTGCAAGAATACCTGATAAGTAAAGTCAGTGGAATTTAATCTCTTACTATGATTAGGCTAAAATTAGTATTTTGTGCAAAGTAAAATCCACACCACTTATACCCTGTATTCTAATCCGCAAAGAAAGGTGATCAGACCCTTCTAAATGCTTAGCCAAACCCCGAAATTATTGCCATTTCTGAGTAAAATAAAATAATCACACAATGATGATTAGGTTAAGATTGGTTATTTCAGGAGAACACTAACAACTTGAAGTAGTAAGAATAAGTCCAGACAGTCACCAGGCACAAATTCCTACTTGAGAACTTTGGACCCGTTAATTCAGTTAGGTAACAGATAGATTTCACTTGCAACCTGTGTGTTCAAAGGTTAGGCACACCATTGCTGCTGTTAAATTAAGACACTACTCATTTTTGACATAGGTTGGGTGTGGATTCCTCTTTTGATTTGGTTTATTTTGTAAAGCAATGTTATCAGTGGATGACACCTGCTTCTTGGCTTTTTAGTCTCAACAGACAAAGAGTTTGGTAGTATTAATGTGACTGCAAGAGTTCCTGGCCTAGCTGGAAGTTGCAATAAAAATACAATATGAGATGCATGATTTTCATCTGCAGTTGAAGTTGTGTGAGGTTTGCTGAAAGCAAAAGGCTAAGCTTAAGAAGGAAAACCTCCTTTTTTCCCTCTCAGTTAGCACACAATTAATTGTAGCCATGGTTCCCTTTTGCACAATGCTTGGGGTACTCAGTATCCCAAAATTGTTGCAAAAAGATCCTTTGAGAAATTAATTTGTGCTTTTATTCCCTCTCAGAAAGATATCATTAAAGGCCCATCTAAAAATCTGGCCCTAAAAGTTGAACTTTTGTACTTTTACTCTTCAGAGAGAGGTTTAATCCTTGTGGTAGTTTGTAGTGATGTATGAGTTGAGTTATGTAACCTTTGTCATTGTAGTGTAATGGGAGTGATCATTTTACTAACATAAATATTTTCTATGTGTGTTTCAGTGGATGACAATCGAGCAGCAGAAGAATGGTGTGCCTACTCTTTAATGCTGCAGTTTAAATAAGAGAACTTGTATTGTGTCATTTCAGACTGTAGGCTGAGAGTTGTAAATAGTGAAAATTGAGTACTTCTATTATTTGTTTTGGTTAGAAAGTGAATTTTAAAAACAAACCAAACTCTAAACTTCTCAGATTAAAGTCCTGAGACCTGAAGATTGTAATATTCATGTCTGTGAAGCTTTTAACATTACACTTGAGATCAGTCATGACTTGATATTCAGGTAAATTTTCTTTTCCAAGAAGCTTTTGAGTAAGCATATTTTCTCCAAAGGTTGGTTGGCTGGTTTCTCTCTCTCTCCTTTTTTTCTTTCGCTATTGTTTTGTTAAGAGTGTAGATTGTTTTAAAGCACTAATTGCATTACATTTGGTAACTGCAATATAAAATAGCCATTATTGTTTTGTGAAGCATGGTTGAAATTAGATAGTGGTCCCTTTTAAAATTCATGAGCCTCTCGAAAAAAAGACTTAAAAAAAGACAAAAGCTGCTGAATATTTCAAAAGATATATATTTTACCTTATTGTAGGTTTGTAAAGTTAGTTTGTAATATTCAGGTGCACTTTTAATGTTAAACTTTGTGTTCAGAGTTCCATTATACTACATATTTCTTGGAGGTGGCTGCCAGTCTTCATACCACAGTGGTCCCTTAATATTTGGTTTCTCTCTTAATTTGCCACTATGTTGTATGGCACTTTCAGTGTAGATATTCTAGTTTGGAGACGTCCTCATACATGTGTGGTGGAGATTGGTCGACTTGCATGCTTAATTTCTGCTAATCAGAGTTTTGCATGGCCCAGACAACAGTTGACCATTTTTATGGTATGGGAAAGTATAGTTCACATCTGCCTGTCACAAAAGCCTTTTTGTCATATTTTCCAGTGAGGCAAATGATGACATTGTTCAAATTACATAACATTATTTGAACTAATGATAGGAAATAATATATTTAAAATAAATTCTTGCTTTTTAGTGAGAGAACATTGCTATCACATACTAGATAAGCTACAATACTGTGACATCGGAACCATTAAACAGTTTTAGGAGAAATAGAGTTGGGGTGGTATTTTATCATTAGCATTCTTATTTCTGAGAGAGCAAAATCAGCAGGCATGACCCAGTGGAGTGTATTATTTTACTTTGTTCAGCAGTCTTTCAAGTGACTGAATTATTTGTGATGAGCTATACACTTTTATTCTGCTCCCCAAATACCATGAAGGACAAGGTCTCTCATTCAGGAAAAAATATTTATATTTGTGTATAATACTTTTAAATATAAGTTTGTTGTTATTCTGAAGTTTAGATGTTGCTTGATAAACCTTTGCTGCAGCAGATCATGAATATGAGCAAGGCTTTGTGTAATAGTAGGGTCCTTATGTGAAGTTAATTATTGTTCAGTTCTGGTGAGCAAGCTCAGAGGTGTGAAGTGTGTATTAGCTTTATTTGGTACAGTTTTACTTTACATTTGAAGTGCTTTAGAACTCTGGTTATCTTATAAACCGTTACCTCAACCAATTGGCATTTCTATCCCCTGTGTTTTACCTTAACTGTAATATGAGCTGTATGGGATCAGATAGCAAAACATTAAATGGCACAATGAGGTGTTTAGTTCCCAATTTTCTGGAGAGAACTCTAAATCAGACTAAAAATGACTACTGCTATGGCCCATATCCTAACTACCTTCTGTCATTAGGCAGTACATGGCAACCTTTGAGCTGCTAGTGTGTTCTATGCCTACCCCAAGCACATGTTGCCAGACCTGGTTCTAAGCTTTTGTGATCCTTTTACATTATATTGCCCTATGATGATGAAACTTGGACTTACTTGGTTATTTTCATAAAACAAATTGCTAGTTCAGTGTCAGAACCTGAAATTCTTTAGAGCCATCAAAGCATGTGTATGACAAATTGTGTTACTTTATTTGAAAGCTGTTGCAGCCTAGTAGCTTTCATTTTGAAACAAATTTTTGGTTCTGTAATTATTTAATCAAATGCTTGAGATTGTTTTCATCTCTCCATTTTTGTGGTTTTTTTTGGGTTGCTGTAATTGGCAGTAGAATATGACAGTAGGTTGGATTGCCCCACTTAATATTTTTTTTTTAGCAGATTGAAAATTACAGGAAGACATAACACATGTTGTGGTTTTTTTTTTGTTCCCTTTCCATTAGAATTAAATTTTTATTAATATTCTGGTCAATCCAGTATTATTCAAAGCTTGATGGCTTTAGCCAAATAGTCCATTTAGGAGACTATTGAACTATAGGTCTCTGAGATTTTGGGGTGTTTTGGGGGGTTGTTTTTTGTTTTGTTTTGTTTTTTTAAATCTAACTGCTTTAAATATATATAATTGTGGTACAAGGAACACAGACCTCCATACTCTTTATTTTGGACTAGTGCTGTCCTTGAGACTTGAAGATTGATGAACATGGTGGCAAGGGAAAATAGAGAAAGTTCTTTCCATAGCCTCTTTATTCCAACTTCCATATTTGCCTTTTAAAGAAGCAAGCGTTAGCCCTACACTGTAGCACAGGCTGAGTGCCGGAAATGTTATAAAGGGAGCTTGGAGCAAGGGCTGGAACACAAGGTGGGGAAGTGTAAACGTTAGAGAAGAGGGTAAAGATCAGCTGCCCCCACTGTCTTAGATAAACTAAGAGCGAGTCTCAAGACACTGTATACAAAATTGGATCATATGCATTTGATAGGAAAATTTTTTACTTTCTTTGAAAATGAGAATTGAATCTAGTGTTTGTTTGGCAGACAGTAAACATGAGTTAATTTTACAACTATTTGGGAGGTAATTTTAAGATTCCCAGTTCATTTAGAGCTGTATTCATAAAAGAGCATGAAAAGCAAGCACTTTTAGTAAACCACAGATTTATTGGATGTAGCAAATATTCATAATATTTAACTTTTATTGTTTGAATGTGAAAATGAACTCTTTATTCCTTGAACTGTCATTGAACAGGCTCAAGATGTTCTCAACACTGGAAATGGCCCTACACACATACCAAATAAATAACCTAAAGCAGTGAGACATTTGAAGATTCATACCTCTTACACTTCTTAGATTTGTCTTGAAAAACATTTTGTGAACCTATAACCAGTATTAGTGCAGTCTTGGGTTCCTTGTTCTGCATAATTGCACCCTTTCTCAGGTATGTCCTGAAAACATAAATTTTTAAATCTCTTTGGAGATTAGCGTCTCAGTGGATAGTGTGCAAGGGGTGGGGGTGGGGGTTGGGAATAGTTGGACACAGGATACTGACACAGTAGAGCAGGGATTTTTAAAATTCAGTAGCCAAATAGAATTTCAGTCTAGAATATTTTTGCCCCCACAGAATGAACAAAATGATTCCTATTTGGTAAATGACCAGTGCTACACTCCTGAAAGTCTTTCATCCGGGTGACCTTTTCCTGCTTGGTGGTTGGGTATATAGTGAACCTCACTGTCATTAGGAAAGCACTTCCCCAAATGTTTGAAATTCTAGAGAAAGGATAAGTCAGCACTTTTCTGTTGAAACACTAAAGTCTTAATTTATCTTCAGAGTCTTAGGTACTGTAAGTTTTAGGATGATTACTTTAAAAACCATAACTACATGATATAGGGTCAAATCACATTTATATAAGTAATCCTTATTTTAACAAGTGACAATAACATTTTGTACCTTTCTAGTAATTCTAAGTAATTGCCTCATTTTCCCCATTTCATTTAAGCAATTCAGGCATAGGAATTTGGAATTTGAGAGAAAGGGGAAAATTCCCCAAATGAAACATGTTATCAGACCATTTTAGAAGTATAACCACTAAGGAAATGGGTAGAGATTCTCTCCCTTTTAAGTCTTCAGGGAATGAGCAGTATTTAGAATCTTTGGCTGAAATTCAAGCCTTTTTACTGTGTAAATTTTTAATACTAATTCACTCACATGCTTTTTACATCAGAGGACTGATATGGCTCTTAATGGTTTTTAAGTTGTGGAAGGGTATATTTCTAAAACCAAGGGGGGGTTGATTAACTAGGTTAGTATTACCAGCATTAGTGAGTTTAAGGAATCTTAGTATGTAATAGCGAAGTGTTTGATTAAAAGTCTAATCCTATATTGCTAGTCAAAATTAGTTACATTCTGATCTAGGAAAGATATAGTCCTTGGATATTGATATGCTGTGCTGTCAAAAAAAAAAAAAAAAGACCAGAAGAAACCTTTGTCCGACCCCCACGTGTGCTTGTTGTGATGGGATGTGCACTTAACAGTGGCTTGTTGCTGCTTTGGGGGAAATGCATAAACTCTACATTGGAGCGTTTGCGTATAATTCTTTATGACCTCCACTTTAAGCTGTCAGACATTGGTATTTTATCAGTCCACACTGTTAAATAAAGCTAATGTTCTTAGAAAACCAACTTGTACACACTGTTTAAAAACCCTCAGGGACAGTTTTCACACTTTTCTCACTCAATTCAGGTACTTTGATGCTATTCGTAAACCTAACAGTGACTTGTATTTTTCTGTTTTGCTTTTATTTCAACGTGCTGGTAGCACATCTTTGATGAATGTCAACTTAAAAACTCAGTTCAGGTATCCAGGTATAACTCAGCCAAACAGATTTTAAAGCTGCGTAACTTTCCAGCACACGGTGCCTCACACTCTTATAGTGGCATTCTATAGATTCAGTTATAACTACTGAGCAGATCTACGGGGGTTCCTGTTAACGGTGTATTTTTTTAGACATGCATACATGTATAGCCATCACATCCACACACTTAAACTATATATTTTTAAATGCCACTAATAACCAGCACAATGAAAATAAATGACATTCCTAGCTGCTTCTCTAAACTCTTAACAGATGCAGTTTCTCCTTGATGTGGCTCTTGTTTCTTCATCATAACTACTACTAAATTCAAGCACTGGTCCTTGGGTGTCTGACCTCTACATTCTATTTATGCAATGTCTTCAGAGAATCTGTGCACTGGCCACTGTGATGGAACCATTGGGCCATAAGTGCTTTGAGTTTATCAGTAGTGATCCTGCCAAAGTTGGTATTTTAACATTAAGTATGTAAAATGTCAAAAAAAAAAAAAAAGCAGAGATCTAGGTTTGCAGGCAGCAGAAAGTTTTTATCTCAGTGTATTTTACAGCCTCAAAGACCTCAGCGACAAGTTCCTTCTGGTGGTGACTTGTCTTTTAAACACTTGTTTTCCACAGTGCTGCCCGTGCTTAGCAAATATGTCAGCCCTCTGCTTTAGTATTTGATATCTTACATCCGAAAGAAACTCTATAAAGCCCATAGCCTTTGAAGACATGGAAAATGGCATTTTTTCAGATTTCTAGAAGTTTAGTGTCATGCAACAAAACAGGAACCCCCATTACTCTATGGACCTCATTTCAATATACTGTTTACAGTTTGACGGAATTGTATAATTTAATATTTCTCTTGTACTGTAGTTTATATTTATTTACAGATTTTTGTACTGTGTGATTTGAACTTTTTGTTCTTGCTATAATCATTTGTTTATGTAGTAGAGCACTTATGATCACAAAATAAGTTTTTGGGTTTGATTGCACTACATTAAATTTTTTAATGCAGTTCTGATTTTGACTGGACTAAAATAAGCTGTGTCTTAATGTATGTGATGAGTACTTAAATTTTAATCCATGTGGTTCCCCTTTTGTTTTTGTTTTTTTTTTCCTACATTGTATGTCAGAAGCACTAGTTCTTTCGTGCATGTGTAAGACTTAATGGTTCCATTGTATTATTTGACCATGACATTTTGGAGAAACATTCCCAGCTGTAATGTTGTGTATGGTAGTTCTCACTGGATGCTAGACTTTAAAAACCACTATTCTTCTAATAAATTTTGTTGTGAAAACCTGGTTTTAAAGCTTGGTTTCTGGTGCTTAAGATTTTAATGCGTTTTAACAGTTTACAAAAGGGTAAAACAAGTACTACAGCGTGAAAATGTCAATCAGTCATCCTTTGACTTTTTCCAGATGAAGCCTTTTAGATTATTAGATCAGTATTCTAATGCAGACACTACCTTGTCCCTCATGTGCTTATTGACTTGTTACTATCCCTGGACGGCAGTCACTTTCTTTATTGAATTGTTTACCTAAAAACTAATGTTTTCAGCTAACCAAGATAGGTTGGGTTTCATAATACCAGCTTCTGCTTAAAAGTCAAGTTTTCACTGGGCAGTGGTGGCACACCCTTTTAATCCCAACATTTGGAAGGCAGAGGCAGGTGGATCTCTGGGAGTTCTAGGCCAAACTGTTCTACAGAATGAGTTCAGAATAACCAGGCCTACATAGGAAACCTTGTCTCAAAAAACAAATAAAAAAAGGTCAGGTTTCATAATTAGAATAAAAATTTCTTAATTAGGATTGGTTGTCAAAACAGACTTAGTAACTCGTTTGCTTTTGAGGCACAAATAGTAAAGTATCATTGTCAACCATTATTGTTATCGTTGTTATAGTAATTATGGTCGTTGGGAAAAAGCTGATGACTAATCCATGGTGTTTGGAAACATGGGGTGTAAAGAAGTTGTATATTATAAAGTTTCTATTGTAAAGGGGTTAGAAGAACTGAATTATAGATCCTAAAGATTATAAATAAGTACAGAATATTTTAGCTTTTTTTCAACCTCATTATGTAATTAAATATAAGCAAAAATTCTATGTTCATAGATGGGTCTTATGGTGCATAATTGATCTATTAATGGCTTTATTGTCTGAGACAGATTGGCTATATAGCTTTATCTTTTTAGTCTGTTGTTTGCTAAAATAAGGCTTTTGGTTGGTAATACCGATGTTTGTTGGCTTCATCTTCTTGCTTATTTATGGCGTTTGTAGAATATTATTCTGGAAACCTAATTATGAGTAAATTTCTTGTCATTTCTTCTACTATCTGCTTTAAACTGGTGGCCAGATCAGTGTAATAAGACAGCTCATGTGAACGTTTTCTACAGTGGCCTGGCCTCAAGTTTGTATTTGGCTTTTGAACTACTCTGGACCAGCTTTTTCAAAGTGACATTTTAAACAAGAATTTCTCTGATTATGCTTATATTTGAGGGCTCGTGCAGGCACCCTGGTGTCTTAACAGGTGTGGGAATTAGAGAAATTCTCTATTACATATTCCCAAATATGTAACAGAAAGGGAGTTAGAGAAAAAAAAATCTACAACAAAAGACATCCACTTTATTCACAAAGCAATAGTGCCAAAAGGCTTTGCTTTTTGGTTGGCCTTTACCTGATCCCTTGGTTCTGGTAAGTCGCCTATAAAAAGATGACTGAGCAATTACACTGTATAATGTTGCAACTTGTAGCAATTCTTGTTTTTTCATTTAATGAAGTGAATTTTCTGAGTAACACGTATAGCTGATCCTATTTTTTTTTTTTTACGATGGCTGGAATAAAAAATAAAAGTAAAAGTCTTAATGCTCCTAAAATCACCAAGTTAATAAAAACGTTTTCTGAGGAATTTCTATTAACAAAATCTTTGACTGAGTTAGTGATGTAATTGTTTCTTCTGCAGAGGAATGTTGGAGTCTGTAATGGCTGATAGCACTAATTTGA
Source organism: Myodes glareolus (assembly GCF_982192425.1). NCBI lineage: Eukaryota > Metazoa > Chordata > Mammalia > Rodentia > Cricetidae > Myodes > Myodes glareolus. The sequence goes on along the minus strand of NC_142032.1, from coordinate 20,628,031 downwards.
GAATATAAACCTAGCTGGGAAATATTTTAGACACTCTTCAGGTGGGTTTGTTTGTACCTTTCCAGGACATTTCTGATCTGTTAAAAGTCAGGGGTGTAACACAAATTTACTTACATAATCAGCATGACAAGATGTTGTTAAGCTTGTCTAATGTTGTAGGTTTGAGTTACTAAAAGAAAGGAGTGTTAGTTTAAATGTTTAAAATGTTAGTTTTATCTTTTAATCTTTGATTAATAGATTGTATTTTGATGAAGCGTTGTTAGATAGTGGTATGTGTAGGACCAAGGCTGTAATTGAAGTAGACCTAGTAAATCAAATTTGTGATCAAGGCGATAATAAACCATTTTGACTATGCGAGGGCAATACCAATTATCTCAAAACATACATAGCGAGGTTATCAGCAGAACAATTGGCAGAAATACATAAGGAAATTGTGGGTAGAATCTATACAACTAGTAATGGAACATTTTTTAAAGGCAGTTCAGTCCTTGGGCTATATAAGTTCAAAAAGGTGACATGGGGTGTAGGAATCCTTCATAATTACTTCTTGCTGATAAGGGGCGAAGTTGTAGGTCTTTGAAACTGGAACACGGGAAATCGGGAAGAGCAGGTAGCTTTGGAGATGTCTGTTTCTGGAGAATGCAACTCTGGCCTTCTGGGGTGAGAACTGAAGAGCAGCGGCCTTGGCCAGAGGAAGAGCGATTTGTAACACTTTCTAAATCTGGTGGAATACGTAATGTTAATGAAAGAACATGAAGATAAGGCATTTTTGAGAGGAAAACTCTTCTTAGGTGCATTCTTGGTATTTTTAAGCATATGGTCTTGGCAGGTGAAAAAAATGGCATTCCAGGCCAGGGAGAGAGGGAAAGTTCCTCTCCCCATAAAAATTGGGCAGGTGGGAAAAGCAAACTGCAGACAAATAATACTTATCTGAGTTTATTTTCACCTGTGGTGATGTTGGCGAATCTAAATTGATTTCTTGAAGCTCTTAAGAACCTTACTTAATAGGCAAAAATGTTAGATATTTCAGGTTATTATTTGTGGCCTGTTTTGAAATCCATGTTGTAGAAAAAGAAAGGAGACTCATCTTTGAGTCATAATAGAAGTTTGGAATCCTAAAAATTATTTTTGTTAAAAGAAGTAATATCCCCTTTCTTGTTTAAAAGACTGTATGCATCTAAATTAAAGAGATGTCTCCATCAAGATCAGGAGAATTATTAAGTTAAATTTTAAACAAATGCATGAGGGCAATTGACTCCAAGTATGCATAATTAAAATAAATCGCAGAAGCTTAGACAAGGCATAGTTTTGCTTATAAGGAGTTATTTCTATCAACAATAATATGTTTATAAGTATATATAAACATGTATATATAAAAATATATTCAGTGAAATAATTTTTATAAGATTAGTCAATAACTTGTATGTTTTAATTAATAGCTTATACATTAAGTAAAATATTTTTAGCTTATGAGTTAAATTTTTATTAATAAGTTGTATAGTTTACGGCTAAAGTAGATTATTTTTTTATCTTATTGTATATATATATAATATACTATAATAAATAAATTATCCAAATTAATCACTTATTTTTGATTAAGAGATTTTGTATCTCTTATTTTTAATAGTTTATGATTAAAGTAAGATTACTGTTAATAGTTTATAAGTTAATTGACTTATCAACTTTGAGCTTTATGTATTATCTTTGTTTCTTAGCCTAAAAAATTAATAATGGAGTTATTTTAATATGGAGACAATAGTTCTTAACCAGAAATACAATAGGAGATTGGTAATTATAAACCCCTTATAATGTATCATGAGATAAATTAGACGTGGTAAAGAGACCGAAACAACTTCTTTTATGGATGAAGGAAAGGGGAAAATGTATTTTAAACTGTTATGAAGTTGACAGGATAACAGAGAGAATGCATGGGCTCAGACATTTTTAAAAACTAGTATAAAAAGACATTTTGCGGCTGTGTTTTTATCTATACCTGTAAGGCAGATGACGTTTAATAAGACAAATAATTGGGCAGCTGAAGAAATGTCCGTAGTGTTTCGATTACAGATTTTTGTAGTTAACGAAAACTGTAGTGTTTAAATTTTCAAAAGAAGCAACAGCATGCTTTCTTGGCTGACTGACCTGGTGGCCCTGAAATGTGCAGACTGCTGAATCTGAGATAGGACAGTAAAAGAACAGGGAGGATGGACACAGGCCAAAGTGAAGGCAGAGAGTATAAGCGATCAGAGGCAGAGACACAAAGAGATAATAAGCGTTATAAAGTAAGATTTACCCAGTTTTATTGAACGTCTTCAATCAAACTGAAAAAGACCTGTAGAATTTTTACAAGTTGTCAGAGTGAGCATCCTCTATCCAGGATTCATCTGAAATGGGCTAACCAGAAGTTCCTATACATACATGGCTGCGATTTTTAAACAAACCAGGAGGTCGGATAGCTTCATCCGTGTAGAGAGGAGAAGGAAAGAAAGATTTTTAGTACAGTAATAGGAGAAACAGCCTGGAGAAATAGTTTATGAATGTTGGGAAGTCATTCTTTGTGTTTTCAAATCAGCCTGAATAGTTCTGTAGCCTGTAGGTGCAGGTGGTGTCTGCCTGCCAGGTCTGCACTCAAATGAGCAGCAAGCCACTTGAGCTCCCTGCAGCATGTAGTTTGAAGAGTTCTAGAGCAAAATTTAACTGTTAAGTTTCCAGGAGTCATAGTAAAACAAAAAAAAGCCATTTGGAATAGGCAGGAATCTGAACTGCCAGCCATTAAAGCTGGGGAGAACGTGGCAAAAACATCATTGGCCCTCACCTGATTTTCACGTGGTCTTGTTAAATGGTTATTTAGAAGTAACAAGGCACACCATTCAGGAGTGTAGCATTTCGCTGTCTCTCTGTTAGACCCTGAGTAAAATAGCAATAAGTTTTTTTGGCTGAGAGTTTGACTTACAGTTAAATCCTCCAAGGTAAAGTTTTCTATGCCTGATTTATCAATATCATCTCTTGAACTGTTAATCTGGACAATTGCCTGTTGCATTGTAGATATTTGTTTGATCTTTAGTAAGAAAATTCCATGAAGAGAACACTTGAGGAGTAAGGGGGAAAATTCACTCATCCTTAGCAGTGCATTGATGTCCTTCGAACCAGGACTAGTGTTTACTCTATTTAACTACTCTATTTAAATGTTCAATACTGTTTTGTTAGAGCCTTTGTGTTTTATCTGTGAAGTATATTGAAAGACTTTTAGGTCTTTCAATCTTGGACCTTGTACAAATAATTTTAATTAACAAATAAATACAGAAATCTGTTTGAATATTGGGAAATAAGTAGCTATCCTTTATAGACTAATAAGACATTAGAAACCTGGTTACATCATTGCAGTGTTTTCTCAAAGAAAAAGATATTAAAAATAGATTTTAATGTTATTTTCAATAGCTTGTGTTCAAAACTAGTTCACAATGTTAAGCATTTATTATGAACTATAAGTGAATGAGATGGTATTTTTTGCAAGAATCACCAAGCAATCATTTTTATTATTTTTTTAATTGGTTTTAGTTTCTCTGTTGGGTGTAGCCTAATTCCACCTTATGTATTTAGACGTAACATAGGCCTGGGAGTCATAGGTATATTTACTTTCAGTTAAGATTAACCTTTTAAGAATATACAGAACTGGGTTCTATTGCAGAACACTGTGATAATCTATACATGTGAAACTTGAGCGTATTCTCTATTTTCAAAGTGTCTTGCAGGAACCCAGGCCTCCTCCCCCTTTTAATTGTAGTTAAAATATTTAAGCCAGGTGTAGTAGCGTAGCCCTTAACTCCAGTACTTAGGAGGCAGGAGGATCATGAGTTCAAAGCTAGTTGGGGCTACATGATGAGACTATTTCAAAATGTGTGAAATTTGCCACCCAAGCCCCTTTCCCCCTTTTATTTGTGTATATGGGTGTTTTGTCAGCATGTATGTCTGTGCATCACTTGCCTGCTGCAGAGGCCAGAAGAGGGCATCCCATCTGAAACGAGTGAAGAGAGGGTTTTGTAAGCTGTTGTGTAGGTGCTGGAAAGAGCAGCCAGAGCTCGTACACAGTTCCTCTCCCTCCCCCGCCCTACCCATGCATTGGTGTTTTGACTGCATGTATATTCGCATAAGGGTGTCAGAACTGGAACTCCCTGGTACTTGAGTGACAGGCAGTTAAGAGCTGCAGTGTAGGTGCTGGGTATTGAACCCGGGTCCTTTGGGAAAGCAGCCAGTGCTCTTAATTGCTCAGCCATCTCTCCAGCCTTCTCTTAGCTATTTTTCAAGTGCAGTTAAGTACATTCTTATTGTACAATCACAAGAGATTTGGTTGGCTTGCTGACTAATGCGACTCTTTGTGCCATTCCAATCTTTCCTAAGGTGAAAACATGAATGTTTGAGAGTTTAAGGGATTTAGTTTTGTTCATACTACCATAGCGTGATTCACACAATCTAAAATGAGAATGAGGAATTTTACCCTTAGATTCAGCTCAACTAACTAAATTTCAGTATCAGTTTGATTCTAGTAAACATATCAAGGAAGTGAATAATATCAATTATTAAAAGCATGGGACTTGAATGCAGAGCAAAAAGCATAAATTGAAGCCTTTTAAAGTCTCAATAAGCCTGAATAGTAGGAAAAGAGGAAGTATCCAAGTCCGACAAACAGAACTTTAAAGTTTTTAAGTCCTAGCCTTCTATTGCTATACAGTTTTAACAAGTTACCAAAACTGTTTCTGCCCTCTGTAAAAAGGGGCTGTAGTACCTGTCATGTCCAGTTGCTATGGAACTAAATTAAACCCTGCATGTAAAATAGCACAAAGGCAGACTCTTACTGGGCACATGCAAATGCCCAATAAATTAAAGCAGAAGTGAATTACTTGGAGGTGTCATAATTTACTCTGACAGTAGGAGAAAATCAGATTGCTCTGTCTTGTAAAGGCCACCAGAACTTTGAAAATGAGGCAGACATGTTTATGTTAGATTGAGGCATGGTCAATCTTGTTTTCACCCCAGTTGAGGACTGCGGGTGAAAAGGTGCCTGTCTGTATTTTGTGATCCTGTTTTGGGAAAATTAAACCAGTCATTCCTTGTTTCTTAAAACAACAGCAATCTAAATCAAAATAGAACCAGTGTCAAAGTAGAAGATATAATTTTTTAAAAGCAAGCAGACTGGGGGCTGGAGAGATGGCTCAGAGGTTAAGAGCATTGCCTGCTCTTCCAAAGGTCCTGAGTTCAATTCCCAGCAACCACATGGTGGCTCACAACCATCTGTAATAGGGTCTGGTGCCCTCTTCTGGCCTGCAGGCATACACACAGACAGAATATTGTATACATAATAAATAAATAAATATTTTAAAAAAGCAAGCAGAATTATCTATCTATCTATCTATCTATCTATCTATCTATCTATCTATCTATCTATCTATCTATCTATCTATCAGTATTCTGCCTGTATGTCTGCCCACAGGCCAGAAGAGAGCACCAGATCTCATAGATGGTTGTGAGCCACATTGTGTTTACTAGGAACTGAATTAAGGACCTCTGGAAGAGCAGACAGTGCTCACAACTGCTGAGCCATCTCTCCAGCCCCAAAGATACAGTTTTAAAACTATATGGAGACCCAGACAGGTGACTCATCAGTTAAGTGCACTGGTTCTTCCAGAGGACCAGGGTTCAATTCTCAGCACCCACACAGCAGCTCAGCAATGTTTGTACCTCTAGACTTAGGATCTAATGCCCTCTTCTGACCCTTGTAGGCACTAAGCACAATAAATATGGGGCACATACATATTTACAGACAAGTACACATAAACTAATCTTTTTATTAAAATGTTAGACATTTTATAAAAGGTGGAGACAAAATGAGAGAAGAGCTGCGTTTGCTGCACACAGGAATGGGAAGTTGGCAGAAGATTCATAGATAAACCATAAGACAAGACCTGGTTTGGGCTTTGGAAAGAACAAGGGTAAAAAATAGCAGCATCTAAAATAAGCTGGTGGCAACAAGCTTCCAAGAAAACCAACCTATGTAACTGAACTCAGTAGTAGTGTATTGGAAGCAAGGGAAGTGATAGCAATAGTGATCGTCAGCTTTATGTCTACATGGGAGTATATACATTTAGTTATGTTTTTGTCTTTCAATGTTTCTACGTAAAACCAATATGAATCTAAGTTCACCTTTACACCATAACACCTTCCACACCTTACACCATATCTCAGCAGTGGCTTTGGGTGTTTCTAAATAAAGTCTTGTGCAGGATAGCTTTAAAGGGCTAATTATTACAAGAATACCTCAGAGAAGGAAAAGTAGATGTAAAACACTTAGGCTGCGTGCAGTGTAGTCTAGCTTCTCAGACTGAGGTGGGAAAGATTGAGTTAACACAAGCAACTTAGCAAGACCCATCTCCTAAGAAACTAAAATGTGAGCTCGAAGCAATGGTGGCAGTTAAGAATACTGACTGCTCTCCTAGAGGATCTGGGTTCAATTTCTAGCACCTACTGACAGCTCACTACCTTCTTTAAGTTCAGTCCCAGGGGATCCAACACCCTCTTCTGGTCTCTGTGGGCACCAGGCATGCACTTGGTATACAAACATACATGCAGGTAAAACACCCATACATATAAATTCTTTTAAAAAGAAACTCAAATACTTTGTTTATCCCTGTATTTCAATTTTATACACACACCCACAGACAATTGAGAATACTAAATTTTAGGCATCTTTAGATAATTACTTAGGAATAATTTTCATTGTGTTCATTTTAAGTAATTTGCTATATGCCATCAAAGGTCTTAAACTTTAGGATATGCCACAGATGTGTGTAGTTCTAAAATCTAAAATTTCAAGAGTGGAAACTTGAGAACCCCAAGGGAAAATGAGAAAGTTAAGAGACATGAAGTCAGGACATTGCAGAATCGTTTGGTCCGTATATCATCTGCAGGTTTTCCCCTTCCTCTCACCCAAAAAGATTATCTGTCAGAAGTACAGCAGTTTATTTCTTAAGAGGAGACATAGTTGTGTTGTTGAGCTTCTCATGAAGTATGACGTCCTTTAGTTTTGTTTCTGTTGCCTCCTCTCATAGCTGTTTTAGATGGATATCTGCCTCACTGCCCTGCATATTAGAAATGTTTTTATTTGAGATTATGATGATTATGACAAAGGAAATACATATTCGTACCTGGGAATGTGTCTAATGGTGGCTTCTTTAGCCCTTGGGCTGTGCCAGATCTTTCAGCAGGTATTTGTCTCTTTACCATTCTTAAACATGGAGCATTACAAAATTAGTTCTTTCTTTGGGGAAGGAGCCCTTCCTGCCTATATTTTGTTTAAGGAGTGGTAGTTTTGTCCTAATGATTTAAACTGGGAATTAAAGAGCAGTTTCCCTAAGAACAACATAGATTTAATTTTCACTTGAGATGAAGAAAGAAAAGGTAATAAATAATGTAGTCTCTGGTTTATTCTGTGCTCTCATGTGAGTGACCAGACTTCCAGCTCTGTAGGCTCAGGATACATGACTTCTCAGCTCACAGCCAGAGGTCTTGTCTCTGCCTGAAATGGAAACTGGTTTATTTTCTGAAGTCGACTTCAGCATTTCCTAGGAGTTCTTGTTCTGACACTTAGTTTGTAATCTTCCAAATTAGTGTTCAGTTCCATCACTGAATGGTATAACTTCAGGAACTGTTGTTTTAAGTTTATGCCATTGATTCCAAATCTCATCTTTTGCATCCTTTAAATTTCGTTTTGTCTAATGAGCATCCACTGTAGTATGTTTGATCTTGACTGGGGTGATTGAGTTACAAGCAAATGTGAGTTTGGCGGGCAAAACTTAAGAAGTTTGTTGGAAATGCCTACTTTCTGAGCCCATCACACTGCTGGAAAGGGGTTGGCCCTTGAGCTCTGCTCCTTCTCTGGCTCACACCTCTTACTGCTCACCATCTGCTGATAGACTAAAGCATTAGTAACATTGAAACCAGGCTATAGTGGCATACCCCTTTAATCCCAGCACTCGGGAGGCAGAGGCAGGTGGATCTCTGTGAGTTTGAGGCCAGCCTGGTCTACAAAGCAAGTTCCAGAACAGCCAAAACTGTTACACAGAGAAACCCTGTCTTGAAAAACAAAAAACAAACAAGGAAAAAAAAAAAGTAACCTTGAATCTTCTATGTAGTTGTATTTTACTATAATGTAATAAGTCAGACTGATTAAAAATCAGAAAGTTTAATAACCAAGACGAGCAGCTTTAGCTGGTGTGTGTGTGTGTGTGTGTGTGTGTGTTGCTTATAGCAGCCACAACTCTGTATTGGGTATTTTCTAGTGATCCTCACCTTATTTTGTTGAATTCAGTCTCACTAAACCTAGAGCTCACCAATTCAAACTAGAGCATTGATTCTCAACCCTCCTAATGCTGCAGCCCTTTAGTACAGTGATTCCCCAACCCTACGATTATTTCTTTGCTACTTCATTACTGTAATGCTACTGTTATGTATTGCAGTGTAATGATATGCGACTCCTAAGGGGTTGCTAGACTAGACTGTTTGGTCAGTTGGCCCCACAGATCCTCTTTTTTTTTTTTTTTTAAACCTCCCAGGCTAAGATTATAAGAACTTGCTACTAGGTGTGCTCTTCCTTGCCCCCATTCTTCATGTGAAAGCTAGGGAGCAAGCTCAGGTTCTTATATTTTGCATGGCAAGAACTTACTGACCAAGCTGGCTTCCCAGCTCTACTTTTTTATTTGTAGCTGGTTTACTTCTAGGATGGAGGGAGGGAGGGAGGGAGGGAGAGAGAGAGGGATGGATGGATGGATGGATGGATGGATGGATGGATGGATGGAAGGAAAACTATATATAGTTCTGTCATAGCCTTTGGATCGTCCCTTTGTTTAAACTTGCAAGATTTCTAGATATGAGAAGTTAAGGACAAATGTGCCATCAAAGCATTCAGGTCAGTCACAGCTCGGGTTTCTGGGCCATTCCTGAAGTCTGTGGTATCTTTAGCACTAAGAGCTTTCTTTGGGGACAAACCAATGGCGATTGTAATAGGCTGTATGTTTGGAAATCTCCTGGACAGCCCTGGCCAACAACTCAAAAGAGGAACTTCTCATGTCTGGTATTGGCTTTTGTTAGGTGATCTTTGGCTGTTGGAGTAAGCACCATCAACCCAGATGAGAAAAGGTCATTAAAACCATATATGTTTAAAAGTTATACAAAATTATAAGTATTATAGTTTTTTAAAGGTAAATAGTTAAACTCGTTGCACCTTTTTTCTGGCATCCTTACTATTTTACCCTCCTCCTTTTATAGTTTCCTCCCTCCCTTAAGGGTCTCCTTTTCCATTTCTCCTATCAGATAACTTACATCCTATTTCCCCTCTATTGCTCCCCACCCCTAGCCTGAACCTTTCAGCAGATTCACCACACCCTGGAAAACACTTAAGAGTGAGGATATAGGAAGCATCCTTTCAGTTTACCGCCTAGAAAATACCACTTGTACACCTTGGTAGGGGACTGTGGATACATGTTTATCTTTTCTTCAAAAACGCAAGCCAAATTGAGTACTCTGTCTGTAGTTGACTCTGCTTAAAGCCTTCTTGCTCTTCATGTTCTCAGACTAACATTTTCTGCACTTAACATTAGCTCCCATGTAGTTAGTATTGGTCTTGTTCAGTCTGTGTGTGTGTGTGTGTGTGTGTGTGTGTGTGTGTGTGTGTGTGTGTGTGTGTGTGTGTATGTATGTATCTTGGTGGTGATTTGCCTACCTAGCAGTCTTTAGGTAGTCAAGAGCTAGCTGCCGGGGAGAGCCTGAACCCATTACTCCCAGATTCTAGATCCTTATACTTAGCCTTCAGCTCCCTGCCACATTTTCCTCTGTCCATTCCTGGAAACTAGCATAGACATCGACTGCCCACCATTTATATCAACCACAGGAATGTAAGTATTGCAGTATTGACTGAATAGGAGAGTTCAGCAGTGCCTAACCTCTGATCTAGAAAAACACCATTGAGTAAATCATTAAAGATAGGGTTGTGAAGCAACTCATTGCTTTTAAACTGTGCCTTTTACAGTTTTTATGAGCATTATCTTATCCTTTTACCACACCCTTCTAAATTAGCCATTGAGCTAAAGGTAGAAAGACTTGTGTGATCAAGGCCATGCTGGCCATTTCTCACCAAGGAAATAAACCGAGGACTAATTCTGAGAGTTGGAAGTCAGGTTCCTTGCCTTTTACAGCCCCTCTCCTGTTTCCCAATCCCTGTCATTTCACTGTGCTTTGGTGGTAGGTAGAATGCAAGTATTTCTGCTTGATGAATAATTTACTTAACTATTACAGGAAGGCTCCTGGTGAGCAGATATAACATGTGATTTCAACATTACATGAAGTCAGGCAGATGATTGCAATGTCTCTGATATATTTTCATATTTAGTCAGGTGTCAAGAACATAATATGATACAGATTAGTCACTGAACCAAATACTATGGTTTTTTGGTTCTTTTTTTTTTCAGACTTAGAGAGAGGGAATTGTCAGCAAGATAGAATCTCTCTGCTCTGGGTTCACTGCTGGTTGCCTAGGAACGTTAGTGTGAGTGCTGTATTCGGGCTCTGTTAATGCAGGACTACTTGAATAACATCAAAGAAGGGTAAAACTTAGCCATTTAAAACAGGCAAAATAGCTATTTAAAACAGACTGACACCATTTTTTGAAAGCCAAACATGAAAAATGCAACAATATAATTATCAGAAAGTTAAGATTAACTCTAATAGGAAAAGATAAGATCTTCTGAATAAATCGGGAGCATGGGGACCATGGGAGAGGGTTGAAGGGGAGGGGAGAGGTAGGGAGGGGGGCACAGAGAACAATGCATAGCTCAATAAAATAAAATTTTAAAAAATGATTAACTTTAAAAATTGGCCAAGTCGTAAGAAATTAAAAATCATCTAAATTTAGATTTAGTTAAGAACCATTTTAGAGGGGAAAGATAGGTAGTAATTTGGAGGCACAGCCAAAAGTGATTTTATGGCTATAGTTGTAAAGTTAGCTATTTAATGATAGCTGGATAAAGGTTGGGGTTAATGTGCAGGCTCTTGGCTCCAAGGACACTACTGATGAGCTCCTGCCTGTGCATCCAAATCGTCTGCAAAACGCATCAGATTCAGAGCCTTAAAACATCTCTAAGAACATATCACTTGGCATCCCTACAGCTACTGTCTTCCAGCTGTCCAGCTTTCTGCCCTTGTCCTGATGGTCGGGAATTACTGCTTCTCAGAGAAGGTCCTGTCTCAAGGAACAAAGGCAGATGGGAAGACAGATGTGTTAAGAGATAATGTGACTATAAAGACTGACACAAAAATATTTTTAAAACTGGGGGGCAGGGGAGGGCCGCTGGCAAGATGGCTCATTGTATAAAAGTGTTTGCCACCAAGCCTGATGACCTAAGTTTAATTCCAGGGAGCCACCTGTTTGGAAGGGCAAAAACATACTCACAAAATTTGCCTTCTGACTTCTGTATATATGCTGTGACACATATGCACAATATAAATAGTATTTAAAATTTAGCTATCCATGATAGGACATAACTGTAATCCCAGTACTTAGGCAGTGGAGGCCAAAGAATGAGGAGTAGCTTGAGGTTAGTCTCAGCTACACAGAAAGTTTCAGGTCCCCCTGGGAAACAAACAAACAAAACCTTGATTGCCTTTGCTCGAGTGTGCTGCCACATCCATAAGCCAAATACATAAAAGGCAGAGGCCGGAAGATCAAAGATGATTGGTGGAAGTTCCAGACTAGCCAGGACAATATAGAGACCTTGTCTCAAAAAGTTAGAAACAGAAAAAGCAAATGTATTTAAGCCCCACTTTTGTGTAGTCTCTCAGTATACTGCTGTTCAGTCCCAGGGTACAGATGAGGAAGCTAAGGTTCAGAAAGATGAGGCAGCTTTCCTTTAATCCTGTAAATGTCAGAATAAGAGTGGAATTGGATGTGTCCGTTCCTGTAACTCCACTACCAGTGGGAGGTGGGAAGGCAGATGATGCAGGCTGTCTTCAGTAAGCCTTCTTACAAAGACATCTCCTGCCCAGGAGATGAAAGTCCAAAGGCAACATCAGCATCGGTTCAGCACACATATATACAGCTGCCTTCCATGTTCTGTTGTGTTTTATATACCATCAAGTAGTAATCTCCTAAAGATCTACAAGCCAGAGGGACAGAAAAGAGTGTGTAGGGGAGAAGTTGTATCAAACTCTGGGCTCCATTCACGTAGGCTCCCTAAAAGCTAAGCATCCAGAAGCATAAACCAACTGTGAAACTCCTTGACCATTTCTGCAGGGAGTGCCTGTGACCTGTCTTGAGTCTAGTATTGGCCTCTCCTACCACCTTGACCTTGTGTCTCAGAGAGCAGACAAATTCTTCTCCGTGTGTAGACAGCTTTCCTGCAGAGCAGCTGCGTAACTGAAATGTTCACTGCTAATGGTTTAGGGGAGTCGGTGGTAGGCTAGTGTGACGATAGTACTTCTGCCCTACACCAGCCAAAGCTGGTGAGTCACCATTGGTGTTTCTACTTCGCATCTGCCTCCTCACTTAGGCTATAAATTAGAACCTGCTTGTTGTTCCATTGTCTAATATACCTATAAATGTAAAAATTCTTACTGCTGTTTGTGTCCTGTTCTGGATCACTATTAGTGATTCTCCAGCCAACTGTTCTTTCTGAGAAATCATTTTAAAGCCATTGAGTTCTCAAAATACTTATAAGATGATTTTTGTAATGCAGTGTGTCTGAATATTTGTCAGTGTTAATAGACTTAAACTAGAGGTTATTTTAACACGATTGCCTTGACCTACAGCAAAAGTACAGGTTGAATATCCCTTACCCAAAATACTTGGCGTCAGACATGTTTTGAATTTGACTTTCTTCAGATTTTGGAATGTTTGCATATGATTAATGAGATATCTCAGGAGGGACTCCAACCTAATGTCAGAATTCATTTGTAGTTCAGGCTCACTGTATACATACAGCCTAAAAGGAATCTTACACAGTGTCTTCAGTAATCTTGCATTTAGCAGTTGCATGGTGCGTGGCTTTCCGCTTGTGCCACTGCGTTACCACTTGAAAAGATTCACATTTTGGAGCAGTTAAGATTTTTGGATAAAGATTGCTCTGTGTTGACTATGTGAAGTTAATAATGTGGCCAAACTTTTGTTTTCAATATTTCTTCTAAGATAATTATTTCTGGATTTTTAAGTATAAAAGTATGAAGGTTTGGAGTGTAGTTCTTCCTAGCATGTGCCAGGCTCTCTTTGATGTTCTAGAACCAAAAAAAACCAAAAACGTGTGAGAGATATTGATATTTTTTAGACTGTGGTGAGCTGGCTTTTTATTCTAATTATGTTTTCCTTATTGAACTAAAGTAATGATGGATTTGACTATAAATGACAATTTTAGCCAGAATGCCCTCCCTCTTTAGAATATAAATAGTGTCTGATACAGTTCATATTATAGAAACAGTCCTTGGAAATGCACTTACTAATTTCTTCTTTTTCTTTGTTTGTCTAGTGAAGATTCATCTGAGGCATCAGCAGTAGATTCTAACCATCCATCAAAGCCCCCACTGGAGAAGTTTATGGTCAAACTGTGCACGCATCATCAGAAGCAATTCATTCGTGTCCTGAGTGACCTATACACCGAATCTCAGCCAGGTTCTGAGGACCCGCAGCCTCTGGATTCCACAGTGATGGATGTCTCCACCTGCAGTGCGGATTGTGCCCAGCTGAGCAGCCGACAAAGTGAAAAGGATGATGAGTGTCTTGATGGGAAGTCTCCTGCTTCTCTAAATTTGTTCTTAGACTCGTCAGGTTCTCCTAGCTCTCTGAGTGTGACTGAACAAACTGTGAAGGAACCACCTCCTGAGACAGACTCTGTAGATGGAGGAGAGACTGCCTTGACCATTGTCCAGAAAGAGTCCTCTGAACTTCCAGACACTCGACCTAACTCCAGAGGATCAGCAGACAGTCCCACGGCGGGATGTCTCACTGCATTGGATTCTTCCTCTTTTAACTCCCTCCACAGTCCCAAAAGCTTCGAGGAACAAACCACTGGACAGGAGCAAGACACCAGCTTGAAGCCCTGTGAGGATGCTGAAGACCACACCCCAGCCTCAGTCAGAAGTCTGACTGCAGCGGAAGCGGCAGCTGAGAATACTGAAGAGGGTGGTAGCTGTGTTTCTCAAAGAAACTCATTCAAAGCTTTATCAGAAGAGACGTGGGACTCAGGGTTTATGGGAAAATCATCTAGTACTGCAGACAAAGAGAATGCTTTGCAATGTAGCTCAAAAACATCCTTACACCAGGATTTAGAGGGAGATGAACAAGATGCAAGGCCAAAGCAAGAGAACCATCTTAATTCACTGGGTAGAAACAAGGTGGGTTATCAGACATACCCCAGTGACATGGGCCATTTTGATCATTCCAAAGGTGATTGGCTAGCTCCCAGCTCCACACCAGCTGTACACAGAGCATCCAATGGTCACTCACGAACCAAGATGATATCAGGCCCCATCAAGACTGCTCGGAAGAGTAAGAGGGCATCGGGCTTGAGGATAAATGATTATGACAACCAGTGTGATGTTGTTTACATCAGTCAACCAATAACAGAATGCCACTTTGAAAATCAAAGATCCATATTATCTTCTCGTAAAACAGCCCGAAAGAGTACCCGGGGATACTTTTTTAATGGTGATTGTTGTGAACTGCCAACTGTTCGCACACTGGCCAGAAATTTACGTTCCCAAGAAAAGGGAAGCTGCTCACCAATAGTACCAGAGGCAGTGGTGACTCCCAAGCAGACTCCTACAATTTCCACCTCAAAGCATACAGTAGGTATACAGCTTCCCACAGTAGGTGTGCAGCTTCCCACAGTAGATGAGCAGCTTCCCACAGTAGGTGTGCAGCTCCCCACAGTAGCTGTGCAGCTTCCGACAGTAGATGAGCAACTTCCCACAGTAGGTGTGCAGCTTCCCACAGTAGATGAGCAGCTTCCCACAGTAGGTGTGCAGCTCCCCACAGTAGATGAGCAGCTTCCCACAGTAGGTGTGCAGCTTCCGACAGTAGATGAGCGACTTCCCACAGTAGGTGTGCAGCTTCCGACAGTAGATGAGCGACTTCCCACAGTAGATGAGCAGCTTCCCACAGTAGATGAGCAGCTTCCCACAGTAGGTGTGCAGCTTCCCACAGTAGGTGTGCAGCTTCCCACAGTAGATGAACAGCTTCCCACAGTAGATGAGCAACTTCCCACAGCAGGTGTGCAGCTTCCCATAGTAGATGAGCGACTTCCCACAGTAGGTGTGCAGCTTCCCACCATAGATGAGCAGCTTTCTACTGTAGATGAGCAACTTCCCACAGTAGGTGTGCAGCTTCCGGAGGTAGATACCCTAGATGATTCTAGGAAGGAAAGAACCACTGCCCTTGAAGAAGGAGACAAAGACATGTCATCAGCCAAAGAGCATTGGGAGCCAGAGGTTTGCCTTACCATGAATGAACAAGATCTTAGCAGCTCCCCTAGGCCAGAAGAGACCACAGCCTATAGCCCAGCACATCTCCTGCCTGCTCCCCTACCTGATGAGAATATGCCTGATGTTCCAGAAGATAGCATTGTGGTCTCACCTCCCACAGCAAGTGTACTATCTTTCCTTGAGCAAGATCAGCCACCAGCTTCTCTGTTGGATTCAGAGGAAATACATACACTCCAGGAGTGCCACCTGGCTCCCACAGCCGGAAGCACCCCCTTCATCTCTGGAGAAGACAGTGAAGACCTGCTATATAGACCTCAGTCTTCTCCTGAAATAGTCATCAGAGAAGAGCATTCTCCGTGCTCAGATAATGAAAGTTCTACTGTGGGTTTTGATCCTCCCCTTGGTCTAGAACTGTCTGAGCATGACCAAAGCATCAGTACTGAGGCTGAAACTGAAGACATCTCTGGGGAGACACTGTTGGTAGAAGCTGCCATGCCCCTCCTGGAAAGCAACATTGTCAGTGATGAGAACCCAAGTGAGCCTCGGGGAGGTGAGGCAGCAAGTGGAGCAGGACAGCTGGAGATTCCTGACAGTAATGTAAGATACTCAGCAGAAAATGATCCAAGTCAGGCAAATGTTGACTCACCTGAGAATGTGGACAAGAAGAAAAAGGGTAAAAGGCTCCCTGAGGTCTCTGATAGGTGCCTAAGAAGTCAGCTTGTAGAGCCGTCCTCTGCTGACAAGTGCCCAGGAAGCCAGGGTTTGGATTCATCCACTGCTTGCCCTGAAATCAAGGTTTCTAAAAATTCTACTGTGAAGCGTTCTAAAAGAGAAGGGCACTCTGGTGGGGCAACACCTGAGGGCTCAGTGATTGACAGCACCCATAGAGAAGATCTGGAGGACACTGAAAACCCCAATGTCATTGAACGTTCCCTGGATGAAGATAGCAAGCAGGAGGGCGAAGGAGTGGGAGTCATCACAAGGCAGACTCTTAAAAGCCTACTAGCAAAGGAAATCAAAAGAGAAGAAGGGGAGACTTCCCCAAGCAGTGACCCCACCACAGTCAGCCAGCCATTGCCTGGGGAGAATCTGGAAATCAGTCTCTGGCCCAAACTAGGAGAGAGAGGTGCACGTGTGCCCTCAGAAAGCATTCCTTGTAAGGGGGACCCAGAGCAGGGAAAAGAGAAGCTGAGACACGTTGCCACACAGGATGTGGAAGCCGCTGTGAGTGAGGTAGATGCTGAGGACACCCACTCTAAAGATGACGCTGGCCTTGCTACATCTAACTTAGCTGGGATATCAGCCAGTCAGAATGGTGATGCTGCTGGGCCACTAAAATTGGTAACACGACCTAAGAGATTGCCTTCTTCAACCTACAACCTGAGACATGCTCATTGTGTGGATGCCTTGGACACTACAAAAGTGACTTCTGAGAAGAAAGGCACACAAGTCAACCCAGCACCAAAGGAAAACGAAGCTTCCAAGAGTGTGGAGCCCTTAGATGAGGATGATGCAGACACGGTGGTGGAGGAGCAGCCCAAGTTCATGGGATGGTGTGCAGAAGAGGAGAACCAGGAGCTGATCGCCAACTTCAACGCCCAGTATCTGAAAGTTCAGAAGGGCTGGATCCAGTTGGAGAAAGAAGCACAGCCAACGGCAAGAGCAAGGAGCAAGTCTGACAAGCTGAAGGAGATTTGGAAGAGCAAGAAGAGGTCACGGAAGTGTAGGGGTTCATTGGAGGTGCAGAAGTTCTCTCCTGTTCAGATGCTGTTTATGACGAACTTTAAACTGTCTAATATTTGTAAGTGGTTCTTAGAGACAACAGAAACTCGGTCTCTGGTGATTGTGAAGAAATTAAATACTCGTCTTCCAGGAGACGTCCCCCTTGTTAAACACCCTCTTCAGAAGTACCCTCCCTCCACCCTGTACCCCAGTTCACTACAGGCAGAACGCTTGAAAAAACACTTAAAGAAATTTCCTGGAGCCATTCCTGCTAGGAACAATTGGAAAACACAAAAGTTATGGGCTAAACTGCGAGAGAATTCTGGCCGGGCGGAACCAGAGGCTGGCAGTGACATCAGTCTCAGCCCTAACGGTGAAGACAGAGTGGAGGAAGTCAGGGAAGGTAGAAATAGCCATCCTCCCACCAACTCACCTACTCCAGCCAGCACCCGGATCCTTAGAAAGTATTCCAATATTCGAGGAAAGCTCAGAGCCCAGCGCCTGGATAGCTCACTGGGTGGGGCTTCCGAAATTAAGCAGGGCCGAAAGAGCGTGTGCATCAACCCGCTGATGTCCCCCAAGCTAGCCCTCCAGGTGGGTGCAGATGGCTTTCCTGTCAACCCCAAGAGGGCTGAAGGAAGCAAGGGGAGAAGAGGGAAACAGATGCCTGAAACCTTGATTAAAGTGGAAGGTCAGAACAAGCGCAAAAGAGCAGACAGCTATGGCACTCAGGACGATAAGGACAAGGGGCCAGCAACAAAAGCCAGCAGAGCCCCTTCTGCCAAGAAGCTAGCTGCAAAGGGCAGAGTCAGCCAACTATCCAGGAAGATGACCTTGAAAGAGAATAAAGTGAGAATCTGTAAAAAGGCTCCCGGGAGGAGCTGCCCACCTTCTAGGAAAGAGAGAGAGGATGCCAACAAAAGGCCTAGCCATCCTGCTGCAGCCTCTGACGCGCTGACAAAGCCTGCGAAACAACGGGGGACAGGAGAAGCCTCTTCAAAGCCCCCAAAAGCCGGAAAGAGGAGCAGGAAGCTGAGCAGTGGTAGGGGCCGAGCCAGACCCTTGACAAAAAGCCCAGAGAACCGGGCTGCCCAGAGAAAGAGAAAGCTCAAGGCCAAACTGGACTCTTCCCAGGGCAAACGGAGGCGGTTAGATGCCAAGTGATAGCTGGATGGCCCCTGAGAGAGGAACTGACCTACAGAAGGAACTTTTTATTTTGCATTAACAAAATCTGCTTTTATAAGCTTATCAAGCCTTTCATGTTACGGAGAACACCAGTTTGAGATGGCAGAAAATGCATCTCAGTTGGAGAAGGGAACTTTAGAGAGTCCTTTTCCATGACTAAGGGAAGTTGTACGTTATATTCTGGTTGTTCTTGGGTTTTAAACTTGGAACCAAGCAGTTTTTTGTTTTAAGAAGTACAGTGCCTTATTTATCCTTTTTGTTTAAAATTTGACAAAAGCTAAGAAGCTGATGTATGTGACTAAAGGCTTGTATTTTATACTTGACGCACAAGCACTTGCTCTGTCACTGAGGAGGCCACCGCCGCGCATGCGTGAGCGAGCGAGGAGCCGGCAGCAGCTGCCTGTGCGCCCCTGGACAGGTGCACCTTGCAGACCGCAGCACAACTCCCCTCTCTGTCTTGTTTGGGTTTTATTTGAGTGATATTTGAAAGCTGAACCAAATCATTTCTATGGTATGTGGAGAATGCAGGGGATTTATAATTATTATAAAAGATTAATATTTCTGTTTCCTTCTAAAAACTCATTGTTTATCACCCCTTCGTCCTTTTTTAATCATTTCAGATCATGTTCTCTAATTTGTGTGCCCATGGGACAAAAGATGTGCTAGAAACGCCCCTCCCAAACTGTGTTACTACTAACTGTGTCACTCTCCAGTTTGGGGCCGTGCAAGCATGGTAGTGCGTACTCTATGAGGTTTGTGTTCCATTTTTTTTTGTTGTTCAAGTTTTTTGTGTATATTTTCATATTGTAGCTGTCATTTGACCATTAGGATGAGTTATTCTTTGTCTCATTTCTTACACAGAGTACTTCCCTATGCAGTGAAAGTCAAAATGTTCTTTTCAGCAATAGGAAAGCTTAGCCTTGTGCATATGCATCTAGGTGCATCTGCATGTAGTTGCTGTCCACAAGTGTCTTCTGGTACTAGTTTCACAGTAAACTTCCCTCTTTCCCACGCAGTGTATCTGTAAGCGGAGTAATTCACAGTAGCCAGATGGTTGGAAAGTAATTCAGTGTCTCCACACACATTCCTAATACCACTTTCACAGCAGACTTGGAGCACAGAAGGATACCAGGCAGCTGAGAGAAGCTGCCCAGAATCTCAGTGGAGCCACACCCCCATACACAGCTGAGTGACGGTCAGCTGGGACTCCCTGATGTGAATGAATAGAATAGCCTTGCCTGGAATAGGTGTCTATTCTGATTGATAGTTCCATCCTCGTGGCTAAATGCTTGCAGTGCTGCTCCTCCCCATAGCATATCACTCTGTCCCATGGCTCAGAAATGAGAACTGCAATAATTGAAAGTGATGATGCTTGCCTTTCCTGGGTGGAGCCAAACACAGCCTCATTGGCTTTACCCAGTGTCTATGACATTGCTCCATTATAACAGTGTGTACTTGACATTTCCATCGGGCCAGTCAGCAACCCACCTGGTTGCTGAAGCTTACGTCGGCTTTGACATGTTCTGTCATCACAGGCCTGCATGGACAGCTGCTGCCCTGTTCTTATTAAAAGTTCCTACTTAGGTTGTTTCAGATCTTTTTAGATCAACCCAGATGGACTTCTTTTATATGCAAATCATGATAGAAACAGGCCTTCTACCTATTTTACTATTGTTAAAGGTTTGCTGCAGATAATGGAAACTTCTGATAATTGGGTAGGACTGGAGCATTTGATTCTTGAGAAATTGAGAATTGTGTTGAATTTTACAGATAATGAAAGTTGTGCTTTCCTTTTTTTAAAATGTCACCTCTGCCCCATGAACGTTCATGGACTTCTCCCTCACTGCCTCCTTCACTCCCCTTACCTTCCCCACCCCCCATTATTCTTTTTATTATTATCTTTGACCTTGACCGTTCACAAGCTACCTATCATAATGAGACTGCTGAGTGCGTGCTCGAAACTCTTTCTCAGCATTAAGTTGCACAGAAGCATTAATATGTTTTGAGTAGGTTCATTTAATATTTTAAAAATGGTTTTAAGGCTTAAAAGAGCTTTTCCTATAGTTGTCACTGGATATTGTTGTTGTAGTGACTTAAACAACCAGGCTTACTAATGTGAGGTGTGTCAGTGCCCACATATATGAGGCGCTCTGACCACTCCCTTGTAAGGCTTGGGTTAGGTTAGAGGAATGAGTGAGGAATAAGTCAGTGGGACACTTCCAGTTTCAAGTTTATAATTCATTCCATTATTTCCTGGTGTGTTTTCATTTTTAAAAGCTCACTTCAAGATAGTAGGCTGCATTTGCGGGAGCCGTGTGGAAGCGTGTGTTATGTACCCACATAACAGTGCAGTAGGCATCTTTAAAATCGGCTTACACTTCATAGTAGTGACTGCATTTATATAGGTGCACACTTTACAAAATTAGGACATTTAAGGTTTTTTAATTGTTTCACATTCATTGAACTCATTTTTGCTGATCTGGTTAGTTTATTAATAGAAGAAGAAAAAGATCAAAACTTGATGGTAGCTCTAAACCTTTCTACACCCATAGCTGGGAAATTGTCCCTTCAGCATCTCCAGGCTTGGCTCTGACTCTTTGTTCTTTCAAAATGATTTCCCACAATATGTGATGCATTCTGTTTCACAGTTTGGATCCTAAGTCTGAAAGGCGTTCTGCTCCTGGCCCTGCGCTCTGTAAAGTGGCTGTCTAAGGCTCGAGCTGAAGTTGATGCCAGAGGACTAGTGTTCCCTCTGTTCAGCATCTGGAGGATGTCCACGAAGCTAGCTGAGAAGCTCTGTGTGGCTTCCCTAAAGTGCAGCCTGCTTTGGTGACCTATTTTCTGTCCTATTAGGCTCCCTAGGACGGGCTGCTGTCTCACTGGGGTTTAGAATCTTGCCCAGGCGCTTCTCTGTTCTGGTAGCTTCCAGCATAGGACTGTTACCCACAGTTGCTAGTTCCTGAGATTCCCTAGGTTTGACTGTTTTTATTTTGTTGTTGTTTGGTGGGGTTCTTTACTGAAGATTTGATCCTGTCCTATCTAAACCACAGTCAAGCTGTGGGGTTTGTACCTCATCGTTCTGTAGTGGCTTAGAGAGAAGAGCCATCCATTTCCCCCATGGACCCTCTGCATCCCCTGTGCACATAAGTCATCAGCAAGGATCACCTTAAGACAGATGCTGTAAATCAGAATTTGGCCTGTTTCCAGCCTTGTGATGACTGCTGTACTGGGGGCACAACTGTCACTCGTTTATAAGCAGCATTTCTATTGATTAGCAGACCTAAGAGTCCCACAGGAAATGACACCATGCTCTGTGATGCAAACTGGAGATGCTGTGGTGTTGTCATCAGCAAGTCTGTGCTTGTCATAATACCAGAAACAGACGGAATTACCCAGAAGCTGTCCAATGGCTGCAGAGCCACCTCCATCCCTTTGGTCTCAGGTCAGCCAGTGCAGGCCTCCTTAGCTTACCCTTGAGCTGTCATAGACATGCAAACTGTGGGCCGGCTACTCATATGTATATAAATAAAGTTTTATTAACTTAGAACCATGTCCATTTGCTTGTTGGTTGTCCATGGAGCAGATTAAACATTTGGAGAAGTGATCCGGAAGCCCACAAAGCCTAGGATAGTTCCTATTTGTATCTTTGAAAAAGCCTGCTGACCCCTGCTTGAGAAAATAATCCCTTTGGGGAATAAATCTTCCCCCATTCCTCTTCTGCCTCACACCCTCTGTCTCCCACACCCCCATCTCAGCTGTCTTGAGCATGTTTCTGTGTGCTCCTGCTGTAGAGACACATGTCACTGAGACAGTTTCAAAGTAACTCAACTCTTAACAAGCTGTGTGTCTACCTTTAAGTCCCTCCCTCTGGCCCCACAATGAAGCCACCACAGCCTTTAGACCAGAATTCCTGAACAAGTTGCCTTTGGAGTTCTTAAGTTGTGTGAACTATCTCATGTTGACTCCCATGTGTCTAATCATAGAGCGTCACTTGTTTACTAAAATACGCCAAGACTGTCCCTGATGAGATTAGCTGCTAGCACTTCTGTTGGTCCTGAGAACTCAGTGCCACAGTTAGCTGTGGGAAAGTCTCACAGCATGGAAACAAAAGTCTGGTGACAGCCAGTGTGTTACCATTGATCTGTTCTCAGTCACACACTTTAAAAATAATTTTATTAAAGGCAAGTGAACAATAAAATGGTAGTTTTTGAACTGCTATAGAAAAAAAAAAAGACAAAAATTCAAGCATGTTAACCTGAGTATGACCAAGGAGTTTGGGGTTTTATCTTTACATCAAATCCAGTCAGCTTCCAGAATGTTAGTCCTCCCCTCCCCCGAAACTCAAATAAAAGTTTCTATTCTGCATTCCAGAATGAAGCTGAATGTCATATCAAAAATTTAAAAAATGGAGACCTTGTCCCCTAATTAGTGGACAGTGCTGAAGATTGTACTCTGGTCCTGATATAAGCTAGGCAGACCTTCTACCACTGAGCTACGACCCTTGCCCAATTATTTTGCATTGTTCCCTGTTGTTTTGTATTTTCTTATGACACTATCCACCGAAATGTTAGAATACTTGAAAAATGAAGTCACATCTTTTTATTCCCAAAGCAGTCCTCATATCCATGCAGCAGGTACTTCTTTCCCTAGGCTTGCCCCCAAATCCTTTGCAAAGAGAGACTTTTAAAAACTTAAAACCAGCAGAACTAAGAAACTAGTGTTTTGAGACAGCTTTCAAAATGATTCCCCTACAAGGGATGGATTGTAGGGCCAGCTACTTGGAAGCATCCCATTCTTCTGCTCCCAGGGGACTACCTGGTGAGCAGTGTGCAAAGCTGGCCGTACTCACGCTTTTCTCTTTGGAGTTGAGGCCGCTGCCTCCGTGGAGTCATCGTTTCCAAGCTTTAGGGTGGCGTCTCAGTGCTCTGGGCCCAGCTCTTCCTCTAGCAGACAGGCAGCTGCACAGACTTGTGTGCCAAGGAAGGAGACCCTGAAGCTTCTACACCCTGTGGGCCTGTCCTGTTTGTCAGGCTGTGCAGTTTGGAAGCCTCTTCAAAGCACAGACTGCCTGCCTGAAAGAGCATCAAGTGCCCGTGCTATTAAAATACCCCAGAGGTTGGGTGAATGGGTTTACACTTTTTGAATTGGACAAGCGGAGATAATAAAACAACTAACAAAATGTATGTGGCCCACACTACCTAGAAAACTTATTCCTTGATCTTTTAGGTCAGTGTACTGATTTTTGCAAAAAGTCAGTATCAAATTGTGTAGGCGGTTAGGCACATGTTTTCTTTGTGCGTATAGGCTAGCATTGCTGTAGTCCATTGGGTATCTTGCTTGTCTGTCTCAGCACACAGTTGGCTTTGTGCTGCATCACTCCTGATTGTGTTTGTAAGGAAGAAGGAGAGCATCTCTGCTCATTAGATACTTGCTGATGAGTTGCAGAATCACCATATCTACTAGAGTCTAGTTTAAAGTACAGTCTTGTAAACATGCAGTCATCTTTGTTAGGCATCATAGTGAACTTGACTGATGGAGGCACATGATGATTTCCAGTGAACTTAGAGCCTACAGTAGTGCCTCTCTCTGAAAGCATAGGAACTGGTAGTTTCACACCCATAGTCCTCATTTTTCTTCTGTATATGGGATATGTGCAAGTTTACAGTTCTCAAGTTTGGTCGATATCTGTGAATACAAGTGGCTGATCTTTGCGTGTTTGAAACCTGAGTCCATGCCACATGTTTTTGACATGGCCAGTGTGCCAACGGCACCTCGTCCGTGCACCAGCAGCTTTAGGCAAGACAAGTTCAGGACCCTCTTGGTCAAGCCTGAAACTTGGTCATGCCTGAAGCAGCTCCTCATCTGGGGAGTCATTCTTGGTACCTTGCCTTTCCTTTTCCTTCCTGCCTATGCCTCTGCCCCCCTTCTGGGTGGCATCTTCTCTGGGACACCCCCCGCAAGTGCTTCTCTGAATGCATACATGCCACATGAGAAGAATTTTATTGCTAGATTCTCGCAGTGTTTAGTGGGCTGTGTCTGAATGCCCTTCAGTGATCACCTTTTTCCTACTCCAGTTGGTACCATGATGTACATCTTGTGTTGTGTTGTAGTTAGAGCTGTATGTAGTGTTCGGAAGCATTTATGGTAAAGATACTATACAAATAAGATTGGCATAATTTTGTATATTTATAACACAGGTAGGGATTATTGCTAGAGCCACTGTATCTTAGGGTAATTAATTTCACTAGTGGCTTCTGCATTCTTAGTTGTTCTAGGAGACTGTATTAGTGACTGATTTCAAATATATAGAGTACATATTTATACACACCATTGTGGAATTTATTTTACTGTGTAAATAGTGATATTTTCCTGTTCAAAGGCTTCTATACAAAGTATTTATTTTAGCAAAGTTAGTTAACTGTCAAAAGGGCTTTTCAAAAACTTCTTGCCGTCTGTTCTCCCAACTCCCATGCTCATCCATCAACCCCTAAACATCACAGTAATGGCAGAAGGCTGTGACCTTGAACCGCTTACTCTATTTGGGTAGACACAACATAGATTGGGAACCTTAATGCTGCTCCCACTGATGCTCCATTCCAGATCAGAGTGGGACTTGAAGGACTGTAACTTTGCTCAGCCCAGCATCGGGGCTTCCCCCAACAGCCCAACTCACACATGCACCATTTGTGCGTTCAACTGTTCACTTCCATGACCTGTGCAGGAAAGTGACCTTGGATGTAGTCCCAAGGCAAACAGCCTCATGCATATGCAATGAGAAGAAACTACTGTGGTTGCCAGTATGAGCTTCTAGTCTGACTCTCAGAATTTATTCACACATTCATAGGAGACACACATCACCTTCTGCATATTGACAACACTTGAGAACACCTTGGCTTTCCTCTTCACCCTTTCCCATCAGGCATCTTTGCAGATGTGGCCCTGTCCCACCCATCTATAACCCATGGTTCTAAAATATATTCAGCTTTACTTCTCAGGAGTCCTGGTCTGCAATTCAGAACACCCTAGACGTCATGGAACCAATGCTTCATGGTTATGCATGGCTCTTTTCCCTGTGCCTCTTCCTTGGGCACCCTGTCTGTCACCAGGTCACCGTGCCAGGATGGCTGGATTGACCTGTAGCTCCAGGACTCTAGGGTGCTTGGAGACCAGTATGTAGGGATTGCTGTCATCCATTTGAACTGTAGTTTGCATATTTCCTATGGCTTTCCTTTGTCTTTTCTAAACAAGGAAGGCTCTTGAGCAGCAATGCTGGGATGTTTTTTCTAAGATGCTGTTTGTAAGCAAGTCTGATTTTGAAATGAAATGTGAATGGGTAGCTAGGTGCCAGGGAATTTAGCACTGAACTAGACAGTCAAAACTTTTTTAACTTTTGCAGAAAGTAGATTCTGTTCTCATCTAAATGTTCACAAGATGTAATGCTGTAAATAGTTTTCTAAGAATATTTATTACACGTGCTGTATACAGACTCATGTTCTGAGTGATGTTGGTTTGCATTGTATTGTAGAAGAATATATTTTGAGTAGTGAACTTCTTTTGTAACACAGTTCACTCATGGAGAAAGAAATGAAGCCAGCAGGTTGAGAGCTGTGTGGGGCATTTCATCTGTAATGGACCATCCAATCCAAGCTTTAACTGCCCCTATTCTCATCTGGTTGTGTTATATATTATATATAGATATATATAGAGAGATATATACAGATGTACAGTAAATTGGTCAGTGCCTGGGTCTGCAGAGCAGATTTCCAGGTGTTCTTTCTGATGTGTTTCCATAGCAATATGACCCCAGGTGCTGACCAGTCCTGTTGTCTCAGAGGATCGGGTTGGGGGACAGCTCTTGTGAAGCCTCTTGCCTTTCCTAAGAGGCTGCTTTACTTGAATTGTTGCTTCTGTTTCTTCTGCACGTTCCCATGTCACAAAACTATAGCAGTGTGTGGGAACTCTCCCAGCACCAGACACATCAAAAGTGGACATGCCAATCAAAAGGTTACTGATTTCCCAGGAACTTGTAGTTTGCAGAACAGATGAGACAAAGCTCATTTGGCCATAGAATAAATGTAAGGAATTTTTACCCGAGAAACATATGTGGCCTATTAGATTTCCCCCTGCTCCGTCTGACTTACCCTTAGAAACCAGCCTATGTCCTGCCTTCTGCCTCTATGCCTCAGCTCGAGATGTCCGTGTTCCCTAGAGTCTAGTTAGGCTCTTAGTGTGTCCGACTCTGTTGAGCAGCCTTTCCTTGTGACTGTCCTAAACTTACTGAAACAGATACCCACACCCAGATAACCACTGTTAAAAATGATGTAGCTTTTTAGGCTTTTGGAATATGTCTCTCTCTTTTTTAATTTTTTTATATTTCTGATGGTGTTTGGGATTCACTAGTGTTTTTTAAACTGAAGTGGGTGCATTAAGGTAAACTTTCCACTGCTGTGCCCAAAAGCGTGCAGAGGAGAGAACTTGCCCTGCATTGTGTTGTTGGGGAGGTGACTACTTATGGTGGGGGGAGGGGAGGGTCTTGTAGATGATACACGAAGGTGAGATAGAAATTCTGGCTGGAGCTTTCCTAAGTCTTTGGTATTTTGTAATGAAAATCCCCACATTAGCCTCACTTAATCTCAATATAAGCCTGCTGCTTACCCTCAGGGAACAAGTGGTTTTCAAAATTGAGCTCCTCCAAGGTCTGGGACCAGTGCCTGTGTACGCTGGTCATCTTTGTGATCTCATGGCATTAGTTTCTCATATGCATTACAACATAAGACATTCAACCCCACCCTGTATGAAAAGCACAGCCCAGTGCCCTAATTTAGGCTAGTGTCCATGCCTTTGAGGGGCCTGGGGGTCCTAGGAGGCCCATGCAATTTAACTGAAGCTCAGGTGTGCATTGGATTTTGCTTCTATTAGGCCACAACCCTTCAGAATGAGTTTAGGGCAGGGGCTGCGGATCCAGCTCCGTTTCAGGGAGCTGAGTCTCCACCATTCCTCAAGTTTTTACTGGTCCCTCCTGGTGTTGTTGCCGAGGTCAATCTTGTAGGTGTTTGGATGTGCTCCTTTCTGCTGTCTTGTGAGTCTTAGCCAGTGCTCCAGATGCCCAAGAGTGGGGCCTGCGGAGGGTTGAGCCCTCCCTGACCCCAGCACCTTCCAAACTAGTGAAGTGAGAAGAGTCTGCAGCTGCCACTCTGGCAGAGCAGCTCGCACATTTTGGGCCTGGATTCCACTGTTAGTGAGTGTAGGAAAATACTGTGTCTTTAACAGATGAAAATTCAATGTATGCTGTGAATTTGTTGGTTTGAAACATTGAAAATTTTTCATTAGACAATGTTTACATACCTCACCTGAAGAACCTTTGAGAGTGTATATATGAAATTAAAAATATATTAAGTTGCTTTAAAACAGTATGTATAGCTATAAAAGTTGGAGTTATTTTAACTTTGAGTATGTACCAAGTCTCTTAAATATTTGAAATCTTGTAGACTTTTTGTGCTTCTGTGTTTTACTTTTCCTGTTGGACCATATAGATAACTGTGTTCTTGTTACGATAAAGGGGCCCACACTGACGTTCAAGTGGAAGGATTTGCTGTGGTGGTTTTGAGGGAATGGGGTGTAGAGCTAGAGGACAGCGTGTGGGAGGGATTACTCTAACATTGACATCTATTCTGTGAGCTTTTTCCAAGCGCTTATTTTATTGCATTAAACTTCTTTGATATTAAATTGTGTTTGTGTAATCACTGGAGAGAGAACAGAATACAGCACAGCCTCCTGCCCCACTGGTACATGGCTGGAAGGAGACTGTGTAAGCCATGGGACTGGGCATAAAGAAACATTGTATGCACTACCCTAAACCATCAGTCATGCTGTAGTTATGCCTGACTTCCGGGGAGAAAATAGAGTGGAAACAATGTGGGAGCCCAGGTGACAGGACAGGGAAGGAACAGACCAGCCAGTGCTGTCCAGTCCTGTGACCCCTGGTGGAATATGGCAGAACACAAACTTTGCCTTTGCCAGGGTTTCTGCTGTGGTCTGCTTCGTTGGATCCTTTTGTCTCTGCTCTAAGTGGGTCTATTCAAGATCACTACCAAACCAGCCCATCCCACAGCTACCCTCAGTCATGGTGTGAACCAGCCCATTCCACAGCTACACTCAGTCATGGTGTGAACCAGCCCATCCCACAGCTAGCTTCAGTGGCTACACGGAGTGACTGTCTAGCAGTCCCTGTTTTTGCTTTAACACAGAAGTTGCAAATTTTCAACCCACAGATAGGTTTATTTAGCCCAGGATTTTTAAAAAAGAAAGTTTAAAAACATAAATTTTTCATTTCAAATATTGGGGTTTCTAGTTTTGTGGGTTTTGGTTGTCTTGTTTGTTTGTTTGGGGGGGGTGTTGTTTGTTTTGTTTTAACCTAGCAAATTTAGCTTGTGATAAGAACCAGCTGGTACAAATAGACTGGAAAAATGCTCTTCAGGGTCCACAGTCTCTGGCAGTGAGTTTCCATTTGCCCCTGTTGGTACCCACTTTAGTAGAAGTGGTCATAGAAATGGTCGGCCACGGAGCACTGCCTGCTTGGTTTCCCTTCTTCCCAGACAGGCAAGCCTTTCACCCTACTTGGTTTCACTTTCCCTTCTCTACCCTGTTCTCACCATCTCCAAATCCCTCGCTGTTGGGACGGCACCAAAGTTATTATCCCTGTGCACTTTCAGGATGCTCATGTTCTTAGAATGGGACTTTGTAACGGCTACATTCTTAGTGTGAGTCAGTTCATAGCCCTGGCATCAACAGAGGACTTGCAAGGCCTTTTAGCTTGGAGGACCTGTCTGGGGGACCCAGCCTCCCAGACGCTCAGATCCTTATCTCCCCTCCTGAATGAAGGGTTTCTGGTCCTCCTTACTCCACTGGCCTTCTAGGATGTCTGAGAATACGTGCTGCTTTCTAATCTGTTGCCTGGATGCTCCAAGCCCCTCGGAATCTGGTAAAATGTGTGAGTGACTCTGTAGACAAATGCTCAAAACATTAGCATCACTGTAAACACTTGGTGGAAAGTGAGGGTAAGCAAGCTCCCCAGATTGTCATGCACCCCTTCCTCCAGGATGAACAGGCCTTGCCACATCAGGATTAGACTGCCTGCCCGTGGTAACCGGCCAGTGTGCTAGCCCAGAGCCTTGTTGCCCTGGTAGCTGCAGACTCGTTTTGGCGAAGAAAGAGACCAGGCAGGCAGAAAGTCAGTGGATCAATGTCATGTTCACATGGAAGACAATGGACAATACTGGCATATTCTAAAACAATACTTCTGGGGAAAGGACAGGCACAGCTCCCGCAGGGACTGTTTTAAGCCAGTTTCTAAGAGTTGACCCAAACAAGACTCCAGGAAACCCCAAACAAAAGGTCACAACCACATAGCATCTGAAAATCAAAAGACACTGGAGGTTGACTTTAACATATAAAAATACTATAACAAAATGAAATACAAATATATATTAGAATCTGTAAGTGTTCTGTATAAAGAGATACTTTCATGGTTAGGCTAACAGCAGGCAAAGGGGAAACAGAGCTGGTCTTTTCCATTTTTTAACATTGTCACAGGGCCTTGAGCAGTGCTCAAGTACCAAGTCCTAGAGGCCTTGCCCTGCTGGGTCTCTTCTGTGTCTTCTGTGCCGTCTGGTAGAAATAGCCAGTGTTGACCACAAAGCTAACTGAAAGTCTTTGCCAAAGGGGAACACAGTGTGGAGATGATTTCTCAAAGGGCTGGTCTCATAGTTGCCTTCTTTCTTACCCAACCTTACCCAACAGGATGATAGACCAGGCGCTTGACTGGCAAGGAAGTGATTGAGTCAAAGGTTAGGTTGAGCGTGGGGCTCATGGCTCGCTCACCCTTGTTACCCTCACTTTGCCATGAGTCTTGATCCTCAGATTCAGTAGAAGACTATTTCAGGAGGGTGGGGCAGTGGGGGGTTTAATGTTCCCAAGGATCTCTGGGAACCATTGTGTTAGCCTCTCACTTCCCGTCCCAAGGCATTGGGGAAAGGTGCCATCACCTGACTGCAGGTGTTTGTCCTTCGACAGTGTGAGCAAACCCGCCAGTCCATGCCAGCCTAGGAATTGGCTTTTCCAGTGATGGCTGGGGACAGTAACTTCACAGGGCAGAGGAAGCCAGAACATCTCTATTTCTAGAAAGGGACATGATGCCTAAGCTTTTCTTCCATGTACAACCTGGTGTAGCTGCTTGTCAGGGTCCCACAGTGGCCTGAAAGCTTGGAGTAAGAGAAAGACACTGCAGAGTTGGGTAAAGCCTCTTAGAGGCCTGGGCCTCTGCCCTCTTGGGGATTTGCCGGTCTGCATTTTGGCCTTGTTCAGTACCTTAAGAAAATGGAGCCTGTCCCTTGACCCCCGCATAAGGTGTATCCAGTCACGAGGACATTGACCTGTTGGTCAGGGCAGGGCTCTCTTTCCATCCAGAGTCTCACCGGTCTCAGAACTATTATGATAGGAGGTGCCAAGTCCTAAAGTCACAGGAGGTCTGTGTCCTCAGCAGCACTGAAGGCTCCTCTTGGTGTCCACACGGGCGGGGACACAGGTATAAGGTCTTTCCATGTGCTTTACCTACACTTCCAGATGGAAGCAGCCAAGAGAGGGACATGCTCACACCTCTGGCCCACGGAGATGCTCCCTTTCCTTTCTCCCCCTCCCCCACCACAGTCCAGGGCTACACCCTCTCAGGAAGAAGTGAGACCTCCTATAACCCTTTGTCCCTTCAGCAGCCCCCTGCTAGGCTCAGATCTCATCTTTCTACATTTCACTCTATGAAAGAGAAGCCTTGGTGTCAGCCCATCATGTATCTGGTGACTTCACGTGGCCATCACTGCAAACCCCCAGAGAGAGGAGCTGCAGCTTGGGCCGCTCTGGGAACTCCATGGTGCTTAGGAGAAATTAGTCCACATCAAGGCTGCATATCCTCACCCACTCCACATTGGGTACATAAAAATACCTGCTAATGAAGTTAATGGAACTGAATCTTCTAACTCCTCAGGCCTCCTTCCTGAGACCGGAAAGGCAGTATCTACTTGGTTCCTGTCTACCCCCCTGCTTCACAGCCGCAGGCCTAAGGCCTGGAATGGGCAGAAGTTTGCTCTGAGCCACAGGGCAGAGACTCTTTTAGTATCTGGGTCATCTGACTTCCTCCTGTTACACATGGCCTCTGTACAAGACCTCCAGTGGAGAAGCCCCTGGCCTCACCCAGCTGTTCCTCACCAGCAGCTTTTGGCTAGGGAAACATGGGCCCAATGCCCCTTGTGTAGCCAGTGATGTCTGCTCTGCTGGAGCCAAGAACTCCTTGCCCTCTTTGGTGGGATCTATCACCCCAAGCATAAGAACCCCTTCATAGAAGCTTCCATGGTTATCCTATATTTCATGATTCAGAGCCTGGTCCTACTCAAACCCAACCCTATCCCTACCTCTTTCCTAGGCTGTGGAGGCAATGGGCCATATGACTCAAGGAAGAAGGGTCAGTTACTTCTGCATGGCAGAAGCTCTTCTGGAGAGTGGCCTGCAGCCAGTAGATGTGGCTGCAGAGACCAGGCCAGTACCCCAGGAGGTGGTTGTCCTCAGAGGGGCCAGAGGCTACTGAGACATTAACTCTGTTTCAAGTCTGCCAGGGTGACAGGCCAGGGGAGAAGCAAGTGGAGACAGGGTTTAGCCCCCTTTTTCAGTCCCGGGTAGCAGGCAGAGGTGTGCCACCATTCTGCCACTGTTCGTGGCCTGACCTC
Source organism: Myodes glareolus (assembly GCF_982192425.1). Taxonomy (NCBI): domain Eukaryota; kingdom Metazoa; phylum Chordata; class Mammalia; order Rodentia; family Cricetidae; genus Myodes; species Myodes glareolus. Next base: position 20,595,836 of record NC_142032.1, on the reverse strand, counting down.
ACACACACATTCATTCAACAAATATTTATTAAGCGCCTATCTGTGCAAGGCACTTTGGGAGAGGGCGCGGCAGTTCAGGCCTTGCTTGTTCCTCTGCCCCGGCAGTGCAGTCTGCTGGAAAGGCGGCTCGGTGTCCCCGCGCCCACCAGGACCCAGGCGCCATCCTGGTGATGCCCGCACCTCAACCCAGCTGCTAGTGTGCCACCTGCGCATTACGCACACTGGGCACAGCCGCACTTTGTGGGCTTCTCCACCTCCTCAGCAAATGAAGTCCCGTCGCTGCACTCGAAGGTGAGCTTCCTCCGCTTCAGCCGTAGGCCCTGGCAGCAGCCCTGGCCTGGGCACGCGCCCCGGCATTCCACCCACGACAGCGGGCGCGTGGTCTGGCAGATGGCATAGCCCCTCTGGACCCGGTGAAAGTCCCGGACAGGGTCCCCCCGGCACTCGGACTCTGGATGGGACAGATACCAAGAGAGAGCCTCAGAGCACACCGTGGGAAGCAGGAGGGGCACTGGGCAGCATCCTAGGAGGGCTCCACTGGGAGGGCCCTCTCATCCCTCTGTCCCGAACATCCTCCCCCGGCTCTGCATGCACCTGTGCTCCACTTCCTCCTGGGCCCACAATGTGTGATTGGGGGAGGAGGAAGCAGCTAGCTGCCCAGGCCCTCCAGGCCAAGTGGCTGCCAGTTGAGGTGGTTCCCACTGTGCAGGTGTGCGAGAAGAGCTGAGGAGTGGAAGCAATGGCGTTAAGGAAGCATTCCCCGATGGAGAGGAATGACCCACTGACCCTACAGTGCCCAAGGCTGAATTTCTCCAGCTTCCCTCTTCCCACTCCTGCAGTCTGGAGTCTAGCCAAAGTGTCTTGGTGAAGGGGCCCAGGGACAGCCCGGGAAGAAATCCCCTAACCTTCAGACATCCTGCCACACCTAGGTCCAAAGCTGACAGACGGAGATGCTCAAACCTGGCTAGGAGCTGTTACTGGATGTGGCTGATGGTCTCTTCATGGAGAGACCTCAGCCAAGAAGGGCAGGGTCCTGGTCAAGGGAACTGCAGGGCAGACTGAGTCCAGGAGATGGAAAAGGTGGAACTCTGTGACTAGAGGACAGGGCACAGAAGCCCAGAAGTCCCCTATGTACCAGAGGGGAGGGAAGGAGGAGGACAAGGATGTAGGGCTTGCTGGGGTTTGAGGATGATAACATGAAGCTCCTACGGCAGAATGGCGGGGAGGGACCCTGCAGAGGGCAGTCAGGAGGGGGCCCCCTGACCTTGCTCACACAGCTCGCCTGAAAAGCCAGGGTTGCACACACAGTGTGCCCCTTTGGTGGCTGAGGCCTGGCAGTGGCCATGCAGGCACTGCAAGCCCCCACAGGGCTCTGCCACAGCCCCGACCTGGTTGCACAGAGCCCCTGAGTACCCATCCTGGCACTGGCAGCTGTAGGCAAGAGCATCAAGGGGCACGCATTTCCCGTGGACACACCTAGAAGGGACAGAGAAGAGGACTGTGAGAACAGGCTAGACCATGGACCAGCCAGAGGGGAGTCCCACCACTCCTAGCCTTGCACTTGGTTCTGTTTCCAAGATTTAAAGGGGTGGAGGGGGAAATCTGATTCTATGCTTGTTCTTTTCCAGTTAATAAGAGGTTAAAGCCAAATAATAATAATAATAATTAATAATATCTTGTATCAGGCCATATGCTCCAATTTAAAGATTTAAAAATACAGCTGGTGAGGCTGTGCTTGCCATAAGCAAATGGGCTTGCAGAAAAAGGACCGATGAGTAAGGGTGATGACTCTCTTGGTCCTTCCCAGGCTTACTTGTGGCCATGGCAGGGGCCATCCACTGGCTGGTCACAGTGCAGGCCCCCCCAGCCAGCCTCACAGTGACACACGGGCCCTGGGGTGGCATTGGGCTGGCAGATGCCATGCAGGCAGTAGAGCTTCCGGCAGGGCTCACAGCCCGGCACCACTCCCGGCTTCATCTGCGTCTTGGTGAAGTCCTGCAGCTCGTTGTTGATGTACAGATTCCGGATGCAACCGTGGAAGCTGGTGCCGTTGAGGATCTGCCAGAGGCGGAAGGCAGCTGAGTTCACGTCTACAGGCATACCTGAAGTGACAGGAAGAAACACTAGACTGTGCTGGGATTGAACCGTGCCTGTTAAACAGCTCTGCGATGTCTCCTCGTGCCCTTGGGCTCTGTCCTGTCTCTGCAGAGGCCCTTTGTCACCCCGGAGGATCAGACTCCTTTCCAGAAAGATGTGGAAAGTCTACTTCCTCTGGGACCGGAGCTAGGTCAGGTTAGGCATGGCCAGTTGGCCAGCTGGATTCCAGAATGCCTGTTCCCTAAGTCTGGCTATTTCCCCCCTGGGACTCCTTCCTTCCCTCTGGGACACCTGCTTTCATTCCTGGAGATCCCAGTCAAAGTGAAGAACTCATGTGCAGGGTACTTTGCCATCTGCTTTTGTGCTAGTGGCTTTGCAGCCACCCCAAGGCAGAGGCTGCCTGCTCCTGTTTGGCACGCTAAGGAGCTCATCTGAAAGCCTCAAGTAGTAGGGGCAGAGCAGGGATCACATAGGGGGCCAGGCCCTCCCCAGGCTGAGACAGCATGTGGATGGTTGCAGGTGGTGGACAGCCCTTCCTGGACTGCAGCATCCGCGGGTCCACTGGGGAGCCTCCAGCTGATGCAGGACTCTATGCTGAGCCTCCAGTGTTTCTGGCCTCTTAGGGTTCAAGACTAGAAATGAATCCCAGACTGGTCCAGAGCCAAGAAGGGTGCCCGTGGTGTGGAAGACAGCTGGAAAAGACCCAGACCTGTTGACCAGCCCCTTCTTGGTTAGTCTAGGTTGGCCAGAATGCAGCTAGACACCAGCCAGGACAGCACAATCCACCAGATTAACCATTCAGTAGGACCACCTCATCCTTTGGCACCTCCCCAGCCGTAGCACAAGCTCTCCTGGCCAGCCTCAGACCAGAAAACACAGGAGGCCCCTGCTTGGGGACACCATCACCATAACTAGGTGACAGGCCTTTTCTGTCTGAAAGGTCCTCACCTCCCACATAGAGGGGGGCTTCGCTGTTGAGCGTGTAGTGCTTGCCAAAGTTGTCCATGGTCATGGGGCTGCCGCCATCGATGGAGAGGTTCACCATCTGGTCAAAGGTGACCAGCTCAACAGTGTGGAATTGACCATCGTTGATCGTCTCGGCACTGGAAAGAGATGGGGGTACCCCACCCAGGGAGTGGGCCTCAGGAAGATCCAAGCTAGGCACCTCCCAGAAAGGCCATCAACCCAGCCACTGCTCCCCAAGGAGACAAATCTCTCAAGGGGACTATGCGGACTTTGGCCTGATGCCTGCTGCTCCCCCTTTCTGAGGCCCAGGAGAGGCTGGGACTTTTGGAGAGAGTTTCTTCCCCAGTTAGGGGCTGCCTCTGAGGTGAGGTGGGATGGGGAACTATGGGTGCCTAGGAGCCTCAGATCCAAGTGGGCTGGACTCAGGAGACCACATGGCCTTTCCTCTTGGCCCAGGAGCCCCACATCCTGGCATGCCCACCCAAGGAAGGCTGACAGCCTGAGGGATTCCTACCTGTAGATAGCAGAGCTGGGGTAGCTGCCTGGGTCATAGCTAACACGGACATGGCCCTGGTACAGCTCAACTGCGATGTGGTCATTATCCCCATTGTACAGGAGGATCCCATTGTCCTCTGCTGTAGAGACCTGAGAGGCAAAGGCACTTTCTCTCCCATGCCACCCCTCACAGAAGCAGCACAGGCAGGTGAACGAACAGAGGGGACTCAAGGTTGGAAGGGTATGAAAAACGTTCTTTCCCCTCTCCTCCTCCACCTGGCCAGACGCCCCTCCTTCAGGGAGGCTGGCCTAGGCCAGCAGTCCCAGGCTCCCTTGTCATTCACTGCAGACCTGCCAGCAAAAGAATGGCTGTGGCCTGAAAAACATCAGCCCAAGAACAGGTAAAAGACCAGTTGCCCTGTGTGAAATAGGCCGGTATGCAGCCACCACGGTGTGGTGTGGGGCCCCCTGGGAACCTCAAGGAACTGGCTACAAAGCCACCACGGTGTGGTGTGAGGGCCTCTGGGAGCCTCAAGGAACTGGCTACAAAGGGAGTGGACTAGAGAGGAGACACGTTCTAGTTCTGGAAGGTTCTCCCTGCTAGAGCCCTTTAATACTGGAAGGAGATGGTTGGAAAACAGGATCTGTGGTTGGAGATTTGGGAGGACGGTCCCCATGGCCGTAGGAAGCACGATTGCTTCCTTCTGTCCAGCTCCCCCTCCCTCCCTGCATTCTTCTGGTAAATATCCTGATGCCCTGGTCTATGGAGCGGGCACATGGACCAACGCTGGATAAATCACACTAGTTCATTTCCTTAGGCCCAGTGATTGGTCAAGGAGTAGGTATGTAACAAAAGCCTGGCCAATCAGAGAGCTTCCGCTGAAACCATTGGTTGTTGAATTAGAGTGCAGGCAAAGAAGAATCCTTTAATGTGTGACCATGAGACCTTGCGAAGATGTTAGAAGGACCTGCGCTGTGGCTGGGGTTGGGCTGGGAACAGGGCTGGGACTGGATGGGATGAGTTTTGCCTTGAGTGGATAAGCTGCCTGCTGCCTTGCTGAGGGAGGCGGGATAAGAGAGAGCTGAGCCTGGCTGAGGGGCTGAGGAAGAGAAAGAACAAAGGAAAGGAGAGGTGATTGGGCGCTTGTGACCAAGAATGGAATTTGAGGCAGAGGGGTCAAGAGTTCACATTGTCTACTGGGGAAAATGCAGTCAAATCTGCCTCCCTCTCTTCCTCTGGGACATATTCAGCAAAAGGCCAGATTTTTCACCATTTGTTGAAGTAGAAGCTGGTTTGTCCCCCTCAACATGATGATGTTCTGAGATGACACTGAAGGCACAAAATGGGCATTTAGGGGACCCCAAAACTGTTGGTTAAAGACAAGCCCAGAAATCACTCCAGACACATGGAGTAAGCCTATGTGCTGCACTAGAGGCCAGAGCTGAGCAGAAGGTGTGATTAAGCCCTGTGGGCAAGGCCTCTGGCAAGCTTCGTTTTCTGGATCCTGTCAGAGTTGTCCCCGAGATGACTCATCCTAACCCGAGGATAACAGCGCTCCACACAGGTTCCTTTCGGTTCCTGTGGACGGGGGTGTAGCCTGACATTCTGAGGAGCCGGATGCCCTGCTCCCTGACTCCCTTTGCGTGACCAGGTCCCCAGACACACACCTGAAGAGTGATGTTGGCCCGAGGCCAATTCTGTAGGTCGGTGAACTGCAGGTAGGTGTCCCGGTCCACAAAGTTGACACTGAGCAATTTCTCACACTCAGGGCCACCGAAGCCTGGCAGGCACTGGCATACAGGCCTGCTGCCCTGGTCAACGCAGTTGGCCCCATTCTGGCACTCGGTCCCCTCACAGGGGCTCCTGGGGGCAGGTGGGATGTCACAGAGCTGTCCGCTGAGAGGAAAAGACACAGTCAGAGAGGGTGGGGCCAAATGAAGCGGAGGGAGGGAATCTCTCCCACTGTGCTAGTCAGAAATTCGCTAAGCACCCTAAGAAAGTGGACCCTTAAAGTTCACCTTAAAGGACGCCCAGAAGATGTCCTTTGTGAGTGTTGCTTTCCAAGGGAGCTGAGTTCCAGGAGGGGCACCTGCAGCATCATCTCGCCCTTCCCAGAAAAGGACCCCCCCCCCAGTCACTTTCTAACGGATCTCAGGTGATTGGCATGCACATCAAAGCTGAAGATTCACTCCCCCCCCCAAGGCAGTAACTCTGCAGGGCAGATTTTACAACACTGACTTAAGATACAAGCCGTGGTGATGGAGGTGGTGGTGAGGAGGCCCTGAATTACAGAAAGCAGAAATAACAGCAGGTACATTGCTGGCAGACTTCCAGAAATAAAGCAATTACCTGTGGAGGTGGCAGGAGATAGAGCATTTGCTTAGTGGGCACAAGGCCCTGGGTTCTAATAACCCCCAACACAAGAGGCAGGGAGACTTAGAAGGGCACATGTGACCAACTGTGTGCCAGCTAATTGGATAGCATAGATGAAATCAGTCAATTTTTAGAAACAAAAAACTCCCCACATTGACTCAAGACTCTAATAATTCATGCTAACAAACAAGTAAGGAAATTGAAATAGTGACTAGAAAATTCCCCAGGCCCAAAGGGTTTGTTTCACTGATGAATTCTATCAGACATTTAAAAAATAAGTAATCCTCATTTTTCAACAAATTCTTCTAAGAAGTAGATAACAAAAAAAAAAAAAAAAACCAACCACTTCCTGATTCTGAGATGCAGATACCTAAGCGAGACCAAGACACTGAAAGAAACAAATACAGGCAATGTCACTAAAGGACATAGGCAGAAAGTCCTCAACAAGATATCAGCAAATCAAATGGAGCATAAACATTACATATGTCATGACCATTTAAGTTTTGCCCCAGGAGCGCAGAGTTGATTTAACATCTGAAATCAATCAATGTTGAACATCATAGTAACATATTAAAAATCAAAGAAACGTCAACAAGTTAGTAGAAGGGAAATCTACAGCCCAAAAGCACACACAGCCTGAATCACACTTGATGGACAGAGGCTAATGTTGCCCTGTAGAAGCAGAAAGAAGCCAAGAGTGCCTGCTCTCACAAGCTTCATGTAGCAGTACACTGCAGGGTATGGGCAGAGCAGTTAGGGAGAAAACACACATCTACACACATAAAGAGGAAGGAAATTATCTATTTGTAGATATTATTATCCTGTAGGAGAAAATCCTAAGGGATCTACCAATGCTCTTAGAACTAATTAAAGAATTCAACCTGATTTACAAAATCAGTGCATATACAACAAATTAAGAAATCAATTCGAGGGGGCTGGAGAGATGCTCAGCAGTTAAGAGCACTGGCTGCTCTTGCAGGGGACCTGAGTTCAGTTCCCATCACCTACATGGCGGCTCACAACCACTTACACCTAAGTTCCATCAGATCCGATGGCCACTTCTGACTTCTTTGGCCACTTCATGTACTTGGTACACCCATACACATGCAGGCAAACACTTGTACATATAAGTAAAATAAATGAATCTTTTTAAAATAAATTCTATTTATAATATCCTTTAGAGAATTAAAATTAGGAAATAATTCCAAAATTAAGTATGAGGAGCTAGAGAGATAAGATAGCTCAATGGTTAAGAGCACTGGCTGCCCTTCTAGATAACCCAGGTTGGATTCTCAGCATCCACAAAGCAGCTCACAACCATCTGTAATTTCAGTCCCCGGGGATCTGGCACCCTCATTTGGCCTCTGAAATCACTAGGCACACACTTGGTGCATAGACATCCCTGCAGGCAAAACACCCATACATATAAAATAAGAATTTAAAAATATTTCAAAAGAAGTGTGAAGCACATACTTTAAAAACAACAAAACACACACACACAAAAAAACAACAAAACAATTGTTGAAGCTAAAGTAGGCCTACATATGCCAAAAGGTAGTTCATGCTCAAGAATGGGAAAATCTAATATTGTTTTATTAAAATACCACTGCTCCCTTCACTGCTCCACAGGTCAATAACACTCCTACCAAATCACAAACTACTGCTTTTTTTTTTCTTTCAAAATTTGACTAGCTAACCTGAAAATTCAACAAGCCCAGGATAACCAAAACAACCTCAAAAAAAAAAAAAAAAACAGGAGGACTTAGTTTTTCCATTTTAAAAACTCAGCACAAAGCTGCAGTAATAAAGACAGCATGCTGTATGAACAGCATACAGAAGCATCCCTAAACCTACAGGCCACAGAGTTTTCGCAAGAAAGCCAAGACAATTGAATGAGATGAAGGGGAAAAAAGTCTTTTCAACCAATAGTGCCCACATCCAGAAGCGTGATGTTAAACTCCTTCTAAACCCCTTCTTTACTGTTCCCATCTTCAGCCCTTCAACAAACAGGTTTGGAAGTCTATGCCCAAGTTCTAAGTGGTTGTTTGACCCTCCCAAGTGTGCACAGTTGGGACCGGTGGAGTCACGCCAAAACCTTCCGCACTCAGCTCCCAGAATGAGACTGTTACTCTCCTGAGCCCTAGAGGGGACATTGCCAGTCCCACCCGAGGCAGGGGAAGTGCTCACAGTGTGGCCCGAGAGGCTCACCTGTAGCCCTCGGCACAGAGGCAGGCGTAGCTGTTGACCTCATCCACACACTGAGCCCCGTTCTGACAGCGGTGATCCCTGCAGTCGTCCTGATTTTCGCTGCAGTTGGCACCCGTGTAACCTGGCACACACTCACACCTGTGGTGGACAGGGAGAGGGTCAGCCGACATTCATCCGTGGCCAGGGCTGTGTAGCCTGTGTGTCTGACAGAGAATCTCTGCAGGGTCTCTTTTACTAAGGACAGAGCTGTATGGATGTGGAGGTCTGAACCCCTAATATTTAATTAATTTTTGCTCTGGCAATGCTGAAGCATGCATGGGCAGCCCATATATGGTGGTTCTGTTGAACCATATTGGGTCTCATGGTCTAAGTTGACGAGGACGACTGTCCAGGTCTCCGCCTCAAGAGGGCGTCAGATCTCATTCCAGAGGGTTGTGAGCCACCATGCGGTTGCTGAGAATTGAACTCAGGACCTTTGGAAGAACAGGCAGTGCTCTTAACCTCTGAGCCATTTCTCCAGCTCCCTGTCTGAACTATCAATTCCAAACCCCACGTAAGCAGACTGCATTCTTCCCTGGAGTTGTTTCTCATTTCAAACCCAGTGCTTCTCAGGCTGGAAAGAATATCGTTCAGCCCAGTATGCATATATATGCACATGTACAGAACCTGTCTCATATTACAGTGTTTATCCCAACCATATAAAATGGCACACTGCTCCCTGGTTGGCTTCGCCATCTCTGCTCCCATTCCTGTGCCTTACAACAGAGTGCAATGTCTCTCTCATTTTCACAGAGGCTTTGCTGCAGTCCACTGCACATGTTTAGCTGGTCCCCAACAGTCTCCGGACACTACTGCCTACATAGCAGGCTTCTTCAGGTCTCTACCCCTGGCCTTAGCCCCAGTTCCTGGGCTCGGGTCACTCTGCCATAGACCACAGGAAGTCCTAGCCTAATAACTCTTTGCTGACTTCATGGATGGGAGGAGGGGCATTCCAGGAATGGAACTGTGTATAAGGGAGTGACATTTTCAAAATCCCACATGACCTTTATCCAGCAGCCTGCAGGTGACAAGCCCTTCTACATATTCCAGTTAGTGCAGTGACTCCTTGCTCTGGGGCTGGACAGGTTTTGGAATTCCGAACTTTGAGGCCACACTTAGGTCATAGACTGCATATAAATGAGGGGCATCTGAGGCCGTCCAGTAAATAGCTAAGTCTAGACTCCAACAGAACATACCCATATCCACCCTCCACGGAGGAGTGGCAAGTGTGAACAGCCTTCCACAAGCCTTCCTTTCAGGTAAGGCTTTGTTCTGGGAGGGCTCTTTAATTTTGTGAGCTTTGTGGCTTTTGTGATCGGGGTGAGAGGTCATGAACCTGGCATAAATGGCTGTGACTGGAGCATGGCTGTCAGGCTCAGTAAGTACCTTCCAGAGGAGTCCCTTCTCACATCCCTTTGCCAGCACCTCAAGAGGACTCCACTGCTGCTCCTGGTTCCCAATGAGAGCAATGGGCTCGGTCCAGCCAGCATCTACTCAGAGCCAAGCTGCAGCAAGTCACAACCCCCGGGCTGTGCGGCCAAAGCTTTGTCCATAGCCACCCCTATGATGGCTCTCAGGAACCCAGACCATATCCACCAACAAATGAGGGATAGGAAGGGAGAGAGGAAGCCAAGCCTAGGCTGGGGTCACCGGCAGTGGGTGGCACTGACCTGGGACCATCTGGGGTGCCCACACACTGGGCCTCATGCTGACATGGGTTCAGATCCGGGGAGCAGAAGTCCACCAGCTTCTCGCAGGCCCTTCCTAGGGGAAGAAGAAGCAAGAGGCAACAGATGCCAGAATCCTCTCTGGAGCCCTTGCAGACACTGGCGTCCCCAAAGGATGGGGATGCTTTGCCCCTGCAATGCTTACCTGTGTACTGCAGAGGGCACCGGCAGGTGTAATTGCCCACACCGTCCACACAGACACCCCCGTTGGCACAGGCGTGCTTCACACAGTCATCTGTGTTCACTCCACAGGTCGGCCCTTCAAAACCGGAGGGACAGGAGCACCTGTGGAGGAGGGAGCGGGGCGGATGAAGAGGAACAGGGAAAGCCTGGCCACTGTCAGAATCCTTAGTCCATATGTTTGGGGTTTCTGCTTTAGACCAGAAGGTGAACAGATTAGAAAGTAACAAGCCTGGCTCTGCCTTCAAGGAATCCTCTGGTTTGTGTGGTGGGGGAGACAAATCGGAGACAGTGACCCAAAGAGTGGTGGAGGCTCTGAAGCCAGGCGTGGGCAGAGAACTCCTAATCGTTCCTCAGCAGGGCATGGTCAGGCAGACTTCCTGGAAGAGGTGAGGGTCTAGCCTCGGCAAGAATTCCAGCACAGGAGGGGAGGCAGTGGATGCAGAGGGACTGGCGAAGCCGGAAGTGAGAAGGCAGGACCTGCCTGTTTACTCTGCTCAAGTCTTTGAGGACACAGACTTCAGGAAGAGAGTAGTAGAACTGGGCCGAGCAGTAGCTGGGCTATGGAAGGTTCTAGAAGTTTGTGATTAAAAACCAGGGCACTTCTTAGCCTCAGGCATGTGAGGTTTCCCAAGGGGTATAAGGGCCAGAGAGTGTGGCCTGAGGAATCCACACCCAGCTCTTCAAGTGTCCATAGATCTCCTCCATCTTTCCCAGGCCTCAGCAAAGGCGCCGCTCTCTGCCCAAGCAGGAGGAAGGTAGGCTGTGCCTCCAGGTGTCAAGAAAAACAGCAAGTCAACCATTAAAAATAACTGACCAGAGACCCATGGAGCTGTCATGTGACAAAGCTGAAATACTGTCGCCACCTGCCCAAGCAGGAGATTTGGGCATATAAACTGGAAGGGTTTCCAAAAACTGCATGGCAGGTCTATGATGAATCCTAATCCTGACAGTGGATTTATGTGAACAGACCTTCCCAGGAAGTCTGTAATATATATTCAAACCAAACATCAGCGCAGCTGTTCTCTCCCACTATGCACGGACCATCTACGGACACATGGACCAACTGACACAGAATATAGCTATCTACCCATGAAGGAGGTCAGTCTCAGACACATTACCTTGTGGGTAGCAATGTTAAGTTTTATAATAGTTGTGTTGGTTTGTATGTTATTAGTCATCATTAACTCAGACACAGAAACTTTTTTGTAATCTTTATTTTTGTGAGTAAGGGTGTTCTGTCTACATGTATGTATGTGCACCACCTACATGTGTGGTGGCCTTAGAGGCCAGAAAAAGGCATCAGGTTCACTGAGGCTGGAGTTATAAATGGTTATGAGCCACCATGCAGGAGCTGGGACTCAAACCTGGGTCCTCTGAAAGAGCAGCCAGTGCTCTTACCCACTGAGCCATCTATTCGTGCCCCAAAAAACTTGAATAACTTTTTTTGAGATAGGGTCTCACTTATGTACCTCAAGCTGGCTTCAAATTTATAATCCTCCTGCCTCAGTCTCCTGCATCCTAGGATTACCTATGTGTACCACCAGACCCAGCCTAGGATTACTTATGCATACCACCAGACCAAGCCATAGGATTACCTATGTATACCACCAGACCAAGCCATAAGATTACTTATGTATACCACCAGACTCAGCCAAAATAAACTTCTAATCAGAAGTTTATGGTGACAAGAAACGGGGAGGACTTTAAACTTCAGCTCTTGTGCCCTCATTGGAGGCAGTCGCTCCTGGCGAACAATCATATCACAATAGAGACCAGAGGGTGGTGAACACAATGGAAATACTAGCTGCAGCCAGAAAGGGAAAGATGGTTTTCATTGGTATGGAGAAGCTTGCTGGTGACATTTCAGAAAGGTACCCAAAGTTAAGTGGGGTACCAGAAGCTGTGATCTAAGAACTCAGGGGGCCAAAGCAAAAGGATAGCTGAATATTACAGGGCAGCCTTGGCTCCTCAATACAACCTGTCTAGGAAAAAAAAAACTAATGAATAGATAATAAGTTTAAAATGGTACCCAATTGCTATGCACAACAGAAACCACTGGGGGATGGGAATAGCATACTTAACCTACTTGTTTTATTTTAAAACAGCAAGAATATCTATGATGTTCATGACACTGTCTCCTTTGCATGAAAAAAACAAATTTACAATGGAAAAAATGTAGCTATTGGTCTAAGAACATTTGTGTGGGATGGTGTTCTACATCTGCTCCGGAGGTTTGCCACAGGCATCTTTTAGAGTTCGGTTTTAAGCTAGGATGATGGGACATTTGCGCAGAAAGTCTCCTGGCAAAATCTCAGGACATAAGGCAGGTGGAAAGGACGTCTCCCCTCCCTGGTGCTAGAGGCTGCCTGGCTGCAGGATGTAGGGCCAACCCGCTTGCCCCCAATCCCAGAAGGGGCATCCCAGCCCCGTGCAGCAGCCGAGGACCAGAACAGGGAGGAAGCTTAACTGGAGCTGCTGCTTGCCCCTGAGGTGCGCCTGTCTATTGTAAGGATGCGTTTCCAAGGCAACACTGGAGGAGAGGCACTTAGCACTTTATTTTTTACATCTGGTAATTTGGGTCTGCAGAGGCAGGTTTGGCCATTTCCGCCCATAAATTCAACATCATTTTCTGAAGAGCCAATTTGTTCAGTAGGCAATTTATCGCCAGCAACTAAGTACTGTGTTCCTCAGAAAAGCTCTGGGAGGGTGGGATGCGGGGGGCTTCCTGGGGAAAGCAGGCTAGTGCAGGGGTGAAGATATAACATCTGCTCTGGAAGGGCTCAAAATATGCTAAGTGGTGAGGGCAGCTGTATCCAGAGCATGGGAAATGCCCGCCTTTCATGGTGGGATCCCTCCCCGCAGTGGCCAGCCAGTGCGAGTCACACAGAGGTAGGACGCCAAAAGGAGTGATCAAGATGTGGCTCCACCTTTGTCACTTCAGCGAACACAGGGCTAACCACAGCTTCTAGAGACTTGTTCTGCTTAAAATGGGGGCTCAGAGGGCCCGGGAGATTTAAAAGAGTCTTAGGGGGCTGGAGAGATTGCTCAGCGGTTAAGAGTACTGCCTGTTCTTCAAGAGGACCCGGGTTCAATTCCCAGCAGCTCACAGCTGTCTAACTTCACTTCCAGAGGATCTGGCACCCTCACACAGACATGCAGGCAGGCAAAATACCAATGCACATTAAATAAAAATAAATAAATTATATAGAAAAGTTTTTAAAAAGTCTTATATGCCCTCAACCATTCCCCAGCACTGCCATGGTATGAACTCTTGGTTATAGGTTCCCAGCGTGTGGGAAACACTCCTGGCCCCTTCCTACAGCAGTGGAAGCCAGTCCAAGCCCAGGCTATCCCCTGTGAGCCTGTGCTATCCGGTGCCTGCTGTCCCACAGGTGCTCTGCCCATACCTCTTCCAGGTGAGAAGCTTAAAGAGCATGTGACTATAATCTGGAGCACAGGTCTGTTCTCCCTGCCCACCCTCATCTCCAGCACAGGTCGAGACATAGATGCTGAGCCTGTCAGCCCTCCCCAACCCCACCTCACACCCCGTGGGCACTCACGTGAAGCCAGCATCCTCGCCCTCATGAGGATGGCAGGTTCCCCCATTTCCACATGGGTTGCTGGAACAGCTGTCCAGGGACACTTCACAGTCTCGGCCCTGGAGGAGAAGTCAGCAATGAGGACTCCCGGGAGAGCCAAGGGCGTTGGTATGAGCAAAGAAACAGCCCTCGGCCGCTCTGCTTCTCTGCCACTGGGCTGCCTCTTTCTTCCTTCATTTTCTGATTCATCAGCATGTCCATCCGCCCAAAGGTTGAGTCACTGGTAAGAGGGTCACTCACACACATGTTCTAGGCTAGACCAGCCAATGACATAGCCCGTTGTGCAGGGCCTGCCTTGCAGCAGATAGAACTCTGTTCCTCCAGCTCCAACCTCCACTCACCTTGTAGCCACTGCGACAGGTACACCTGTATACCTCAAGAGGGTCATTGTGGCAGGTGCCCTGGTTCTGGCATGGGCTGGACAAGCAGGGATCACACTTGGCCTGAACTGCCAGACTGGGGGGACCTGTGGTAAGAGGGAGAGCATTAGCAGAACAAGGGGGCATGTGGGAGCCTGGGACCCTGCCCTAAAAAATACCCTCCTCCCAGGAGACATGCCTTCACCACGAGTGTTGAGGGTCATGCTGCACCCCTCAGCTCAGTCCAGCTTTTCAGCTGCAGAACCCACTTTCCCACAGGGTCCCTGGCAGCCCCTGATTGACACGTAGCTGTGAGAACTCTGCAGTTCCCAACAGGTAGAAACTGTATTCAGAGAGGCTAGGGCTACCCTAAGAGTAAGAGAGTAGCAAAACTGTGATCTCTAACATTGCCTGACTCTGCCCCTCACACCCTCAGAGGCAATCATCTCAGCCTACAGCCTACTCAGCAGAGGGGGAGCTACGTGCCTGAGTTTGGCTCTGCAGGGAAGACACATGGGGAAAGTTCTTCCTCTCCACGTCAGCAGCAGGGAGAGCCTTCCCTGGTACCTCCCAGGCTACACAGGCCCCTCTCCAGACCTCCCTCACTGGGAGAATAAGGAACCTGGCAGCAAGGATACTTGGGTACCAACCCTGAGGGACACCAGATTTCACAAGAGAGAATAAGGAGATCTGGTCACTCAACTCAGGCTCCCCCAGGAGGTTCCTTCCGAAAGAGGTGATGGATTAGTTCTGATGAAGAGGTATACACTTGAACAGAAATTTAAAAAAGAGAAAGAAAAAGGCCTTTCTGCAGGACAGAAGCCTGCTGGAGGGACTTCCAGACACAGACAAAGATACGTTGTTTCTGTTGTTTCTTGACCTAGTATTGGTGTCTGAGTGAACTCAGTTAGTAAACACGCACTGGGCTCTTTTCTCATGTCTGTACTTTTCCAGATGTTGTTATATCCAGTTAAAAAGAATACCTTGAAAAAAAAATACTTAGCACCACTTTGCCAGGTAGTAAATGCCCAGCATATATTAGCACAGATCGGCTTGGTCCTAGCAGCCGCTACGGAGTGGGTTCTTTGAACTGTTACTGCTGTGACAGCTTCCTGCACACAGGGTGGCCTGGGCCTCCTCATTAACCTACAGCTGTCAGTTTCATTTCCTATGGTGGCCTCTGAGCTTGCAGAGGGCAAGAGCCATGACCCAGGGTCCCTAGAGTCCTCCCCTAGCTCCCCCTGAACACAAAGCTGAGCCTAGGCAGCCACTCAGCCACCTGTCTTTGCTCCGCAAGGTTCTGCGGGGCCTCAGGAGCTTGGTCAGCCCAGCCAGTCAGATAGTCACCCCCTGAGCTAGGATTTGTAGCTGCTGAAAGTAAGGACCCTCAGCACAGACCGCCAGTCATGACATGACTCTGTGTTCTGCAAATGTCAAGAAAGCATCAGCTGGTCCTCTGGGCCCACCAGGGCCAGAGTAAGGTTTCAGCTAATTGTCCAGGACATCTAGCTAAGGGACGTCTGAGTGCCTGAATTACAAGGAGCCTGGGAGCTTCGAAAATGCTATTTTAGTTTTTCTTACGTAACCATGGGCAAGAATCAAAGCCTTAATAGACTGGGATTTTTCTGCCTGGCCTTTTTGCTTATTGGATATTAAGACTGGAAGGCAGCCGTGTTAACAAGTGGAACATCATTTCTATCCTTTGATTCTCCCATCAGTGGGACCCAGGGACCTAGGAGTATCTGGAAGACCCTACCAGGACTCGGCAAGTCCTCCGGTCCCTGATACCCACCACCCCTTCTCTCATGCTCCTGGGCTCACCTTGGCATTCAAATTTCTTGGCAGGTGTTGTAAGCAGAAGTTTGCCTTCCATGTCTGGGGGTCCAGCACAGCGGGCAATGCCGGGTTCCTTGTAGCCAGTCTTCACCCAGCTGGAGAGCCATCGGAGGTGGCAGTCGCAGTACAGGGGGTTGGCACCAATGGCCCTGGGACAGGCAGCAGAGAAAAGCAGGCATTCCAGTTTCAGAAGCTTTGACCCACTGAGCACATAGCAATGCAGGTCACCCATAGCTCCGCTTTAAACACTCCATATGCATCATCTTACTTAGATGATTTTCTGTGCACAGAGACAGACTTAGAAAGATTGAGTAATTGCCCTAGACCAATGAAGAGGGATCTGGATTTGGAACCCAGGCTGCCAGGGACAGAGGCTCTGTTCTCAGAGCCTCCACAGGCTTGAGGGAGAGGGCAGCCAGCATTTACCCATGCAAAGAAATGGCTGCTGCTCCTGCCTTCATGCATCCAGTGCTCTCATCAACCCCACACACGAGCTCCCTGCATCTTTAAAACGTGGAACTGAACATTACATGGAATAAGTAATTTCCCTGGGGCCACACTGTAGCTAAGGGCAGCTGCTGGCTCTAAACTCTGAACTGCCTGTCTGGGAAGCCCAGTCACTTTTGTTTTTCTTTTCATTTTTAATTAAGCAAAGAGCACATGCGTGCATTCTTGCGAGTCTTTTTCAAATGCTGCAGAACAATGTGCTAAGTGCCACAGGCACATACCACACACACACACACACACACACACACACACACACTGTTTTTGTTTTTCTTGATGGGTCTCACTGTGTAGCCCTGGCTAGCCTCGAACTCACTATGTAGAATAGGCTGGCCATGAACTCATAAAAATCTGCCTGTTTCTGCCTCCTGAGTGCAGAGATTAAAAATGTACCACCGTGCCCAGCAACTTAACTTTTTTGAAAAATATTTACTTATTTTTATTTTATTGCATTGGTGTTTTGCCTGCAAATTTGTCCATGTGAGGAGCTGGATCAGCTAGAATGGAGTTATAGGCAGTTGTGAGCTGCCATGTGGGTACTGGGAAACAAACCCAGGTCCTCTGGAAGAGCAGCCAGTGCTCTTAACCTCTAAGCCATCTCTCCAGTTCCAACTTAGGCTTTTTTTAAGGGCATATTCCAGTGTTGCTGATAGGAGTGCGGTATGGCATAACTCCAATTCCAGATGCAATTTCTTTGTGACAGTTTCTCCTACAGACACCTATGTGACAGACTGCTGCTATGGTCTCAAAGTCCCTTCCAAATGCATGCTGAGACTTTCATTGGTCCGGTGTTGGAAGATGGCTCTTTAAAACTGGTAACAGTCAGAAGGACACTGTGTTCATTCCCCCAAGAACTGGGCCAGACTGGATGCTGGCTACAAGGGATCTGTCTGGCCTTGTTGCTACCCTATCATGTGAGTGTTCGGTCATGTTTCTGCCATGTCATTACTATGCTCCTGCACTTCCAGGCTGCAGAAACAGGACCAGAATAAACTTTTCATGTCATCCTTTGTCCGGTCTGTAGCTGCAGAAAATGACCCAGGACCTGGAAACTGCCACTGTTCACCGGCAAGTGACTGGTTAAATAAACCATGCAAAGTTCACAGTATGGCACTGTCCTCCACAGAGGGACACAGTGGCACAGTTACCAAGCTCGTGGGTGTGCGGCCTTCCAGCCCTTTCCCACGTGGACGCATACGGTTCCTATCTGCTGTGTGTCGCTTGTGAACAGCGTGTTTCTTGTCACTAGTCAGCGGGTCCTGGAAACCGTCCAGGTCGGCATATAGGAATCCGCTTCATTCTGCCAAAGTGCTTTGGGAAGAATAGGTACCCTGTGGTTTAATGAGCAGTTTCCCTAATGCTGGGCTTTCTGGCAGTTAAGAAGACTGTGAACATTCTTTTGCATGTGGCTTCGTGAGGTGTGAGCTTTCCTCTAGAACAGATGCCTCTGAAATCCAGCTGATAGAAGTGGATGTCAAATGATGGAGCTGCCCCCGGCAGGCTGTATCAGTTCCATGGACCACGCCTGTGCCCTCACATCTGCACCCGCCTGAGTACCGCCAGCTGCCCAGCACTGTACCAATCCTATGGCAAACTCCGAGTCTTTCCCCACACCCTGTGAGAGGCATAAAGACAGGATGGGCATGTAACGGAATGGAATGGCCAGAGTTCTTCCTTTCAGTAAACAGAGACCAGCACCTGAAGCTTATCCGTATCAACCGATTCTAAAACCTCAAGGTTGTGCGAGGTTAACGAGAAGGGGCACATTCATCAGGTCACCGGACACCCAGCCACTTCCCACCTGCTCTGGGCTGTAGAGGAAGTGACCCCCACCCCCACCCCAAGATAGGTATAGCCTGAAAGAAGCGGCTGTGGCTCTGAGCAGGAATCTCCCAGAATAGCACAGCTGACGCAGTGCGATCTCATAAAACAGGCTGAGCAAGACTTGGACTCCAGCCTACCACAGCTGCTCCCTGCCCGTGACCTTGGGCTGTTCCCTTAACATCTCTGGGGCTCACTTTATGATTCAATAAAGAGCCTGCGATCAAGAGGGGAAGAGAGACAAGCACGGACAACCTAGAATGGGCGCCGAGGGACTCACGCAGCTCAGGAAGGAGGGCAGGTGCAACCTTGATGTGTATTTAATTTTCTATCCTCGTGTGCTGACAGCATCCATCCTGGCTAATGGGATGAGCAAGACACCATCCTCTTCCCCCATCAGCACCAGGGCCTCTCAGACACAGAGGAAGGTCGGAGGCAGACTCCAAAGATTACAGGAAGACAGATATTATGGTATATTTAAAATACCTATTTTTAAATCTATTTTTATATGAAATAAATATAGAAATATACTTATTTTAAAACATTATTTTAAAATATTTTTAAATTATCAAAAAGTAGCATAATTGCAGCGTTTAATAACTTAGTATAGAATTTATAGTGAACTACAAGAAGTATAGGCCAGTCATGAAGAGGATGGTTAGAGAAAAATCCCTCGAAGACTCTGAGGTCGCCCTGACTGTGACGACCCTTGTCGTGACCGAGAGCTTCACAAACTGCCATCCAGGCACAGATGTCCACCAGCAACATTAGCAACACTGCACCTCAGATGTAAATGTCCCTTCCCTTTCCATTACTGAAAACTGCAGGGACACAGCCTCCTAAAAGTCACTCAACACCATCCTGTCTTGTCCCGCATGTGTGGCTACTTGTTCCTGTCCTGGGCAGACATCAGCCTGCTTGCCCAAGGCTGGGTTTTCCCAGCTGAGGACCACTGGCCCTCGTTGCCACAGCTCCCTTTCTCCTGGGGACCAGTTTACCAGGTGGAAGCCGATGGAAATGACAACTTACACTCCTTTTTTTTTTTTTTTTTTTTTTTTTTTTTTTGGTTATTTGAGACAGGGTTTCTCTGTGTATCCCTAGTTGTCCTGGAACTCTCTCTGTAGACCAGGCTAGCCTCGCCTCAAACTCAGAGATCCACCTGCTTCTGCCTGAGTGCTGAGATTAAAGGTGTGTGCCTCCACACCCCAGCACAATTTACACATTTCAATCAAAAGCCTTTTTAAAAAAGGTTCAGGAGACTGAGGTAGGAAGATCACGAATTTCAGGTTTCAGGTCAGTTGGGCTATGTAGTGTGATTCTGTCTCAAAATATTAACTAATTAGTTAAAAAATTTAAAAATTAAAGACAACTGAGGACCCAGCCGGATGCGGAGAACAGGTAGGCCTAAGGGAAATGGGTGGGTCGGGCAGCAGCCAGGCACTTCTCGATCCCGAAGAACTGTGGCGTGGGAACACACCCTATTGAGAGTATAAATAACTCCATGTTGTTGGTCTTCGGTGTAACTTGGGCACGCTGTAACCAAAGCTGTCTCCTCTGCTCATGCCAAGCCGTGCCAGCTCCTATTAATGGAACCTAGCCTGAGACAGCCCCTCCTGGTCTGAAGCCAGAAGAATTCTCAAACTGTAAACCCCTCCACCTGAACCCCCGACCCCTGCCCTCTCATGGGTTTATGTGTGTGCTGTCTTCATCCCCCTGGTCTGAGAGGCTGCAAAAGTGGTTCCTTGAGGGCAGGAGCCACTGACTCCAGAGCTGGACCAGACGTTAGCTAACACCAAAGACACTAGCTGGGTCAGTCAGTAGGAACGGAGCCTGCCAAACACAAATCCCCACAAATCCTCAGTGCAGAGGAATGCAGGAAGAAAAGGCTCATCCATCCTAAAATAGAATGAACTTCATTTTAGTAGATCCCCTTCCAGTCTGTCTGCTCCCCTTCCTCCTTTCACTGAGACAAGGGCCCACTAGCTAGTCCAGGCTAGCCTGGAACTTGTGATCTCCCCATGCTGGGGTTACAGGTGTACACTACTATGCATGGCACCACCGGTCCTTATGTTTGTATCTGTATCATATTAATTATTCTGCATGCCATCAAGTAATAAATTACAGTGCCATAATTGTCATTAACTACTTACTTTTTGGTCATATGGGCATGGCATGATGTAATTCATCATTTCTACTGAATTTTCACACCTACTTCCCAATGAACATTGAAATTTGGCCTTCTAGCCTATAGCAGAGTAAAGGCATCAAATTGCAGGGTTCTGGCAGTGAAGGGCAACACTGAGGAATGTAGCCATGAGCTCTGACAGGGGCATGCAGCCTTCACCTGAGCTGCTACGTGTCTGCTGATGGATAAATGGTAGATACTATAGTTTGGATCTTGAACATCCTCTCAAAATCCATGTGTTAAACTCTTAGACTCCAGCCTTTGGCACTGCTGATAGTTAGTAGGACCTTTAAACAGTGGGTTCTGATGGAAGGCATTAAATAATTGAGGATGTGCCTTGCAAGGGACTATCAGGACCCTGGCCTCTCCTTTTCCTTTCTTCTCAACTGTTATGAAGTCGACAACTTCCTCAGTCACATGTTCCCATCACCTTACCACAGACCCCAAAGCAGCATAGTTCACCAAACATGGACTGAAGCCTCTGAACTTGTGAGGTAACATAAACATTTCTTCTTCTGAAGTTGATCATCTGAGTGTTGCAGAATATGTAACTAAATAACTATGTAAAGATGAATTGCATTTGTTTAACTATGTAAAGATGTGTTGCTGTTTTACCTTGCCTGCCTAAGGCACCTGATTGGTCTAATAAAAAGCCGAATGGTCAATAGCGAAGGAGGAGGTATTGGTAGGACTTCTGGGCAAGGAGAGTAAGTAGAAGGAAGAATTTAGACTGGGGATGGGGAGAAAGAAAAAGAGATGCCAAGGAGATGCCAGGGACCAGACAGACAGAGAGACATGGAGGAAACAGGGAAGTAGGACATACAGAATGAAAGGAAAGTAAAAAGCCTGCAGCAAAATGTAGACTAATAGAAACAGGTTAAATTAAGTTAAAAGATCTAGTGGGACCAGCCTAAGTTAAGGTCAAACATTCATAATTAAAAATAAGTTTTTGTGTCTTTATTTGGGAGCTGGTTGGTGGCCCAAAGAAAATTCTAACTGCATCTGCGCTATTTTGCTATGATAACAGAAAACTGACTAATATTAGTGGATGGGTAGCTAGCAGATAATTTTAACCGATTGATATCTTATGCAATGTATCTGGCTTCAGGTTTGATATCACTATTTTCTCAAAGACAGATATAGAATCAAACTTGGTTTTTACAGCTTTAGGTTTGTTTGTTTAGAACATATGCTGTCTGAACCTGGAAGAGAAAGTGAGGAATAGCCTTGAATTCATTGGCACAGGAAAAGACTTTTAAAACAGAATACCATTAGCCCAGACACTAAGACCAGCAATTAATAAATGAAACCTAATGAAACTGAAAGGCTTCTGTAAGGCAAAGGACACTGTCATTCAGACAAAGCAACAGCCTACAGAATAGAAAAAATTTTCTACCAACTACACATCTAATAGAAGGCTAATATCCAAAATACATAAAACAGAATTTTCAGTAAAGGAAACTCAGATGGCTGAGAAACACTTAGATGCTAAACATCCTTAGTCATCAGGGAAATGCAAATCAAAACAACTTTGAGATTCCATCTTACACCTGTCAGGATGACTAAGATCAAGGAAAACAAGTGATAGTCATGCAAGCAAGGGTGTGGAGTAAGGGAAACACACCTCCACTGCTGCTGGGAGTGTAAATTTATACAGCCACTATGGAAATCAATATGGCAGTTCCTCAAGAAGAAGGGAATCAACCTACTTCAAGATCCAACTATTACATATCCCCAAAGGATGCTTCACCCTACCACAGAGACACTTGCTCAACCATGTTCATTGCTGCTCAACTCATGTTAGCAGACACTGGAAACAACCTAGACGTCCCTCAACAGAAGAACGGATAAACAAAATGTGATACATTCACACAATGACATACTACTCAACCTTTTAAAGCACGAGATCATGAAATCTATAGGTAAACCAGAAAAAAATTATTGTGAGTGTGCTAACCCAGAACCAGAAAGACAAATAGGGTATGTATTCTCTCATAAGAGGAAATTAGCTATTAAGTCAATGATAATCAAGCTACAATCTATAGACCCGCCCACAGAGGTTGGCTATCGAGTAAGATATGTGTGGGGGTGGGCACAGATAGATCTCCCCAGGAAATGGAAGTAGAATAGATAGTTGTGGACGGAGGAGAGAGACTGGAATGGGAGATTCAAGTTGGGGTGAGGAGGAAAAAAGGGGACAAGGGAGGGAATATGGGGAGAGATAGTTAAAATTAAGAGCCATTTGAAGGGTCATAAGGAAACCTAATATAGTATAAACTCCCTAAAATATATATGTAAATGTGCTACCTATTTTATGATCACTCTGACTTTGAAGATTAAAATATGGGAAAGATGATTCTCAGAACCGGGAGCGTCTAAGATGGCTGACTGAACTTCAAGAGAAACACTGCCGATACCAAGGCTTTCTGATCTAAGGATGCCTGCCTACTCAGGCTCTGGCTGTGGAGGGGATTCAGAGGAGAAGAGCCAAAGCCTTCCAGATGCAGTCCATGTGGCCACAGTCTACAGGCACGCCACAGTCAAGGGTAACCAGAAATGCCAGGAAGGTGTCCTTTCTGCACCGTCCCAACCTCCAGGGTGAAGACAACCCTACCTCAGCTCTGTGCTTACCTACCTCCTCCTTGCCTTATATATAAAATACATAATAAACAGTTGGTCATTTGTCTCATAGTTAGTGCACAAATCAGAAACGCTGATTGCATTCCCAGCCCTAGGCAACCATCTCCACTACCCATTTCCAAAGCATTCGCATCACCATGAACAGAAACTCTATGCTCAGGGATATTAAGCCCCATTTGTTTGTTAGTTTATTTATTTATGTGTGTGTGTGTGTGTGTGTGTGTGTGTGTGTGCGCGCGCGCGCGCGTGCGCGCGCACGCGCACATGTGATGCCAGATGACACCCTTGGGTGTTGTTTCTCAGGTCTCACACACTTTTTCTTTGAGGCAGGGTTTCTCCCTGGCCTGGAATTCACCAAATAGATAAGGTCGGCCAGCTAGTCTGTGAGCCCCCAGGGATCTGCATGTCTCTGCCTCCCAGCTCTAGGATTAGTACATGTTACCATCCCCAACTTTTTACATGGGTTCTGGGGGTCAAGTCGAGGTCCTCATACTTGTATGGCAAGCACTTTACTGACTGAGCCATCTCCCCAGTCCTCGCCTAATGCCTTTAAAGAATCATCACGGCACTGCCGGCTGTAGAGCTTGGGAAACAACTCACACCATTCTACTTCTTTGGGAAATAGATTACAGGATCTCATGCCCATGTGTGAAGCAGGAACTGTATTATGGGATAGTCTAAGAGCGTGGGCACTGGGGCAGGAGCTGCCACCCCACCAGCTATGCCGCTGGGCACACATATTCCTTTCTCTAGCTCTTGTTCCTTTTGTGTAAAATGAGGAAACACTACCCATGTTGTGGGATTGTTATGAGGGGGTCACACCAGCAGGGGCAGATCCAGCAATCAACAAATGTTTGCTCCCACCTGCTAATGGCCTGTTCTCCTACGCTGAGTGTATAAGAGGCCAAGAAGGCGACTGTGGAATGTTCCCCTACTTAGGATAAAGGCAACATATTCCGGTGACCTGAGGGGCTGGATCTCTCTCAGACTCCCAAGTTCTGCTTAAATTCAAGGAGACCCAGAGAACTGGGCTGGCATTACTTACAAGTGAGACAGAGATGTCACATCCGCAAAGATGCCCTCTTGGAGGGTGGAGACATCATTGCCGTGCAAAGACCTGAGGAAAGAAGATGCTGCGGGAGCCCAGGCCAGGGATAGGGCAGGATGCTTGGGGGAGGAACTTCCGAGCCCTTGCTGAATGGACACACCATGCATGTCTGCTGGCAGGGAGACAGTCCCCAGCCCAGCAACCCTGACCTGGTAGTCCCAGGAAGGAAAAGGGAGCCCTTCGAGTCCAGAAACGCCATCCTGTGCCCCCATACTGTGGGGAGGCTCTGATTTTGCCATCTAAAGAACTTGAGTTGAGTTTAATCATAAATAAGAAAGTAAACACACAGGCACTCCCTCTTGGCCAGGGGACAGAAACAGAGTGGGCTATTTGTAAGGAGATTAACATAGCCAGCCACAAGTTAGGACTGCAGGAATGTCGCCTTGGTTCTGATGGGGTCAGGAGCCCCCATAACAGACATAGAACATTTTGGGCAGAATCACTTTGAGAACTTGTAGGAAAAGTTCACTGATTTCTGAAAACGAACCCTGTCAATCTGAACAGAAGTCTCTTGGCAAACAAAGGACTCCTTTACCTTAGGCGCCTCACCCCTTCCCTGTCACACACGTGTACACAAACTAAACTTGGGATGATGGCCACCTCTTCTCTTGGATCATTTCCCACTTACAACTTGGCTTCTCTAAGGGGTTTAAACGAGAGTATTCTGGGCTCCCTTAATTGGATAGAGCATTGTCCCTGCTGGGGCTCCAAACCTGGGACTATTTCTGCTCACTAGGGGTAGGGGGTAGGACTCGGGTAATGGGGAAGACTTCTAGAATGAGTTGGGAGAGACTTACAGCAGGCGCAGGGAACGGAGCCCCTGGAAGGCCAGAGGAGGGATGCACTGGAGGGCATTGTAGCTGAGGATCCTGCGGAAGGAAGGAAGACGCTATAATGAGCCAGAGATGAAGGACCATTCCCACCCCATCTTATAGGTGAGTGAGCTAAGGCTTGAGGCCACTCCCCACCCCAGGGTCATGTCACTAAGTTAGCAAACAGTATTTGTGCTAGGATTGTGCTTTTAGAGCCCACAGCTAACCCACTAACTCAAAAGATTTCAAATAAATGAACCCGCCGGGAGCAGACAGGCAGGTTAGCGAGAGAAATGATTCTGTGATAGACATGGTTACAGGATAGAGAGCCGTGGGCAGCCCCGGGGAAGGAACACCAAGGTATGGAAGGGTGTCGGAGTAATTGTGCTGAGTCGTAGAAACCAAACTGGACGTGAATCTATTTAAATAAAATTCTCAACACACAGCCTCATCTGGGGCCTAGTTCTGGCTAGCCTCAAGCTTGTGACCATCCTCCTGCCTCAAAACATGTGCTAGCTTTATAAAAATGTGATATATAGGATATTTCAATTTTTTGTACTTCCCCATTGTATTTCACAGTAAAAGTTGTTTTGTTTTTTGATTTGCTCATGGCCAAAATACCCACGAAGTGATGGATGGGGTGTTGTTTAGTCTGTCGGTGGGAAAGGGGTCTGCATGCAGTCACAAATGACAAGAGCAATACCAGCATTGCCTGGTAACGTCCCGTGTGCCCACCCAGCCCTGCTGGGACTCACAGCGTGGTCAGCTGGCTCATGTTGGTGAAGGAAGAATTGCCTAAGGAGCTGATCTTGTTGTTGCTCAGGTCCCTGGAAAAAGCAACAGTGTCAGTGTCTGGAAGGAAAGAAGGCCCTGCCCCTGGATGACTTTCAGAGCCTCTCCCCTCCCCCTATCCGCTCTTGGCCCTTCCTCAGCAGGGAGTGATGGAGGAGGGTTATCTGTCTATTGTGTTATTTTCATTGGTCAATAAAGAGACTGCCTTGGGCCCTTGATAGGACAGAAAATTAGGTAGGCGGAGTAAACAGAACAAAATGCTGGGAAGAGGGCTATGAGCCAGACGCCATGGAGCCAGCCACCAGGTCAGACATACTGAATCTTTTCCGGTAAGCCACTACCTCGTGGTGCTACCACGAGATTATTAGAAATGGGTTAATATCAAGATATGAGAGTTAGTCAGTAACTAACTCTCTAGAGATAATGGGCCAGGCAGTGTTTAAATGAATACAATTTGTGTGTTGTTATTTCTGGGACTAAGCTAGCTGTGCGGGAGCTGGGCAGGATGAAAAGCAGGCCTGCCCGCAGCCCACTACTACATATGGCGCCCAGACGTGGATAACTGAATCCACAGAAAGTCTGAGAAAGCTGGGGAAAGAATAGAGTAAAGCATGTTTTCTTGGTATGGTAGCAGCAATTTCTCATGTCTGTTCTGCTTGCTAGAGGCAAGCAAATGCTCTCATCTAAGAGAGGCTTCCTGACTCAGCTTTAGCTGCAAAACCTTGCAGCTCTTTTAAGAGGTCCTGCCGCGAAGCACTTAAACGGTGTTGATGAAAAGCTGAACGCATGCTTTTCAGGTTTTCAGCAGTAGCAGGAAAAAAGCTGCGCTGTTTTAAAATGCCGGCCGTCCTGCCAGGGCAAATTCTGACTCTTTCAGGCAGGTGGTCCAACTGAGTGTGGTCCCAGTTTGCTTGCTGCCAAGGACCTTGAAAAGCCATAGAGTTGTGGCGGCAGTGAACACAGCTCTGGCTGGTACCTCAGCCACAAGGCTGGAAAGCTAAAGAATGAGCTGGATCTAGCCGTCAAAGCCACGGCTTTAAAGGAGAGGATTAATCTTCTCCTTAAAGACTCATGTAGTCAAAAAAGAGATAGAGATACAGTAAAGAGAGGTTCATAGATGAACAAAACCTCTAAAGAGTTTACAGTTTGTTAAAAATATATGTAGGCTAAAGGTTAAAGTTCTTAGGGTAAAAAAGGAAGAAAAAAAGTAGTTGGGTGTGGTGGTATACACCTTTAATCCCAACACAAGGGAGGCAGAGGTAGATTGACCTCTGTGACGTCAAGGTGTGGTAGTACACACCTTTAATCCCAATGCCTGAGAGGCAGAGACAGAAGGATCTTTGAGTTCAAGGTGTGGTAGCACACGCCTTTAATCCCAGCACTGGGGAGCAGAGACAGACAGATCTCTGTGAGTTCAAGGACAGCCTGGTCTACAGAGTTATTCCAGGACAAAGATATACAGAGAACCTGTGTCAAAAAGTAAAAGTAAAAATAAAAGAAATAGAGGTTAAAAATGAAGCTGCATAAAGATGGAAAATACACAGAGAATCTTGATACTGTATGCTATTATGCTCTCTTTGAATTGTTTGAATGCTGAGGAAGGAGCAACAGCTGCTAAAAGATATTTGTTTATAAATGCTGCTGAACTAATCCAAGATAGATATGTTGAAAATACCTTGACTTCTGAATTTGGATCTAAGGATATGATACTTTGGAAAGGAGGTTCTTCTTTTGTTTTCACAGAGGATGAGACCCTGTGGATAGCTTCTATCCCAGTATG
Source organism: Myodes glareolus (assembly GCF_982192425.1). Taxonomy (NCBI): domain Eukaryota; kingdom Metazoa; phylum Chordata; class Mammalia; order Rodentia; family Cricetidae; genus Myodes; species Myodes glareolus. Next base: position 20,568,311 of record NC_142032.1, on the reverse strand, counting down.
GTATGATAGACCACGCCCTCCTGAAAGGTTGCTGTGAACACCCTCAAAAAATTACTTCACTCAACTGCCGACTGAGATGAACCTGGCAGACAGGTTATACCATGAAAGACCTGATTAACTGCGCCCCTATACAGCAGGAAGAAGTTTGGAGAGAAATAACTACGTCCATATTCCCAAATATTGCTTATAAATGTTCTTTTACATTTAAAGGGGGATATGATATAGATATGAATAATTTCATTGGTATGGATTTTAAGGTCAATTTTGTTATATGTATATATATTTCTGATCTTGACTGATGTATTGTGATTGTGTAGTTCATTTTAAAAATGCAATGTATAATTAAAAATATAGGTTGTTAATGGATAATACTAGCTTGTAGTAATGTTAGTCTGATTTTCTAGAAGTGCATAGATATATTTCAGATAGGCATTCATATCTTTCAAAGACTTCAGAACATGGCATTTAATGTTTTAATAACTTAGGACTTTTCATGACAATGAGACACGTCTGCTCCTGGCAGCACCAATCTACTTCAAGAGGAAGAAGGGCATCGAAGAGGCTCCTTATGGAGTTGGTTAGCCATTTGGGCAAGAAACTGTTCTTGCCTGGACTGTTGTATAAACTGGACACAGAGAACCCACAGAGAGAGGACTGCTGAACTTGCCTAAAGGTGAGATGATATTTCGGGGTTCCTGATTCATGAAAGAGTCTGCGAGACATTCTGCAGGACACAGCAGATAGTGACTGAATTGCCTTTGAAATTTCCTGCTTCATGAAAATGTCTCTGGATATTATGGGCCTGAAGGCTGAAGATGGGTGCCCCAACGATACAGAGGAACTTTGGGTAACTGTCCAGGCAGCGAGATGTCTCTGTCATTTCTAGAGTTTTGGAAGTTGCTCACTTCATGCTTACTTAGGTAATATATCCTTCTGGAGCCTTTGATGGAGTTAAAGAATGGATAGTAGTAGTTATAGTTTTCCATTATTATGATATAGTTATAAATATTGTGACTGTAATTCTTGCTTGATAACTGTTTTGTTATGTGTAATTTTACTATGTTAAAATGAAAGCCTTTTTTGTTTAAACAGAAAAAGGGGAAATGATGGAGGAGGGTTATCTGTCTATTGTGTTATTTTCATTGGTCAATAAAGAGACTGCCTTGGGCCCTTGATAGGACAGAAAATTAGGTAGGCGGAGTAAACAGAACAAAATGCTGGGAAGAGGGCTATGAGCCAGACGCCATGGAGCCAGCCACCAGGTCAGACATACTGAATCTTTTCCGGTAAGCCACTACCTCGTGGTGCTACCACGAGATTATTAGAAATGGGTTAATATCAAGATATGAGAGTTAGTCAGTAACTAACTCTCTAGAGATAATGGGCCAGGCAGTGTTTAAATGAATACAATTTGTGTGTTGTTATTTCTGGGACTAAGCTAGCTGTGCGGGAGCTGGGCAGGATGAAAAGCAGGCCTGCCCGCAGCCCACTACTACAAGGGAGAGCCAGGCTCCCTAACTGGTGAGGATGTGGGGGCAATTGACTTGCAATTGACTACTGAGTTTCCTCTGTCCCTAATCTGCCTCCTGCATGCCCTCTGCAGGTACAGCTGGTATTGACCAACTTCTACCTGCCAGGTCTAGCAGCCCCTTCTCTGGGAAGCATAGCTGGAACACTAGGACCCCAAATTATGAGGCAGAGTAAAAGCCCATTTTACACCCCAAGAGCTGGAGTCTTCAATCTCTCAGTAATTAACTCACAGGGGGCCACCCAGCTGGCCAGAGAAGGGGCAGACCAACCCATCACTGCAATGTCTCCTGTAGTCCCTGGCCATGTTAGGTGGAGAACATCCTCACACACCACTCCACCTACCCTGACTGTGTCTGAGTCCTCCCCTGTGGTCCCAGCTTCTAATCCCTGGTGTCAGGATGGGAAGGTCCCAGCCTTGCACCCCTTCAGTCCACTCTAGGTGCCCCCAGTGCTGTCTCGGGCTCCTCTCACTGTCCAGAGCTGATGGCACCACCCCCACAGCCACAGCCTGCTCTTTTCCAGACCGCTACTCCATAGTGCCCTACAGACCCTCAGCGGGGCTTGGCCTGGTGCTTCCTCAACCCTGCAGTCTGATTCTGCGACTGCTGCCTTCCACCCTTGGTACCATGGCCCGGCCTCTGGTCACTGACCACATCTGTCCCCTTCCTAAGTTCCTGCCTGTGTTAAGCCAGCATCCATGTGGTTTTCTGAGGATCTCCTCTCAGCATCTTCCACTGTGGGTTCGTCACACCCTCCTTCCAGCCAAAGCCCTGACCTACAGCTGCTCTGCTGCTCCCTGAAACTTAGGGAGCCCTTGCCCTGCTCCTACATCCTCCCTAGACGTCTAAGAGATTCACGGGGGCCCCCTGGTCTGCCTGTTACCTACTGTATGCAGTTCTGACAATCATTAACCATGTACCCTTCCTTCAGCACCCGGAGAGCCTGCCTCTGTTGCAATCCCAACTCTCCTTCCTTTCTTGTCGTGGGGAAGTGGGGCCTTTTAATGTGGGAGAGGCAGCCTAACAGAAGTCTGTCTGCCCTTCCTTCTTCATGTACATCTGGACCACTGGCAGAGGTCAGGCCACAGAAAGCCTGAACTTGCAGAATGGAGTCTCTTTGTCTGACACCAGCCACTGTTTCACCCCCATTCCCCTGAAAGGTTCAAAACACATCGGTTACTGAGCAAAGACAGAGTAACTGGAGCATCTCAGTGCTGTTAGCCAGTGCTGTTCAGAGTGGCCAGGCCTTGACCTGAACGTCACCAGCCCATGGCTACGCTGTGTCCATAGCCAAGCTTTCTCAGCAAAAGGAGCAGTCTGTTGACTTATACTTTACTCCCTGCCTAAGATAAATCCACTAACAACAGTTCTCAGTTGACATTGAGAGAAAATTCATTAAAGGCGGCTCTCAGTCTGACACTGACCCATTGACTGCACTCATACAGAGCTCTGAGCCAAGCCGCTCTGGACTTTTTGGATAATCTTTGGCTAATACCTAGACCAAAACAATGGAGGTGAGGTACTAATTACACTGGGAAGATAAGAGGAGTTGATCTTATTATCCAGAGGTTTATTCTGAGTACTCTTTGGAAGGGGTGGAAGGCAGTGATAACAAAGCAAGTTAAGAATAAATAGTATGTGAACTGATAACTGCCTTGTTTCATAGTTGGTTTGGGGATAGGGATTGAACTGAAAGACTCTTTATCATCCTCTATTGTCCCTGGCTCCTTGCAGAGATCACTCAGAGCAATAATAATCACCAGCCTACAGGGAGGTTTGGGGAGATGGTGTGGTCAGAGCAGTAGGCCCAGCTCATGGAGACCAGAAAGGATGCAATTCCTAGATATGGCCACCAGATGGCAAAACAGCTCCCGGGCATAGGTGTCCCCTGAAGAATGAATAGGGGAGCAGGCAGAATTCCTTAGCAGCATCTGCCCACAAATGGGAGATGCCTGGAAAAGAGGAACTGTGGTGGTTGGATGCCAGTGGTCCTCCTGATCACAGAGGCAGGCCTGGGATCCTCAAAGCTCCTGGATACTCACACAAGCTGCAGGTACTTGAAGGTAGCCAGCTGTCCGGGAACCAGTGTGAACTGGTTGCCATCCAAATAGCTGAGGAGAGAACACAGCAGCATGAGCCCCTGGCACAGGCATTTCCATCCACCTAGGAGCTGCGACACCGTGAGCTGTGAATCTGGGCGGCGCCACGCTGAATGTTGGCGTCGGGGACGCGAGGGCCAAGCCACCTTTGCAGGCAGCTGGCAAGAGAGTGAAAGGGACACAGCTTTTCTTGAGAGGCCACTAGGCCAAGGCAGCACAAGTCCTGTGCACCCAGTGCCTCTGGAGTAAAAGCGTCACTAAAGGATCTACACTTAGGTGCTATTTGTGATGGTTCAAAGAGGAAACATCTCTAGCCAAAAAGGGATTTGTTGTGGAGACCAAGCTTGACTCACGTAAGGAACATTGCATCCGTAGACCTTAACAATGTCTTCCCCATAAACATTGTGAAGCGGGGACAGCAATGTCATTTTTTGAAAGCAGAGCCCTTCCCATGCATTTGTCAGGAGGTAACTATAGAGAAGGGACTGGGAAAGGTGGAAGCCATGCTGGAGCCTTTCTGGGCTACGCTGCAGCGTCTCCTCCCACCGCCAGGTCCCATGGATCCTGTTTCACAGGCCAAGAGATTGCAAGTCTGGGGCTACTCACAGTTCTGTGACGTTCTTGGGGATGCCCTTGGGCAGCGCCTGGAGGTGTTTGTTGCTGCACCGGACCACGGTGTCCAGGCAGGCACACTCCTGGGGGCACTGTGGGCGGGGCAGGCATCCCACCTCCTCCTGACCTGGGAAGGAAGGTGTGACATCCTGGTCAGTCAGGGGCCGGGTTAATACAGCCTTGGCCACACTTTTCTCTTTTGGGGGGGGGGGGGTTGTTTCGAGACAGGGTTGCTCTGTAGCTTTGGAGCCTGTCCTGGAACTAGCTCTTGTAGACCAGGCTGGCCTCGAACTCACAGAGATCTGCTTGCCTCTGCCTCTTGAGTGCTGGGATTAAAGGCGTGGGCCACCACTGCCCGGCTACATTTTTCTCTATTGGCTAACGCCAGAAACAAAGGCTTCTTGGAAAGTTTCCAGGTTAAAACAGATCCAGGTAATCTCTCCCACCTCAGACCAAAGGTGGTCCCAGAGGAGGGGGACACAACTACTACTTCTTGAGCACCGGACACTCCCTGGCACTGTGGGGAGCATGCTCCCCTTGGTGACACAGCAAAGGGTGCCCCGTCACCCCTCAGGATGCACTGGTCAGGCTCAGCACTCAGTGCAGCAGCTAGCCCACTCCAGCATCCGGTGGGTGCAGAGGGCGAATAGTTTTCTATTTCACTGAGATCTGGGCAGGATGAATGACTTTTCCTCAAGCTGATGAGGCCTCTTAGGGTGAGGCCCAAGCCTGGCAGATGCAGACCAGTAAGCCCTTCATCCATCATTCGTTTCTCCAGCAAAGAGCCCTCTGATGTCTTCCTTTCTAATAATGGGGTGCAGAAGAGCCAATGGTTGTGGTCAGAGTTGTTGAGACCACGAAACGACAGCATGTACCCTCTGCCAACAGTGACTCGGTTATAGGAGCTTACCGCATTCAGACATGGCATTGCAAAGAACTCACTGAGTCCTCAAAACACCCTCAAGCAGATGCACTAGCGTGGACACCTTTTAGACACGGTAGAACTCAATCCAGAGTGGTCACAACTATGCAAAGTCCCCTAGTCTTGAAGGCAGCCCTGGGACAGGGCTCCAGGCTGACAGCCTCTGGAAGCTGTTCTCCTGGCCACTGGGCCCCACCGCCTCATAGCAGCAAACACTCAAAGAAATGTTCAAACGCTTTCCCCTCCTAGGAAGTTGTCCAAAAGGGAGCATCACATTTGTTTTGTTTTGTTTTGCTTTGTTTTCCGAGACAGGGTTTCTCTGTAGCTTTGGAACCTGTCCTGAAACTAACTCTTGTAGACCAGGTTGGCCTCAAACTCAAAGAGATCCGCCTGCCTCTGCCTCCCGAGTGCTGAGATTAAAGGTGTGCGCCACCACTGCCCGGCCTGGGACCATCACATCTGAACAGAAGGAGTTACCTATGTTGGCGCTCCTGGGAGCACAGTGCGAAATTGCCACTGAGGAAGGCTGTTAAATGACAAGGGGCTGGCTCAGTGCTCATCTAGGGCAGGATGGTTTGTGGTGAAAGGCTTTTGCAGGGGACCTGAAAATCCTGAGTGTGTCCTCACAAGCTCACAGTAGGGGTCTGAAAAACAGCACTGCAGAACGCCCACAAAGGCTGCCCCACGCTGGGGATGGGGGGGTATAGGGGTGATTTTTCTATCCCTTGGGCTGTTATTTCTTGTTTTCAAGGAATAATGGTGCATTATCTATGTAAGTGTGTGTGTGTGTGTGTGTGTGTGTGTGTGTGTGTGTGTGTGTATACAAACATGCACCTGAATGCTGAATGGGTTGGCCAGGAGTTTTCTCGAAGAGATATGGAATGTGGTCATGAAGATACTTTGCTAGTCTCAGTGAACCTGGCGGGGTTCTCTCCCGGCCACACATCTATCAGATGCTCCTGAACAGCTAATAACCAACTTCTAGGACCAGAGACAGAGCTAGCAGTGAAAGAACAAGAAGGACCTATGCCTCCCCTCAAGAAGTCTTCAGAAGTAAGACTGGGGGCAGGCATGCATGTGGAGGCCAGAGAATGACCTTGAATATCATTCCTGTGACTTTTAGGAGGACTGGGCTGGCTAGCCAGGGAGCCCCAGAGGTCCTCCCATCTCTGCCTTCCTAGCTAACCTCCCACACCTCCATATATGGCTTTTTTCTTTTAACATGGGTTCTGGGAGTGAAAGTCAGGTCGTCATGTTTGAAAGGCAAGTGATCCACATCCCCAGCCCCAAACAGACTGTTTCCTAAGTAAAACAATGTTTTTGATGGGAGATGGTGGCTCACACCTTTTATCCCAGCACTCCGGTGGCAGAGGCAGGCAGATCTCTGTGAGTTCAAGGCCAGCCTGGTCTCTAGAGTGAGTTCCAGGACAGCCAGAGCAACCCAGAGAAATCCTGTCTCCAAAATCCAAAACCAACAAACCAAACAAACAAACAAAAACCACAAAGTTTTCAAGGCCAGTGAGTGGCAAGAGATTATAATCAAGATGTGAGGTTGGATTTAAAAAAAAATAACAAGCAAACAAAAACATTCAAGCCATAAAATGAGCATGTGAGCAAATGGGGGGGGAGAGTGGGGGATGTAAATCGTACAGAGACTTCCTTCCTTCCTTTCTTTCTTTTTTGTCAGGGTCTTGCTGTGGAGCCCTGGTTGGCCTTGAACTCCTGTCTCAGCTACATGGTCCCAGTCTGGCTTGAGATTTTTTTTTAATTTTAAATTTTAAAAGAAAACAAAATTATTCTTAGAAAAATCTACTGATTTTCTTCAGAAAAACACCGGAGCTGTCTTTCTTGCTGTGAAAACTGGAGTGTTCCTTTGTCTTTCCCTCATATCTACACGGCCTGTTTGGGGTGACTCCAGAGCAGAGGTACAATCTGAACGGCAGGAATGGTAAAGGTATGGAGACCAGGGACCCGTCTCCAGTGTTCAGCAGCAGAGGGGTCTGAGAGCTGATACCAGCCAGAGAAAAGCCCCCATAGCAGGACATGCTGAGACTCCTAAGAACGGGGCAATGGAGGGGCATCGTTGCTGGTTAGCCCAGGAAAAATCTGCTTCCAACAGGAGCCTCGGTGTGTGGTGTTTGGAAAGAACTGAAGGAAAAGCTACATCTGCTGGAAGGGCCAGACGACTATGGACACAGAGAGACGAGGAGCTCAGGGGACCAGGATGACCAAGTCTTTGGCAAGCAGGGAATCAGACTCAGGCGATTCCTGCTCTGAAAGACATGGTGGCCCCAGGCCCCTGGAGCTGGTGTCTTGGCTAAACACATTTCCACAAGGGAAAAAATACTGAGGAGTTACTGTATTTCTCTTTATGTGATGGGATAAGAAGTCATGTTTATTTCCTTCTTCCATCCCCCTCCCCTTTGTTGACTACACAGAGCAGCTCCAGGCGTCAGCGGCTCCTCTTCCCTCTGCAGAGGCCAGTAGGGTGCTGCCTGCCCAGCTCTCTGGTCAGCCCCATTCTCTCCCTGATGGATGCCCACACGTTACCTTCTTCACACCTGAAGTCAGGGAAGGCCACATCCTGCAGGGGAATTTGCCGCAGGAAGTCGGGGTTCTGGCAGCGCGGGTTCCCCGTCACAATCTTTCTCTTCCGAAGCCAGTCACCCAGCCAGGCTAGCTGGCAGTTACAGTTGAATGGGTTGGCCAGGAGGTTTCTGGAAGAGGTGGGGAATGTGGTCATGAGGGCACTTTGCCAATCTCAGTGAACCTGGTAGGGTTCTCTCCTGGTCACACAGCGATCTATGCTCCTGCACAGACAGCTAATAACCTCCTAGGTGACCAACTTCTAGGACAGAGACAGAACTAGCAATGGAAGGAACAAGAAGGACCCATGCCTCCACAAAGGAGTCTTCAAATGTAAGACCCGAGAAGATCCCCACCTAGGATGGTAAGTAGGCTCTCCCGGCCAAAGCCACCAACCTGCCTGTCCTCCAAGGCTGAGACTTACAGTGTGGACAAGGCCTGAAGGGTGTCGAAGGCTCCAGGGGAGATGGTGGTGATGTGATTGTCGTACAGTGACAGGAGCCGCACGTTGCGCAGTCCCGTGAAGCTGTCATTGTGGATGCAGCTGATGCGGTTGTTCCTGAGCATCCTGCGGGGAGGGAGTGACGAGAGAAGATGGAGAACCCCTCAGAGGGTGTCCCTTAGCCTCAGATCATCTCCTCAGATTGACACCTGCTGGGACCCCTGTGGCCAATGGACAGCCACACCTGGCCCTGCTAGCATGTCATTCTCAGGCATCTGTCTTCCTCATTGCTATCTGGAACAACGCCTCATCCCCATTTTTCACTGTCTAAGACCCCTTTAATTCCCATCCCCAACCAAAAATGAAAGCGGAAAGCAAGCCAGCACAGGACAGGCGATTGCAAGGGACATTTCAAGGGACTGTGAATACCCTCGGAGCAAGTCAGATTGACTAACCAGGAGTCAAGGACACCCAAATAACACCAAGTTTCTGCCTGTCGGATTGGAGAAGAAATCAAAACATAATGGTCATAATGCGGTCATAATATGGCCAGCATAGGCGAGAGCGGGAAGATGGGCACTTCCACACGCGCTGGTAAGACCTCTGGTAAGCTGCCTCTCAGGCTGTCTACAGAGGCCTTTCCTTCTGCTGCCGTCGGCCGGTCCACTTTGAGGACTTCATCGCAGGAATACTCGGGGAGGCGCACAGATTCGGGACAAAGCTGGTGATCACAGCTTTTCTCAAAATATAGAATGCAAAACAACCTGAGTGGTAATTACAGATAATTATGTTTTAGAGAAATTCTGTGATATATGGAAGGGTCCATATTGGAGGAAAAAGCAGGTAATTAAACAAAATTTATTGCAGGGTGCTATTAAAACATATCTGGGAGCTGGGAATGGTGGCATAAGCCTATAGTCACTGAACTTGGGAGACCTAGGCAAGAGGATCACAAATTCAAGATTAACTTGTTACACAGGGAGACCCTGCTGAGGAAGAAGAGGAAAAGGAGAAGGAGAAGGAAATTTTACATATATATATATATACATATGTGTTTATATATTATTCATTGTGATATGTATATATGTATAATTTCAGTTATACAGAATAAATAGTGCCTAAAAATTCTGGTGTATAGCATACATATGTGTTTATATATTATACATTGTGATATATATAATTTCAATTATAAAATTTCAGTGCAGTGTATCACCATTAGCAAACAATATCATATATGTACTTAAAATTTTGCTAAGGAAAAAAAATTTGCTAAGGAGTTGTATCTTATGTCAGATGTTCTTTTTTAAGAAACGTGTGTATGTGTGTTTGCCTGCATAAATTTATTTGTACCACATGTGCAACTGTTTATAGAGGCCAAAAGAAATTGCTGGATCCCCCAGAACTGGAGTTACAGGTGGTTGTGAGCTATTGTTATGGGTACTAGGAATCAAACTCTGGTCCTCTGCAAGAGCAATGCATGCTTTTAACCACTGAGCTCTCTCTCTCTCTCTCTCTCTCTCTCTCTCTCGTCCTGCAATTAGATAGATGTTTTTGTTTTGTTTTGTTTTGTTTTGCTTTGCTTTGCTTTGCTTTGCTTTGAGACAGGGTTTGTTGGCATAGCCCTGGTTGTACTGGAACTCACTCCGTAGACCAGGCTGGTCTTGAACTCAGAGAGATCCACCTGCCTCTGCCTCAAGAGTTCTGGGATAAAGGTGTGTGCCACTTCCCGCTGCTGACTAGATGCTCTTACTATGCTAATAATATTAATAATAGAGAGAATGGTGATGATTTTTGGAGAAACTGGCCGTGTGTGTGGCAAAGACCATCATGAGGGTTATATAGATGTAGCTATAGTGACCCATGTGTGTGCACATATATGTTTGTAAGTATAAAAATATATGTATATAAAGCATGAGAAGGGCAGCTACCCACACCTGTGACTCTGGTCATTTGTGGGTGGTACTGAGGGTCTAGACACTTCACAGTCCCTCCTGAGTTTTTGCTGCCCCGTCCCCACACTGACCCTTCCTAGGTCCCTCTCCTCTCTGAGCCTCCCTCAGAAAGAACACAAGTGACTGGTTCAGTCTCTCCCAGGACCCGAGAGGAACTGGGCAGATATAAGAGGGAGGGGACTAGCCAAACAGGAGCAGACTGGAAATACAGCCATGCTCTGCTCACAGGGAAAGACTGAGCTGAGAAAGAGCGTTCGACTGGCCCCGCTTTCCCGAAACTCCCCAGTGTCCCACATGCATTTACAAGATACCAGCACCAGAAGACAGAGCTAACTATGCTGCATGCATGACAGGGACTTCAACCCAGGCAGGTGGCTCTGAGAGCTGCATCTCCAGAACGGCAGTCACTACCCATCGGCAGCTAAGATGAGTTGGAATGGAGTGTGTCCCACAGCCGCAGGTGGCTCTGAGATGGACAGCATACACAGGGACATCTGTGGAGACCAACAGGAATGTGGCCTCTCCCCTGGACACTGACGAGCCAGCACTGCCTGGAGGGAGCTCCCTGCAGTGGTCATGGAGGGTGATGACCATAAGATCCTAATGGATTCCCAGGGCCTGGAGCGCTCTGGCTGGCTCCAAGTCACAGTCCAGAATTTCGAGGGATGGTGGACATCTCTGCTCTGACATCTACACATACCAAGTCACCCTGGCAGGATCCCCTCACAGCTAGCCACCCAGCTTGTGGTTGTTCTGGCCACTTCGAAACATGTGCCACCTGTATCCCAGAAGCCTTGACCACAGGGCCCTGATGGCGGGGGTTCCAATCACTTTGCCCCCTTACCAGGGGCCAGCCCACATCCCAAGAACGAGAGGATGGGCCTCACGACAGTTACGGCCATGAGATCATCTGTCCTATCAGCCAGGTTCGTCAGGGGTCCCACTCTCCTGCCAATGGGACTAGGAGTAGGCTAATTCTCTTTAGTTCAGAGGCCCATACTGTGCCTTGTCTTGGTGCCTCTAGCTCCACCCACTCACAGGGTCCGTAAGCCATCTAGACCACGGAACATGCCACTTCTGATGGACTCCAGCTGGTTGGCGGTCAAGTGCAGCTCACTGACAGAGGAGGCACCTTCGAACGTCCCGTCTTCAATTTCTGACACCTTGTTGTTGCTCAGGTTACTGGGAGAGGAAAGATGGGAGAATGGTGGGTTCCCTGCACCCAGGGGTGCTCTGCACCCTAGCCTTTTTCTTCCTATTCCATGCCAGCATCTTGATGGGCACCATCCCACCAATGGGAAACTCACATTTTCTTCAGGTGTGAGAGCTTCTTAAACAGCCCCGTGGCCTCTAGGATAGAGATCTCATTGTTGTTCAATCGTCTGTAAAAGACAAGCAATGGAACAAACACACACATATAGGGTCGACCTAACTATGCCTTTCACTTTGAGATTATGGGGTGCAAAGTAGGCTGACTGAAATCATTTCAAAAGAAAGCTGGACCTGGCACTGGGCAAAAGAGGGGCAGCGAATAAGGTATATTTTTAACATTAAAAATGTCATGAAGGAGCCAGGTGGTGGTGTTGCACACCTGTAATCCCAGTACTCGGGAGGCAGAGGCAGGCGAATCTCTGAGTTTGAGGACAACCTGGTCTACAGAGTGAGTTCCAGGACAGCCAGAGCTACACAGAGAAACCCTGTCTTAAACAAAATGCAATGAAAGCACAGCACAGGGTTTTAGTGGCAGAGGTGCCTGCCACCAGCTCGGAATGTTGGAGTCCTGTCCTCTTCTACATGATAGGAGAGAACTGTCTCCCCAAAGCTGGCTTCTGATCACACGGGTTCTTTGGCATGAACACACACACACACAGGCACACACACACGCACACACACACACTAACAGACAAGTGGAACAAAAGTAATAAAGATTTGCTTACATAAAAGACAAATGTGTGTAGAATTTTGCATCTGCAGACAGACACAGGCACACACATTCATACAGTTAGATAAAGGAAAACAGTAGCTGAGGGGTGACTTCAACCTCAGTTTGAGACAATGATTCATGTCTCCCTAAAGAATCATCCCTAAGAAAGCCACTCATGGTTCAGGCTGGTGACCAGTCCTAGATGTCAAAGACTCGTCAAGGAGGTGGGGAAGCAGGAGTAGGGGTCATGGATGAGGGTTACATCTTGCCAAAGCTGTCAGCCGGCATGCTCCAAGCCAGTGTCTCCCATGATCCCCCACACAGAGCTGGTTTGGAGAGGAGCCCTAAGTAGACCAGACCCAGGCGGGTCAGTGGATGCCCGGTCGGGGGGAGGGTGGGCGGATCAGGCACTCACAGCTCAGCTGTGGACTGCGGGATGCGCTCGGGTATCTTGGAGAGCTTCAGGCTGGAACACTCCACCACGCTGGCCTCACAGCGGCACTTGTGGGGACAGGCCACATCGCTGGTACACTCACTGTTCAGGTGGTAATCCTCCGTCCCTAGTGAGAGGGTGGCAGGGCTAAGGGTCTGAGTGGGCTCCAAGCATTCGACGGCCCCCAAGCCCCCACCTGCACAGCCTTCCCTCCACAGCCACCATCTCCGCCCCTACCCCCAGCTGGACATTGTCTCCCACTCTCCTACCTGGAATGAAGTACTGCTCTTTGGCTGGGGAGAGAAGCAAATGCACCAGAATATAGAATCAGCCAGGTCAGCCCCATTCCCCATGGAAGGCACCCCAGGAACGCAACTGGGTCCCTGCATGGAACTGCCTTTGCCTAGCCCACCTCTATGTGTAGAAGGCCTTATTCCAGAGCACACATGTCCCCAGGTCAGTGCTGAGCAGCACCCCTAAACCTTCCGCTTGCACAACACAGGCAGTCACTGTGCTGACCCTGTGGATAGGATTGATCCTGGGTGACACTAGGATCCTGAACCAAAGCCCAGGCTCGGAAGCTGATCCAAACTGCCCAGTGACAGACGCCAAGTGGGCTGCATCTCCTAGGCCACTTCTCCATCTCAGGTCTGGAGGAGTCGCCTACCTCACTGAGATGCTTCCTTGGACACAGTGTCACATTAGAGCTGACCTGGGAGCAGAGGTCTCCCTCCACGGCTCCAGCAGGCCTACTTCCCCCAGGCTGTAGCTAAGTCAGGGGCAAGGCAGAGGAGCCATCCCATCCAAGCTCCAACCAGCCAGCTCAAAAGTGCCTGAGGACTTCTTCGTTAAGGCCACCGGGACACATTGTGGGTCCCCAAGCCCACTGGAGACACACAGGTGTGGCCCTTACCTGAGCAGCGGAACTTCTTGCTTTTGATCTGCCCAATGCGCTTGTTGGCGAGGCGCCGGGGGCTGGCACAGCGGGCCCCACTTGTCTCAATGGGATTGGTCCGTAAGAAGTCCGCCAGCCACTTGAGGTTACAGTCACAGATGAAAGGGTTCTGGGCCAGATGCCTGTCCAAAGGGACACATGGGCTGTCAGAGACCAGGGCCGCTGACCCATATGTAGGCAAGGCTTTGTAGCCACCTGGGGCTGAATCAGTGCTGGTGGCCTCAAGTAGAACAGAGCCAGCCATGAGAGAAATGTGGCATAGAGAATTGTCAGTGTGCATCCCTCTGCCAGCCCATCGGAGAGAGGATGGAGAGACTGACAGGCCATCCTGCTCCTACCTGATGAAGAAGCTGAGGTGACAGAATGCCAAGTCAAACTTGGCCTCTGGGCCTCCCCATGGCCACTGTCTGGGTCTCTTTCTCTCCTGCAGCCTCAGGCAGCCCAGTGCCTACAGCCGCCATCTTGAAGAGCAATGGGGCCAGGGTGGTGAGGCTGGGTCTGTCTTCATGGCAGCTGCACCCAGAGTCACCACGCCACCCCAAGCAATAGTATTGCCTTTCCTTGTCAGGGTTCTAGCAGTCTCTCACCCCAGGAAAGAATAGCAAACAGCCTGCTAGCTACTCTAGAGATCCATTCAGCTCCCTGCCAGCTGCCTGTATCACCAGCAGGTGATGTGAAAGTGTGGGGAGCAGCTCACAGTGGTGGCTGCTACTATTCATATTACCCCAACAAGCCAGCTGCCAGTTCTATTTTTAAAGATTTAGTATTTTAATTATATGCATGTGTATGTCTGGGGTTATATGTGCTTGAGTGCAGGTACCAGAGGAGGTCGGAGGTGGTGTGGGTTGCCTGGGGTGGGGTGATGGAAACTGAACTCCAGTCCTCTGTGAGAGCAGTATGAGCAACTTCTAACCACTGAGTCACCCTCCTGTGCAGCTCCACCACTCCTGAACCACGCCATCAGCAGGCCTGCTTACCCGTCTGGGCACCGTCCCACTGGGCATGTCTGCAGAGGGCTGTCAGGATGAACATTCCCTGTCCCTGTCCTAGCTGTCACCCTTGAGCTAGAACTCGGATATACAATATAGAACTAGGTGTGGAGGGCCATGGGTCAGGGCAGGGCCACATCTCCATCTGAGTGCCATCATCCAAGCCATATTGCTTATTAGCGCAGCCTAGCCCCTTCTAGGAACTGCATAGTTCTCAAAACCTAAGTGAGACCTGGTCCAGGGCCTGTGCCCAGCTCAATCCATACTTTGCACGACCTCTCTCCTGTCCATCACCTCCTATGTCCAGTCTTTGACCCTGGTTTGGGATGCTGACCAGGGCCTGCATTGGCCCAGCTTTTCCCCCCTTGCCTTTTTTGAGTCCTGGCTCTTCTTACCTCCAGGTCCCTTCCCTGCCTCTGCATCCCACTCAGTGAGCAAGAGGATGTGATGTTGACTTGCCAGGTAGACTGGACCACTTGAAACAAGGCAGGATTCGGGGGCTGCTCAGGGGCCTCCCAGCTTCCCCTCACCCTCACCTGCACCCTAGCGCTATGTGTCTGCTGGATTGATGCTCCCCTGTACATGACCTGGGCAGACTCTCCTTTCCAATCAGTGAGACAGGTTAGGTGGTGTGGCAGCATGCGAGGTTTTTGAGTATAAAACAACGTAGAACATGGGGTGAGTGGTTTTAATACAAACTTAAGTTTTGACATCAGCTGGATTTGTGTGTGTGTGTGTGTGTGTGTGTGTGTGTGTGTGTGTGTGTGTGCTGTGCCAGAGAACTCATCCGGGGCTTTGAGCAAAGCTAGCTGAGTACTCCACCACTGAGCAATGCCCCAGCCTCAAATGGATGTCTCTAACAATTTCAGGTGACAGGCAGCTGTAGAGGGCAGGACATTCTCCAGTATTAAAGGCGTACCTGGATACATGTGCCCCTGTGGCTACACCTGACTGCAGCAAACACTCTGACCGTGGAAGGACAGACAGCTCTTCATGTGTAAGGAGTGGCAGGGAGAGTCTCTGGGGACAGACGCTGGTCTACCACATTCACCATTAAGGAAATTCTGGATTTAAAGCCACAGTGAGGCCTCATTTCATACCCACAGCATGGTCGTAATCAGATCATTTCAAACGAAAGACAAGGCAGAGTGTTAGCCAGGTTGTAAGGGCTCTGCATAGGACCCTTGTCACATGACACTGTGGTGAAGGGAGGGCGCGGTGCTAAGGCCCCACTGTGGGGGCCCCTGGCAGCTCAGCTTCTTGACTAACAGTGAACTCACTCTGTGCCCCAGTGACCCGAAAGAAATGAAAACACTGACGGATGGGGAGCTGTAAGTCAACTTCCCGGAAGTGCTCTTGGGAAAGGACCCAAATGTACTTCAGCCGGGTGGGGTGAACAAGACTTGGCCACTCTGATACCCTGGGATGTTACTGTCAATAACAAAAGCCACTCCTCTGCCTCTGTTTTCTTGTCAGTCGGGTAAAGGATGAAATACCCAACAAGATGCAAAAAACTCAAAACATTCTGCTACGTGAAAGAGGTCAGTTAGGAAAGGCGGCCCACTGTATGACACGGCCAGAGATAGGCAGTCCCCAGATTGGAAAACTGCCCAGGGGTTGCCGTTGGCTGTGTTGGGAATGGGTAAAGGGACCAGGGAGCCTGGTGAAAACCTTCCAGCCCTGGACTGTGAGCAGCTTTGTGGATTTATTTGGTCCCTGAACTACTCGCTTAGAAACTTTAGACCTGTAAAGTCAAACCTCCGTGAAGCTACATTGGTTTGTTAGTTTGAATTTTGAGTCAACATCTCTATTTGTTTCTCAGACTGAGTTTGACTCTTGGTCTCCAGCCTCGTGAGCAGCCGGGACCCTCAGCATGCAGCATTTTGTTTGCTGTTGCATGGGGGGGAAGGGGAAGCAAAACTGCTGCAAACCCAGACATGCAGCTCTGCAGCTCACACACGGGTGCTGTGGATCAATCAAGCAACCCACAGGACGGTGGATTTACTTCTGCACTCAGCCAGGGTAGTGGACTTGTCCCTGGCTCTAGGAAGAGGAGATGACCATAGCTTAGGTTCTCACGTCTTTTGCTCTTGTTCCAAATCATGATTCTGTTAATATGAGCAGGTGTTTAAGGCAGTCTGGCTTTGCTTGGCAGCCATTCCTGGAGCCAGTTCTGCTGAAGTACAATTAAGGAAGTTACCTGGTTTTTAAATGATAGGGCTTGTTATTGTTCAACCTTGTGGAGGTCTCAGGATTGCCTCTATCTCAAGTTTCTTATGAATAAAAATACAGTCAGTAGGCCCTGCCTCCATGGGGTCACTGTTGTTGAGCAAGATAATGCATACCAAGAACATGAGTCCCTCCATTGCATCCCCCATCTCCTTAGCAGGCTTCTGCCAGAGACGCTGCCAGTCACCGGAAACAACCATCTCACCCACCTCTTCCCATAACCTCTAATTCCACATGCTCAGTGAAGTTCCCCGTGGATAGGTTATTCCTCTCACTGCCTGTAAGTAAATTAATTAACAGGAGCCAGGCTGCAGGTGTAGGTGTGAGCTTAATGAGTTTGTCCTTGTAGCTGACATCGACTTGCTGAGCAGAGTCCCCAGAGAGTGGGTGTCACAGCTGTAACTGCACCTGCTCAGACTCACACAGATGTTGCCTAACACTGAGGCAGCCCCAGCAGGGACCACCCCGACCACAGAAGCCAGACCCCAGTGAGTAGGAAGGAGGGAGGGGGCAGAGAAGCTGAATTTAAGCAGGTAGCAGGTGGACCTCTCTGTGTGGGGAGTACTCTTGATTAATGATAGAACACAGCAGCAGCAGAGAATGTGGAAGACTGAGTCCCAGCACCACCCCTTCAGGACCCTGATTCATTAGTGGGCACGGAGAATGTATTTAGTGGCTCGTCTCCCTGCTGTGACTAAGTACCGGGCATCTTTCTACCCATGGGTCTAAGAAAAGACAGCGTCCATGCTGGTGGGGCGGTATGGCAGTGGAAAGATCAAAAGAGAGTTGGGGTCACCGGAAGTAAAGAAGCAAAGATGAACGTCAGCCACATTCAGGGTGGGGCTTCCCATCTCAGCTAAACCTTTCTGGAAACGCCTTCGTAGATAAATCTAGTGGTGTGTTTCCATGGCGATTCTAAATCCAGTCAGGTAGATAATGAAGTTAATCACCACAAAGGAGGTCAATGGTTTCTTCATTAAAAAAAAAAAATAGGCAACTACACAGATTCCTGATGCTTCCCAAATCCTCTTGCCAAGAAACCATCTGTCAGTCAGCTAATCAAACCTGAACCTGAACAAGCTCCTAGATCAATGTTCAGTCTAAAACAGTTGTTCCCAACCTGTGGTCACAACTCCTTTGGGAGGTCAAACCAACCCTTGCACAGAGATTGCATGTCAGATATCCTGCATATCAGATATTTACATTACGATTCATAGCAGTAGCAAAATTACAGTTAGGAAGTAGCAGTGAAAATAGTTTTATGGTTGGGGTCACCACAGCATGGGGAACTGTATCAGAGGGTCGCAGCATCAGGAAGGTTGAGAACCACTGGTCTAGAAGGACATAGAGGGACCAGGGGGAATTAGTGACTTGGTCCCACAGAGATGCTGTTTTCCAATGTGACAGAGCAAATTCTGGAGTGTCACCAATGAATGAATGACAGGGAGTAAAGGCAATGGAGGACACCTTACTTCCACGGGAAATATTCCCAGGCTTGTGTGCTGAAGTGTTGGTCCCCACTTTTTGGGGGGAGAGCTAAAAACTGCAAGAGGCAATGCTGGCTGGAAGAGTCACTGGGGAGAGTCTCCTGAGGGTGTCTGCTTATTTTAAAACTAAACTTATTTATTTGGAGGGGCACATATGTCATAACATGTCTGTGGAGGTCAAAGGACAACTTGTAGGACTCAGTTCTCTCTTACCAGGTGGGCCCCAGGGTCTGAACTCAAGACATCGGTTTTGGTGACAGTGCTTTTACCTGCCGAACCATTTCACTAGCTTCCTAGGGCATTCTCTCTCTTGCTGAGGGATAGCAGGTCACGGCGCAACACCCAGAGACTGTATTCATAAAGTCAGCCTTGAGTTGGGGCAGAGCCAGCATTGGCTATAGAGAAGCCAGGAATATGGGTAGAGAAGATGCACAGGAAGGAGTAGGGAGGGACTTAGAGATTTCACCATCTCTTCCATCTGGAAGGTGTGGAGAGGTCAACTGGTTGCCCCTCTGCCGCTCCTCTGATCTATCAGGTTTTACCTCAATATTTGACTCCCACGTCTTTATTGGTAATAGGACAAGTTAAGCACCTCTCTCTCTCTCTCTCTCTCTCTCTTTCTCTCTCTCTCTCTCTCTTTCTCCCTCTCTCTCTCTCTCTGTCTTTCTGTCTCTCCCTCTTCTCCTCTTCCTGCTCCTCCTCTCCCTCCCTCTTTCTCCATCCTGAAGGCGCTCCTCTGCCGTATCCTCCCATCTCCAATGAAGTTACACACAAGGACCAAGTGGCCATGGGCTGAACAGTGAACCCTCTGAAACAAAATAAGCTGTTTTGAGCCTCTGTTTGAGCCAAAGTAAGTCTTCCCTCATCAGTTGCTTATGTGAGGCATCTGCCACATCAGGAGAGGCCAATGCACAGGTGGAGATGAAGATGCCTTAAACACACCAGTCCATTGTATAGGCCACATCAAATCCCGATTCCAATAGAGAATGAAGAATTGTCTAACATACAGGAGACAGGCAGAGTTCAAACACTGATTTAAATGTTTGATGATATAAAAGAATTAGTTATTAAATTTTTAGACACATTAACAGTCTTGCGGGTTTTGTTTGTTTTGTGGCGCTGAAGGTAGAACCTGGGCCCCAGGCATGTGAGGCAAGCGCTTTGGCCCTGAACTATAGCCCCCAACCCTTGTAGACACATTGTTTAAGGATCTCTGTCTTTCAGAGATTCAGAGGCCAGGAACAGAGGACAGATGATGACTGGCATTTGCTTACAAACAGTTTGGGTGGCATGGAAAAGGGGAGGTGGAGACAGGCAAGACTGGGGAGGAGTTAAAGCTGGTGATGAGCCACTTGGGGCTTCACTGTCCTGTTTCTGCTGTGCTTGTAACTCTCCACAGGGAGGGAGCACATCTCTCTACAGGGAGGGAGCATAGCTCTCCACAAAGAAGGGAACACAGCTCTCTACAGGGAGGGAGCACAACTCTCCACAGGGAGGGAGCACAGCTCTCCACAGGGAGGGAGCACAGCTCTCCACAGAGAAGGGAACACAGCTCTCCATAGAGAAGGGAATGCAGGAGCACAGCTCTCCACAGCGAGGGAGCACAACCATTGACTAGATTCAGTGCTCTCTGCTTCCCTGTTTTCCTGCTAACTCAGTATTACCACTCTCCAGATGCATTATTACTGAATGAACGAACATATTGCTGATTAAACGACATGCCATCCCTGAGAACATAGAGCTGTCAACATGGAAACATGGTTTAGAATCCACAGACACTATTATTGTTGCTATTAGTAAACTCCAGCTGGCATTTAGCCAGCTTTTCCGTGAGCTTATCAATATATAAAGATCCATGAATCTCTTAACTCTATGAAGATGTCCTCATTTTATGGATAGAAAAAAGGAAGGCCGGGAAAAGTAGTGAACTTGTCCCAGAGTCACCCGGTCAAAAAGATCCCTCACTGGGATGTGACCCAGGATCGTGTGTCTATCCAGAGTCTGCAGATGTCTGTCCTCAGTGGGAAGCCACCTCAGTGTGCACAGTAGCCCAGGGAAGGCAGCTATGTGGACTCCAGGATTGTAACCACCATAGGCTCCCCTGCTGGGGGAGTGAGAAAGAGGAAAGGGGGTGCTCACAGCGTCTGGATGGCCCGCAGGGAGGTGAAGGTGCCCTTGGCGAGACTCTGGATCTTGTTGTCATACAGGGAGAGCAGAGAGAGGTTCTGCAGGTCTTGGAAGGCGTCGGGCCGGATGCAGTTGATCTTGTTGGCATTCAAAAGCCTGGGGGCAGAGACAGGCTGTGGGTAAGAGAGTGACAAGGTCTAACCCTCACACAGTCTGCACCATCACCATCCTGGCCCTGGACACTGGCCTCAGGCCACCCCACACTGCTTTCAGTTTCTCTGTCTGCAGGCTACGGCTCTGAATTGATGCAGAAGAGTGCAGGGGCAGAGGGGTTCCTCCTTCCCATGATCTTGTGGGGTCCCCATGCGTACACAGGGGTGTTTTGATATAGTATCAACTAGGTCTAAATTCCTGACCTGACCTGAATTCTCTTGATTCCAGGAGGCAGAGCTGACCTGGGGACCCCTACAAGAGACAGCCCTTTCCCCAAGAGCCCAGGAGCCCAAGTCACATCTCACAAGCCTCTGAATCATGAGACTTAACAAACAGCGCTGAGCCCACCTCCGTTTCCACCTCTGACCTCCTAACCTCACTGGGGCAGATTGTCTTTATGTCCTAGCTCAGATGAGTCTTGTCCCCAAGTGTGGTATGAACTGAAGCTTCCAGAAAAAAAACCACAGTGTTAAAGATGCTACAGGGTTAGTTGCTGACTAGAATTTGATGATTGTGGAGAACTGGAATGTGAAGACCCAGGGACAAATTCTCTTGGGCTGTTCCCTGAAGAACCATCCACTTCCCACCTCGGTATCTGACCTGACGCCCTTGGGTACTACCAGGCCAAACATTGGGGCTGTATTAACAGACCCTAACTTCTACCAACCCCAAAGCTAAGAATATCATCAGACAGCATCTGCAACCTATCGCAGAGAGCTGGGGTCTGTGTCTCTGGGAAGCCGGAGGGCATCCCAGAACTGTTCTTACAGCAGCTGGAGGGTGTATAGGCCTCCAAACACACCGCGGGGCAGGTCCGTGATCTTGTTGCCATAGAGGACCCTGGAGAAAGGGCAACAGAGAGGGAAGGTCAGAGGGCAGCTTAGCCAAGACTCAGCAGGGCTCTGCGGGTCCACAGGCCTCTCACAAGAAGACTCTCCACCAATATGGTTACTCTAGCAGCTCGCCAGCAGATAGCAGTAGAGTCTTTAAGAGGCCTGTCTCTAGGAGGCAGGAAGATACCCACTCCAGAGGGCTAGCCTCGGCAGCTGTAATGTTACTGTGCCTACCCCTCTGCCCACTCCCACCCATGAACTCCACAGAAGTCTGCAATGGTGCCCTTCCAAGCGGCCTCACATAAAGTCATTCAGTCTCAGATTTAAAGGAGAGACAGTCTCCGGGCAGGAAGGATGAACACATTTTCGGAGAGACGTGGGGAAAAAAATAGAACGGCAGACAGCACATGTGGTAGGTGGTGGGATTGAAAGTGGTGTATTTTTATACTTTGATATTTGCAAAGTTTCCCACACTGAGCATGAATGAATCCTATGTATAATAAGAGGGAGGGGAATACAGTATTAAAAAAAAACCATGCAGACAGGAATGTCCTCGTGCAGATAGTAAAGCACTGTGTGTGAGGTGGGGGGTGTTGGAGGAGCGAGGAGTGTGCATTTTGTCCTCAGTGTGGCAGTCAGAATGAAAGCCTGCACATTGCTCCTCAAATATGTCTTGGAGGTCCTTCCCAGAGGAGACCATGACAAGGGTATAGGCCCCATGGTGAGGACCGTGAGGGTCCATGTGGAGCACAGTGAAGGTGACTTGCATGGGGGAGGATGGCCACCAGACTCAAGACTTGGTCAGATGTCTGACCTGGCCTGATCTATGCCAGGAACTGCAGGACCAAGATGGATTAGAGGGAGAAACTGGGCAGAGAGACAAGGCTGGGGCTGACTATGGCAGACGTAGACAACGGGCTCATGTGTTTGATACCAGCATACAATTTCTTAGACAGCAGAAAAGTGGCCTTGACCCCACGAGTGACATGGGTTATTATCACCTCTAATCTGTATTGGCCCAATGTAAGGTAACTATACTCATGTTTAAAGGAAAAAAAAAACCATTAAAAAACGAAAAGCCAAAAACCAAAAGCCCTACAGAACAGGCTACACAAAGTCTGATCATTTCAGCCAGCGACAGTGGCTCACACTCACACTGTCATGCCCATCTGTGTGGGTTGTGTGGTGCACAGCTGTGTGGGTTGTGTGCTGCACAGTTGTGTGGGTTGTGTGCTGCACAGTTGTGTGGGTCATGTGCTGCACATCTGTATGGGTTGTGTGGTGCACAGCTGTGTGGGTTGTGTGCTGCACATCTGTATGGGTTGTGTGCTGCACATCTGTATGGGTTGTGTGGTGCACAGCTGTGTGGGTTGTGTGGTGCACAGCTGTGTGGGTTGTGTGCTGCACAGCTGTGTGGGTTGTGTGGTGCACAGCTGTGTGGGTTGTGTGCTGCACAACTGTGTGGGTTGTGTGCTGCACAGCTGTGTGGGTTGTGTGCTGCACAGCTGTGTGGGTTGTGCAGTGCACAGCTGTGTGGGTTGTGCAGTGCACAGCTGTGTGGGTTGTGCAGTGCACAGCTGTGTGGGTTGTGCAGTGCACAACTTCATGGGCACTGTTCACAGTTCGCCTTATCATCTTGGGCTCTACTCCAAAAGAAGGCATGCATAAAACAGCAAGCTGACAGTCCCCTTTCTTCCCTGGCAGTGAGATGTCCATCCATGTCACTGGTCGGGTCGCTAGGCCATGCAGTCATGTGCCCAAGAGCATCCTAGGACTCTGAGCCACGAGGAACTTGGTCAGCTACAAAGCACAGCAGACCTCAGTGCCCTACTCACAGGGAATTCAAGGAGCGGAGGCCTTGGAAGGCATCAGGTGCGATCTCAGCAATCTGGTTGTTGCTCAGGTCTCTGCAAAGAGAGCAAGAAGAAGGTGGCTGCATCCTGAGGCTGCAGGCCTGGTCTCTTCTACCTCCCAACCACATAGGGCACAGGGCTTCTTTGAAAACAGAAAGGCCAGCTGCTCACCCATGCAAACGCCCACAGGCTGCTCTTTTTCTGTCCCTCCCGCTCAGGAAGAAACATTCTGCCTGGGCCCAGTGGCCTTCCCACTACCCTAATGGCTTCCTGACTGGAATGCTAAGGTGACAAGCTGCTGCAGGCATGGGCCAGGCTTGGACTCGGTGCCCCCATACAGGCCTCAGAGACACCATGTCACCCCACATCCAGACTAGCCCTAACACCGGAAGGCCAGCTGGGGGTGGGTCAAGGTTTGTCCCTAGGCTGTGAGACAAGACTGGCCCAGACTCTTCCTCTTGCCTGCTGGAAATTGCCAGAAAGACTTCACTCACATCCTGCGCAGCTTTCTGTAGGGAGAGAAGGCTCCTGGTGGGATGGATTTGATACCATTCAGTTCCAGGCGGCTGCAGGGAGAGGGACGGTGTGAGAAGGCTGAGGGTCGCTCTTAGTGACAAGCTCTTGGCCCCTGCAGCCCCTTCACCTGTGGGGCTGAAGTCTGGCAGGCAGATGAATATGTACTGTGATTTGATCCCCAGAATCCTGGCCTTCTGTGGCTGAGTAGGTGATCACCCCAGGGTGATGCTATACTGAGAAACCCACACTGGCAGCTCCACCCAACTGGGCCAGATTGGACCTCAAAAGGATACCCTCTCCCCAGTGTTGAGGAACTTCCCAGCCTTGTTCAGAGAGCTCAGCTGAGTCAAGCCACCACTTTCTCCATTTGTCACTGAGAAACCTGGGGAAGCCAGGGTGGCACCTGCCCCAGCTCTCCGTCGGTGGACAGGGCTTGGCTGAACTGCCCCTCACTCACATCTCTGTCATGGTCTCAGGCAGGTTAGCAGGGATGGCAGTGAGGCCTTTGCCACGGCAATCCACGATGCCACTGCTACAGGTGCACATGGCTGGGCAGGACCCGGAAGAGAGGGTGCAGGTGGGCACTCGTGTGGCCTCCCCCTGGCCTGCAGAGACAGTGGGTGTGACAACAGAGAACCTTACAGGGCCGCTGCCTCTCAGATCTGCAGCTGGGCAAGGACAGGGACACAGTCTGTGGCGGGGGGGGAGTCCACACAGGAGCTCCCCAAGGGTGCAAGAATTAAGAGTACACACTGACGGTCTCTGAACTCAAGCTGAACAGAACCGACTGCTCCCAGAGGTGATTCCTAGGCTAGTAAATTCCATCCTAAAATTCTGAAACTCTGAACCACTCAGTCTCCTGAGCCAGGACCCCCATATCCACAGGAGCTGGGTTTACCAAGCACTGGCTCTGTGCCCACACCATAATTAGCACAGTCGGTGCAGGGGCACCTCAACCCTCCTACACCACCCTTTACGAAGCATTCTTTCAAGTCCTGTGCTTGTGACACTCTGAAATGGTAGAAATTCACATGGCTCAATGACAAGTGTCACAGCCGGGGCCACGCCCACTGGGTGATGTCAGAGTGCACGCTGTTAAGTACTGTGGTATAACTTACATGAAGCTCGCCATTTGAAATGCTACCCAGACAGGTTGTACTTCCACCCCCAAGAAGGTCCCTTTGCCTCCTTCCTTAAGGATATCGCCATTCTGAGATGCAGCACCAAAGGCCCGCGGCTCTTGTTTTTGAACAGCACATAATTGCCATCACAAGGGAGGATCCCTTTCATTTATACCCCCCCCAAGATTCACCTTGTTGAGGACTCAAGTACTTATTACGCCTTTTTAATTGCTGAGTAGTATTCCACTTTATGACAAAACCGTTATTAGTAAATCTACCGTCGGGCACAATCTTCTGTGGAGCAAATGCATAGAGCCCAGAAAGGGGCAGAGTTCTGGTGTCCCCTCATCGGAAGCCAAGGGCAGCATCTGCCAATGTGGCTGCAGTGAAGCCACGGGCGAGATACGTGGCACTGGGAGGGGGGAAGGAGGGAGGAGAGGAGAGAGTGGGTGGCATAAAGAACAGGGTAAGGCATGAAGTGGAACCCGGGGTAGCAGAGGCTGGGGGAGCGGGGGACAGAGAGGAAGAACAGAGGGCGTGAGGGTGGGCTGGGGGAGGAGAGGAGGCGAGAAAGGAAACACACAGACCAAAGAGGTAGTGAGAGCAGAAAGGAAAAGACAGGCTAGAGGGGATGACCACACCGACAAGAGCTGAAGGACAGAGAGGGGGTGAGAGGGGGCAGGGGGTGAGTGGATTTCAGTGAGTGGATGCAGATGCTCATCACAAGGGAGGGATGGGCAGAAGGAAGCAGCGGTCAGGACAGGCGGTGAAGGCAAGTGAAGGCCAAGGACCTGGCACCCACCTGAGCAGCTGAACTCGCTCTTTTGCACCTCTGCCACGTTGAGGCCCCGGAGGCTGGCAGGCCCGGAGCACTGGGTGAAGAGCCCGATGGTGGGCCTCTGCCTCAGCCACTGCGAGAGCCAGGCCAGGTGACAGTCACAGAACAGGTGGTTGGAGTGCAGGCGGCTGCAGGAGGACAGCAGCTCCATCAGCAGCGCCTCCTCCCTCCCCCAGGCAGGGGGCTTTGGGCTTTGGCTCCTCCGCTCAGTCTCAACTCAGGGCTGTTCCCTGCTGCGGGAAACTCTTCCTTGCTCCCGTCTCTCCCAGCCTGCTCTACGGCCTGACTTTATCTCTCAGAGTTCACAGGGTCCCTTGCCCAGATCACCCACCTCAACTTCAAGGACAAAACCAAGCCATTTGTTGTCTAAGGAAAAACCGAGCACAGGAGGCATTGGATGCCTTTCCATTTCAGACCCCAGGCTACCCTGGCTGGCTCCGAGGCTGTGGACGGCCGTCCCACCCATACCCTCTTCCCACTGCCCAGGTGACTCACAAGGTCCGAAGCTTGGGCATGTGGTTGAAACTGGACACGGGGATGGTGGTGATGTTGTTGTTGTTCAGGGTCCTGAAAGGGACAGGCAGACCATTTAGCACCTGCCTAGCAAGGTTTACCAGAGACAGGACCCTCTGCTCATATAGAGACTCCCATGCCAGGTATGACATTTTACCTAGCGGGGAACCAGCTCTGCTCTGGGTGTGGAGGTGGAGGGGACAGCGCAGATCTAGGCAGATGCCTGCGATCTTGCTGTCCCGTAGACTCTAAGTCTGGGAGGACAGAGAGACAGATCTGGAAGGGCCACAGAAGAAAGGGCAGCTTGCTCACAAAGCGGAGAAAAGCGCTTCCCAGCCTCCGTGGTGGGAAATGGCCCACCCTCCCCTGTCTGGGAGGACTTTGGGCAGTGGACCTACGCGGCTAAGGTGTGACCCCCTGCGTCCGCTCCCCAGCTACAACCTACCCTGGGCTTTACTTACAGAACCTCTAGGCCCCGCAGGGCACGGAAGGCCCCTTCCTCAATGCAGGTGATCTGGTTCTTGTCCAGTTGTCTGTAAAGCAGAAAAAGCAGTAAGGACGAGAAGCATCGCCCAGAGGAGGGGCTGAACATTTTTTGACAGAACACTCCATTCTTTTAAAAGAAGAGAGTTCAATGATGTGTTGTGTGTGTGTCAGACCAAAGTAGAACTATTACTAAAAGCTGATTCCTTCTTATTTTCAGTTAAAACAATAAATGGAAATAAAAGTCCTATTACATTCCTCTACCCAGCCCTGTATGCCCCTTGGGAAGTGGGCATCCTTCCCTAACATTTAGGAGACCACCTAGAGTGCGTTGGCAGCTGACAAATGGAAGTCACCCAGGAGAAGTGACAGCAGGGGCTGGCAGCCAGAGTTCTGCTGAATGCCAAAAGAGATGGGCTAACACAGGCTACCTGGAGTGCTGCTTTCAGAGCGAACGGAAGCTGCGATCTGAGTTCAGTGGGAAAGAATGTGGTGATCGATTACCAATGTCTGCTCCAGGCATGGGAGGGAGTGTGTGACAAGCATGCCAGGCATTTGCCATTCCTGTCTGTAGCCAGACCTCAGGAGGTGGGAAGCCTGGACCAGAATAAATTTGAATACTAATAAAGCATTGCCTTTAAATAGTGCTCCATGGAGTGTATGCAATTTCCACATCTCATTTCATCCCCAGAATCAGCGTGTGGAGAGCACATTGTTTTCCTGAACAATGTAGGAGGCTCAGTGACAGTAACTGATTTTAAGCAAACTTAAGCAGTATTACCGGAGGAGACTAAACCCAGCTCTTAACCCAAAGAGCCAGAGTGCATGGCAAACCAGAGGCTGGGAGCATGGCCTGGCATCCATGGCTCCTACTTTCCTCAACCCAGTCCCCAGAGCGTACCTCCTGAGCACATGCTTGGCTGTCAAATAGAATCACAGGCAAGTGAAGGCATCGCCAATTCCCTTTAAGGTGACTTAGAACATATGGTAGAGATAAGGATAGTGCCAGGGCGGCCATCCCAGGCCCTTACTCACAGATTTTTGAGGTCTGTGGCTCCCCGGAAAGCCTTCCTGGGCACAGCCTGGAGGGCGTTCTCACTCAGGTCCCTGGGGAATAAACAGGGAGAGAAGGTATCAGTCAGGGAAGCCATGGTGAGAAGTGAGGCTAACGGCCTCCTGATGATGACATTCCAGCGTCTGGATGGGCTCTTGTTGCTCCGGAAACTGTGGCAGAATGAACAAACTGTGGCGTTAGAGAGGAGCTTCTGTCCTAAAAGATACACAGACACTCTGTCCCCAGTCACCTCTCCTCTGGGCAGAGGATGGTTACAGAGAAGCTCCCAGTAGCTGCATCAGCCCTAGCAGCCCCTACTCCATGATTGGTTGAACACCAAATACATGGGAGGGAGCTCTGTATGGCCCTCAACTGTTCTTAGCCTCCTCTCTGCTCTGCTGTCGAGGGAGCTGTGATTGCTGAAGGAGAGGGACACAAGTGGCCCACTCAGTCGGGAACTAGGCTGGGTCTGACCCTGAGTCTACCCTGGGGGATTACAGACAGCAAAGCACAGGAGAGCCTGGATCCCTTGGGGACCAGGTCACAGCCCAGGGCACCGTGCAGCCCTAGCTGGCTTCCTGCCCTCACCCCTCACCCCAGCAACTGCAGGAGAACCCTAAGCTAGACCCCCAACTACTGCAGAACCCAGACCACTAGCTCTCTTTTTTGTCTTGTTTGTTTGTTTTGAGGTCCAGTGGGCAGCTGAAGGATGCTCAAGAGAATGCCTGCAGGCCGTGAGGAGCCCTGAGACCTTTATGGAAAGGAAGGACAGGCTGGGTCAACTCTAAATGTTCCTGTACCCACATAGTGTTAGACACTCAGTAACACGGCTTCTCTTCTTCTCATGGTGAAATGCATGGACTAGAGCAAATGCTCTCTAAGCACCCCAGCAATGGGTCCCCCACATGTAAGGGCTCAGAGACATGGGCTGTGGTCTGAGTGCTGCTACCCCATCCATCCCTGGGTTGGAGCCTATGACAAGAGGTGGAGCCTGCAGGGGGGACTACACAGGGTCAGCCTCTTAGGCATGGAATTGGTACCTAACAGAAAGAGGCCTCAGAGGGCTGCTGTGACGGCTAAGCACCTAAGAACGCTTGGCCACTGGAACCTGATCAATGGAACTCCCATGGTGGATGGAGGGAACTGATTCCTGCAAGTTGTCTTCTGACCTCCATATTGTGTTCTGTGGCACATGTACCTCACCCCCAACCCCCTCACACACAGCAAATAAATTCATGCAATGTAGAAATGACAAGAACAAAGGCGCCTCAAACAGTTGCCTGTCCCACCACTGTAAGAGGGCGCAGTGATACCTGACTTCTGTGAATCATAGAGCGGGCCCTTCTCACACACCAAACTTTGAGCCTTGCCGCGGAGAACCATGAGAAATCAACTTCGGCTAGTTACAAGCCACCCACCCTGTGGTATTTTATTACAGTGGTGTGAATAGACTCAGTCACATGATCAGTGAAGGGCTGGTGGGGCATCCCTGAAGTGAGGGGCCACAGCTAACAGAGGCACTTAGGAGGTGGGGAGAAGAAAAAGTAGAACTGCCAGCTATCTTGGACCCCCAGGGAAGCAGGGAGCTAAGAAGGCCTGTTGTTTAGAAAAGGTAAAGGCAGGGAGGTGGTGCCCTAGAGAATTTGGGGGTACAGAGGGAGGCAGCAACTCCAGGAAGGCCCTCAGCCCAGTGCAGCTGCAGCTCACCCCCAGGCAGAGCCTGAGAGAGAACCTGGGCGGTTCCTCCTATGCATTATCCTCTTAATCCTCCCTTCAGCCATGCGAGGAGCTTTGTTATCATATTGATTAGCTGATCAATTGAGCCCAAGTCTGTTCAGTGCAGACTTTCCAATTGCTTGCAGGGATTTAGAAACCAGCAAGAGAGCAGGCAGGAGGATGCAGCAAAAAGAAGAAAATCAATGGCCAGTGCTCCGAATATGCCACGTGATTCTCAGGCCCACGAACTAAGGCAGAGTCGGGCTCAGTGCTTCCAAGAGCCAGCGAAGGGGATCAGCAGGACTCATGATCTATGTGGAGCCTAAATGGATCCGGATGTCAGGGGTGCAGCTGCCTGGGCACTCAGCTGAGACCGAATTCTCCCAGGGGTCTCTATGAAAAAATGGTGGCATAGCTTCAGCAGCGAGAGTGGATTCTTACAATAAACGGGTTTTGAGGGTTTCTCATCACAGCCTTGCATCAAGGTGTGTCTCGGGAAATCAATTCTGCAAGCGTGCAGACCAGGAGCTCATCAAGGAATGAGGGCAAGGAGCAGCCGGAAGGCCTAGCGCAGCCTGGAACAACTGGGTCAAGGCAGAGCCTGCAAGATGGGCCAGAGAGGATGATGGTCTGAGCTTTGTGGACAGTGCCGGGGACTAACGCTCCCAGAGCACAGAGCGATTAGAATGGACACTGAGAGCTTTGGGATGGATGGGGAGGTAACCCACTGGAGAAGCCCAGGCCAGTCATGGCCAGTCAGTGCACAGCGGGAAGCCTCTGTCCTATATAAGAGACCAAACGGAACAGTTTGTAAACCCAGAGAGGCAGCATGAAGGCCAGCAGGAGCCCGCAAGCCTTAGCAGCCTCAAGAAAATGAAGAGAGCTGACAGCAAAGGAGATAGTGGGAAGATTTAGGGGTTCAACCGCTCCTGCCGGCACCAGTCATGGGCCATTGAACCCAGAGTTTTTGTAGAATGGACATTTTCTGCCATGCAGAACCTGATGAAGATCCTGTGCATGCACAATTTAACACTTAAACCTCATTTCCATTTATCCGTACTCAGAAAATGGGGCTTTTGTCCCTCCTTTCCCCAAGGCTGATTCACAGTTGTTTCTAGAGTGGCCACTAGGGTGCGCCAGAAGCCTTCCCTGGATTTGTTACACAACTGCAAACGTTCTAGCAAGGCAGGTCTCACTTTTTGATGCACTTGACTTGCCGGAGGACACATTTCTTGTCTTTGTCACTCTCTCTCTCTCTCTCTCTCTCTCTCTCTCTCTCTCTCTCTCTCTCTCTCACACACACACACACACACACACACACACACACACACACACACACACCAGCTAAAGTTGCTCATTTGCTTGCACACGGCCGGTGTGGAAATCCCCACAGCACTGCCTGGACTTTGCCCCAGCCCTCAGCCTCCCATCATTCTCAAACTCAGGTTACCCAGCCCTGGTGGTTGCAAGACCCTCAATATTAGGAGAATGGCCAGATGTATGTTTGAGAATAAAGGGACCCTGGGGAGAGCGTGTGTGACCTGGTCCTGGTGATGTGAAAATCCCAACCAGCAGAGACCACATATATGCTCTGACAGAGAACTCGGGCTTCACAAACACGTGAGCAGGACCCTCAGTGCTGGCCGGGAAGTGGAGAGCGGAGCCTGTTTGGAGATCAGGAAGAGGCTACTGATAAGGAGGTGGACAGGGGTGACAAATGCTGGGAAGCCAAGGTATAGTGGAGAACAGCCTCAGTTGGATGCCAGGGTGAGAGGGTTCATCGAGCCCTGACTAGGCCACGTGCACTATGAGGTATTGGGCAGCCCTGCGCCTAGAAAACCCTTTAGCATCCCTTTTCCTAGCTCCCAACTGTCCCCTCTCCTACACACACACACACACACACACACACACACACACACACTCACACACACACACAGACACACACACACACACACACACACAGAGTTTCCTTTTTCAGCAAATACAGTGTATTGGATTGACATATGGATGTTTAATTGCCACCCATCGCTCTTGCTTCCAACGT
The DNA here is from genome assembly GCF_982192425.1 of Myodes glareolus. Lineage (NCBI taxonomy): Eukaryota > Metazoa > Chordata > Mammalia > Rodentia > Cricetidae > Myodes > Myodes glareolus. The sequence goes on along the minus strand of NC_142032.1, from coordinate 20,536,841 downwards.
ATCCTGGATCTGGTGCCTTGCAAAGGCTCCATAACCTTAGCTGAACTGAACTAATGAAGATACTCAATGACCCTCCCATTCTGACACTCTCATGTCCTGGCCAGAGCAAGGGCCTGGGTCAGGATGCCACCCCAGAAGGGCAAAGGCTGGGGTCAGGAGTCTCTGAACTACTGGAGCTCCCGTGCCCAGTCTGTGCTTTGGGGTTTCTTGGACCCGCTCTGTCATACAGATGGCCTCTAAAAGGCAGAGCAGCGCCAACCAAGATGATGTCATCGTGACTCAGCTTCCCTTCTCACATCCAGATGGAACTTTGTGCTTCCAGCAAGGGATCTGGGCAGTCACGGAGGAAGGTAAGGGTCCCTCCTGAGAGCCTCCAGAGAAGTAATTCTGTCCTATGAAGTATAGTAAGGGTCCTGTAGGCAGATCTTCCCCCAGTCTAGCCTGTGTCCCATTCCCAAGGGCCAAGGACTCCAAAGGCAAGTTTCTACCCCCAGCCATTCCCCATTGGGTATGGGCGCCCAACCGCTTCCTCCCCTCTCCCTGACATAGGCATTCTCCCCAAGTGCCCGTTCCAGCCTCCTTCCACACTCTGACAAGCAGGGAATCAAGGTCAGGACCCCATGTCCTCACTACTAATCCCCTTTAGGCTCTAATCTCTGACGGAATCTCAGCAGCCACACCGCCTCTGAGGGGATTAGTGGGGCCCAGTTGGGGCAGGGCATTGGGCACCAGCCAAGGCCACATCGGGCTCTGGGCTCTGCCATGGATCTGCTGCCCCCTGCAAAGCTCTTTATTTTGTGTCTCTCCAAGCCACAGAGAGGTTCAGCACAACCCGGTGCGCCGGGCACCTTATCCAGAGCTTCCTTATCAGCAGACTGCAAGACTGTAGACCTGGGCTTGGAGCATAGCAAAGCCAGCCATGTGCGCACTGAGCACCTGGTCCAAGTCTTTGACTCCAGGAGTGTGTAGGGGTCGTGGCTTGACCTCCTCTGCCGAAAGCACAAGCAGTTGTCATGGTGAGGCATGGGAGAGCTCAGTCAAAGCTACCGTGAGGTCATTGTCTTTGGGGCTCTGTGATAGGAATATGGAGCCTGGGGTTTGGCAATCACCAGGGGCCCCAGGTGGGGCTGGACTCCAAACAAGGAAGTTTCCAGTGTCTGTGGGTGTGTGTCATTCACTCAGCCTGCCACAGGTGGCTAGTGTCCAGCACACAACATCTCATACATGGAGGAGACCAACTACCAGGCATCCAGAGCAATGTGCTGAACAGGTCAGCCCTGGTATCCAGACTAGCACCTTCAGCGGACTGGCAGAATTTTTTGCATGTAGCAAGGGCTACAGCAAACTGGAACATATTCAAGCTGGAGGGCTACATCTGGCAGAGAGAAAGATTGAGCGCTTTGATGTCCCTAGCCAGTGCTGAAGCCACTGCAGCCTCTGTACCCAGACATCGCTTCAAAGCAGCCAGGGTCTGACACCTATGCTTTAGTGGGGAAGAAAGGAAAGGAGCTGCGGGCCTCTCTTGGGGGGGGGGGGGCGCATAGGTTGCATGAGGGAACAGGAGGGGTTCAGGAAGTGGGAGTAATCAGTCACTTTGTTTACTCAGCAGGCCCTTTCTGCATTACAGCTAGGGCTGAGGGCAGGGGAGACACTATCTACCTTTGCTTAGCACTGGAGCTCACTGCTCGCCAAGGAACTGAGTCTTGTTCTCACAGTGGGAAGGAGCCCCAGCCTATGGAACAAAGTGTGTTGTCACAGGCAATTCCTGACACCAAGCTCCTGGGGGTAGTTTGGACATCACCATCATAGAGTATCAGTTTTGAATCTTCTGTTTCCCCTGTTTTCTGGGAGCTCAATGGGCACAGGCATTGGTATCAGCAGAAACCTCCCTCCTGCCATGAGGCTACCAGCTTCGTGTGCAACCTTCACATACCACCACCACCACCACCACCACCACCACCACTACCACCACTACCACCACGATCACCACAACCACCACCACCACCACCAAAACTGTGCAAAAACCTCACCAGACAAAGGCACTAAGTGGTCTGGCTAGCTACACTATAAATCACTCTGTGACGCTGGCTTGACACTGGCGTGGTTGCTAGGCAGCTGTGAACACTGACCCATAAAACTAACATCCCCGAAGAGGTCCCCGCAACAAAGCAGCTTTCTCATACGAGCTGACTTGCCTCCAAGGCAAGGAGGTTCTGATGTTAGGGCCCCACTCAACTGAAGGACACCTAGGACACTGAACTGTCCCGTCCTTTTATTTTGTTGACAGTCAAAAAGTGGCACCCTTGAGTCCCAGCCGTCCAGCGAGAACACAGAGCCGGGTGGTGAGGGGGATGATGAGATGGTGGGGAGAAGCAAGCCATCTCCATCGGAACAGGGCAAGCCTGCCTGTGCACCAGGATGGGGAAAGGCTGTTCAATTTATCAAGAGTGCCTTCTTCACAGAGGAATGCCTAGGAAGTCTCAAGCGCTTCTTATATAAGGCAAAGCTGGTCCTTGCTGTTAGGAACCAGGACCATGGCTAGCCTTAGAGGGAGGTCCAAGGGGCTGCTGGATGCTCTGATGTTTCCCTCATCTCTCTGGGTCTACTGACCGGAGTGTTTGTTTGGAGGGTTTGTTCACCACGATGTCTATGGCTGGAACCTTTCTCTCTGCACATGCGACACTTCAGTACAGAGTTTTCACAGCAACAATGGAAATGCTAATTTGGTGTCCGCTGCTTGCAGACTTCGAACAGGCACTGGCTGTCACCCTCCTCCATCTCCTGGAGACAAGTCACAGGCAAGCCTTTTAAGGTGACACACTTGGAGACACTGTATTCACAATCATAAGGATTGGGCATGGTCTCCGGCTGGAGGAAAGCTATCCACAGCACGAACAATCCGTGACCAAGAGACACAGGGGCTTGGACAGTGGTCCACACAGACAGGCTGAATTAGGGAGTGCGCACCATGGACAGCAGCACTGGACTCTGTGGGCGAAGACGCTGCATTTCCCAGGGTCTCTACTATCAAACTCCATGGTCAGGGGGCTGGAGAGATGGCTCAGTGGTTAAGAGCATTGCCTGCTCTTCCAAAGGTCCTGAGTTCAATTCCCAGCAACCACATGGTGACTCACAACCATCTGTAATGGGGTCTGGTGCCCTCTTCTGGCCTGCAGGCATACACACACAGAATACTGTATACATAGTAAATAAATAAATATTTTTAAAAAAATCTCCACGGTCAGGTTCCAGGTTCCACAACTTCCGGAAGAACAGGCACTGTACTGGGCTCCAGGGATGTGACCTCACACAGTATGGGAACACGGCACTGGAGGATACAGGCCTCAGGAAAACAGGGACAAGGGAAAGGAGGGTGGGAGTGGGGATGGGAGCAGCTGGCAGAAGTCGCCATGTTTCAGGAAGGAATGAAGGTGGCTGCTGGCCTCTCTCATAGAGGAAGATGACAGCAATCAGAGGGAGAGTTTACAAAATGAAGAAAGGGAACACAGGCCAGGTATGGTAGCTCACACCTTTGACGCCAACACTTGGGAGGTGAACCTCTATGAGCTAGAGGCTAGCCTGATCTATATAGTGAGATACATGACAGCCAAGGCTACATAGTAAGACCCTGCCTCAGAAAAAAAAAAGGGTGGCAGGGGACCACCTGCTCTGAATGGGCCCTGGGCTTCTCATAGTGCGTAGACTAAGGCCAAGCATTAGCTGGTTCTGAGGCTGAGCTTGGTGCCCCACCTCATCCTGTCAGTCTAAGCAAGGCCCTCAGCAGTATCTCCAAGGGAGGTTAGAGGATACAGGCCAAGTTACAGGTCAGCTAGCCAAGGGATCAAAGAAAGACACCTCTCTTTGTTGTCTTTAAGACTTCGGCTTCAGTGGAGCTGTTTCCCTTATCTTGTGGCCTAAGGACTCCTGGTTGTCTGTCCTGGCTCCCTGTAGCTAAGGTGGAAAGCTGGGGTCAGGTTCACCTCAGACCAAATACCAAGGCAAATGAGAGCAAGTCTTCAATGCTGTGATTTTAAGAGACAGGGAGAGAGAGAGAGAGAGAGAGAGAGAGAGAGAGAGAGAGAGAGAGAGAGGGAGGAAGAGGAAGAAGAAGAAGAAGAAGGAGGAGGAGGAGGAGGAGGAGGAGGAGGAGAAGAAGAAAAAGAAGAAGAAGAAGAAGAAGAAGAAGAAGAAGAAGAAGAAGAAGAAGAAGAAGAAATAATAATAATAATCCAGGATTCTCTCACTCGAGAGTTAAAGTCAGTCAGTTTGATAAATTTTTGGACAAATCGGCCATTCCATGAATTGCCTTCAGCAAATTGGCTTTTAGCAAAATGGCATTTGGTAGATTGTTCTGTTTCTGACACAGAGATGCTTTTACAGGGCAATTATGCACGCACACACTCCCAGCCTGGCACGGGGGCACAGCAGCCCTTCTGCAGATGGCCGACCCACCCACCTCACACACTGCACAGTGCTTGGATATGGGGTCAGAGAACTGAGGAATGCACACAGTGCCCAGCATGTGGAACCCTTCCTGCTGCCTCTTCCTCTGCCCAGCCCATCTGCACATAGAGGGAAGATCCTGTGGATGGCATTGAGGCAGGGAAGCAAGGGTTAATGCACTTGGTGAAGAAATGAAGCCAAGGGAAGGAGCAACAGGGCTTGGCTTGTGAAACCTACGCTGTGCTAAAGGAGGAGTCTCTGCTCAAGGCATGTGGCCAAGACACAGCAGCTGCCAGTCTGGGCTTCTTCTGGAAGAAGTTGGGACTCTGGCCAGTGTGGCAAGGCAGCCAATGTCAGGACAGGTGTCGTGGAAGAAGCACCCTACTAGCGAGGCCAGCGAGCATCACTGAGCCCTGGCGTGTTTATGTTCCTCTCATCCTGCCTACCTGCAGTATTATTACTATTGTTGTTGTTGTTACTAAAAGCCACAGAGTCCCCATGAGAGCTTTGACCTCAGAAGCATCTTGGGCAGAAAGTGGGCTCTGTAGGTGCAGCCCTGGTCCCCTCACTGCAACACACAAGGAGACCCTCGGAAAAAGAAGACACCTAGCCATCTCCAGGTGGCACACGGCCATCCTGCCACCAAGACAAATAAATATCTGCCTTCCTCCAAAGTCCAGAGGAACCCCTCTCCCCGAATTGGCAGGACAGGGAGCTGTCCCTAGTCCTGAACTTCCCCGGGCCCTGCTGCCTCTGCTCAGGGTTAAAGCCACACCTTGGATTACAGCCAGGCCAAACTTCCCCATCTAGCCCGGTCTCAGTTTAATCAACTCCCTTTTACTTTTCTCAAACCCACAGAGATTCTTGTTCATAAGATACACAAGAGTTTAGGGGAGCACAATGAGGCCCTGAGTCTCAGCACAGGCATGGGCTGAGCACTGAGCTTTTAAGTGGGGTGCAGCTAGGACCCGGACCTCCTCCATTGAGGTTAGAGCTTCCCCCTTGTCCAGATGCAGCCAGTGCAATGAGGTGCTGAGATGGTACCTGGCATTCCCCAAACGCTGAGGACCTTGTTCATGGTCACGGTTGTCATTACCATTGTCAGTGCTGCCGGTGACATCTATTGTGCCGAGTGTTTCCTATGTTTTATGGGCACACCCTGTTCCGCCCTTGACACATCTTACAAGAGCGTCCCTCTCAGGGCTCTGAGGGATGTGAGAGTGGGGGTGAGTGGGGAGACAGGCTGTGGGAAGCCTCTCCTCTCCTCCCAATTTTGCTGGGAATCTGAAACTCATAAAAACTAAAGCCTTGCTTGATTCGCTCCCACTGGGGATTGGACCTAGGAGCTCATGCATACTGCCTTTTACTTTGCTTTTGTGGTTTGGAAATCGAACCATACAAAGCAAGTATTTTGATATTGAGATAAACACACAGCCTTAACAGTGACAGTTTTTAAAAATTCATTTATTTTGGTTTTTTTTTTTTTGGTTTGATTTGTTTGTGTTCTAGGACAGAGTCTTTCTCAGTGAGTGTCTTAAGCTGTCCCCAAATAACCCTCGGCTTAGACTTCCCAAGGGCTAGAAATACAGACATCTTACAGTGATGGCTGAAGGTATTTTTTAAGAAATAGTCACATGTAGTTCAGTTTGGTCTTGAACTTCTGATCCTCCTGAGAGTCAGCATCACAGGCATGCACTCCCAGCCTGGTTTGTGTGGTGCTGTGGATCAACCCAGGGCACTGTGAATGTTAGATGAGCAGTCTACAGGGGGGCTCCACCCCAGCACCTTAAAGTTTGTTATTTTATTTTGTGGAGGTATCTGTCTGTCTGTCTGTCTGTTTGAGATAGTGTCTCTTTATGTAGCCCTGACTGTCCTGAAGATGACTAAGTAGATCAGGATGACCTCAACTCACAGAGATCCTCCTGCCTCTGCCTCCCAAGTGCATCACCACTCCAGGCTTTAAAGTTGATTTTTTTAAAGGGTGTTGGCACCGTGTCCATTTTCCAGATACTGTAATAGAGGTACAGTTACCTTCCCAGGCCGTCTGACTGCGGAGTCCACACAAGAGACTAACCCACTCTGCCACACTGACTCGGCACACCAGAACCATCGAAGTGATAGACAGGTGGGTGGGCAAGCCTCAGAAGCACACACATGGCAGTGGTGAGAGACGAACTTGGAGGCAGGAGGTGGAGACCCAGGCAGCACTGTGTTGATAAGCCATCACATCGGCCATCAGCACAAGGTCACACTGTGCTCAAGACCCCCTACTTTATAACCCGGGTAATTAGATAATACACTTTAGACACAGACTTATCACAAAAATGGCGTGAGAATCACTGTGCAGCTACGTCAAGGAAGAACAGAATGCTAGTCCCTGTCTGGAATGAGCATTGTCTAGGGACTTCTTGCCGCCCTGGATCTGTCACTCCTAAACCCCTGTGGGTCTGAAAGACAAAAGGTAAGCTGTGGGTTTCTGAGGCAAAGGGCTTCAGCTGACAGACAGCTTCAGACACACAACCACACTTAAGCCTGCTTCATGCAGCCTCTGAGCACGAACAAGTTAGTGTGTAGGGTGATTCACGGTTGCTAGTCACGCGTTCCTCAGTCTCTGAGACCCTACCTCACCCCAAGGCCACTACCTCAGAGGCCCAGCGGAATGAATGGCACCAGGGCTCCTATGTCCATCCCCGTGAGTCAGTAAAATGATGGTTACTTCTGGGAAAGCGAAACACAGAGGGCACTGACCTTCTAGAGATGGTTAGTTTTGATTGACAGTTCAATTAGACAAAGCAGCAGCCAAGGCCAGGTAAGATATATTCACTTAGCCTCATGACTGATCCCTGGGAGTAGCCAGAGGCAAAAAAAAAGTGTCACATGACCAGTAAGTAAACCCCAGACAGAACCCAGAGTCCCAGGCCAGAGCCCCAAGTTACCAGCTGGAACAGCAAGAAGTGATGGCTGCAGCCATGAGGAGCAACATCCATTCCCAGCAAGAACAGACACTGCCCTACGCTAGAGGCCAAAGAAACCCAAAGAGAAGGAGGTAGGGACAGAGCTGGGGAAAACGCTGTAGTTTGGATCTGAATGCCCCGTAGGGTTGTGTGCAAGAGACTCTGCCAGTAGCTGACAGGCCACTGAGAAACAGGGCCTCTGGGGGGTGTCCTTGAAAGGCACACTGGGATCCTGCCTCTCCCTCTCACTGTTCCCTAGCCTCCATGAGACAGGCGGCTCTGCTCAGCCATGCTATGCCTGCCACAGGCCCAAAACCATAGGATCAGGTGACCATCTACTAAACCCAAGACCCCAAACAAATCCTTTTTAATTTCTTAAGATATTTTGCCGCAGTGACAGAAAGCTGACTGACACAGAAAACCAGACAAAAAGAAAAGAAACTGGGGGAGAAAGAAAAGAGAGTTAGATGAGAGGTCTCAGAGAGAGCCCCCAAACCCCCCACCCCACCCCTGGCATTGGAGATGAGGAGCCACAGATGTGCAAATGAGAAACACAGCATGCGGCCCTTGAGTCCTCTGCTCTCTCCCAGCAGGCGGGAGGGCTGTGTCCCAGACTCTCCTGGGCCTGCCGGGCAGGAGGGATAATTTGCCCGGGGCCAAAGGTGTCAGAGTGAAGTCTGCGGGTGATCGCTTCTTTCTTGACAAGCACAGGCAGAGGTGGGAATGAGTGTTGGCGCCTCTCAGAATCAGCTCTCCACAAGGGTAGGGTCATCTTGTCCTCAGAAGTGGTGGCCTGTGGGGCTGTAGGCAGTGTGGGGGGTTGAGGCCGATAGGGACGTCCATCCTCGTGGCAAGGGAGGCTCTGGGGACCAGGGTCCTGATCTCCTGGCATACCCCAAACCCAGCAAGTTTACCTCTAAGAGCCTGGTCTTGGGTGGATCCTGACTGCACTTGTTACCTAAGCTCTCTGTGTCTCCCTTTCTCCTGTAAAATGGGAATAACAAGCGACCCAGGACCTCTAAGCACCTGAGTTTGTGAAGGCATCTTCACACAGCCTGCCAGCTCACCAGGGCTGTCCTTGCCCTGGTTGCTGATCTAGCCCAACTGCTGGCCATGGTCAGGCCAGAGCAAGTGGTAACCAAGGCAAGGGCAATGGTTCAGTCTCGTGGGAAACCAAAAGCCATCAAGATGTCAGAAATGAATGTACGCCAATTAGGTAAGGTATAGAACCAGGTATAGGCACAGAGAGAGACAAGGAAGGACAGATTACTGTCACCAGGGCCACTTGAGAGAGGGTGAGAGACCCATGTGAGAAGCGACCAAAGCCCACTGACAGAATCCCAGGTGAGCCGAACCCAGCAGAGCAAACTGCTGGGGGACTGTGTGCATGCGTGCATGTGTGCGTGTATACATGGGTGGGTGGGTGCATGCATGCATGTATATGTAGATGGGTGCATGCATGCATGGGTGTGTGTGTGCGTGGGTAGGTGCATGCATGCATGCATAGGTGGGTGGGTACGTGCGTGTGTGCATGGGCAGGTAGGGGAGAAAGTAGGACTGAGCAACAAAAGAGGGGGCAGGAGCCTGGTTCAGGGTCTCAGAACCCGGGGACAGTACTAGGTGAGTTGGAGTGTCTGGCATCCATGTGGCAGGAAATATCTGACTCAGAACTGGGTACTGGCAGGTGGTTGCCCTGTGGTATGGTGAATCATACCCTCTTAACCAGGAAATATGTTGTTTCAGGTGGGGAGACTGAGGCACAGAGCTGTTATACGATGGTTGACTGCAGGGGAGCCATGCCAACGGTACCTATGGAGGCTAACACCTCGAGCCCAGCCTCTGTGCTTGCTCTGGGATCTTTCTACAGAGGCTAAATAGCAAACCCAGGCCATCAAGGGGTTGTTGGGATGAAGCTAACCCCCAACCCTACTTCCTGTCCATTGGGGCACCAGCAGGTACCTGGGCACCCCTGGCACTGACCGACCGTGACTGCAGAGATGCTCTACTCCAGGCCCAGCCACAGGGATGGGTTTCTCAGATGAAAACACCTTGGAAAGGAGGGAATCCCTTGAGTCCAAAGAGGTGCTGCGGAAAGCGACCTGCTGAACTTCGGGATTGTTTCCTCCACACATCCCTAGAACACCCACGTGTCTCCCCAGAGCTGGCTGTGTCTTGAGGCAACATCCCCTCCCCTACACTGCTGACGCATCCCTTGCAGAGAGATGAACCGGGGCTTCAGAACAAGGATTTATTATTACTTTCCTACTTCTCATGACCTTGAAATTGCCTCAGAAATCACCCTGTGAGGGCCTGTTCGGACATGCCCTGTGTGTCCTTTTTGCTACCTCCCCCTCTGGATAGAAGAGATGTCCCTCCACAAAGCCAGAAACTCTCATGGGGCCTCTTTCTCTACTGCCAGCAGGGCCAGAGCTCCACGAAGTTACACATATATCAGACCTACATGTAGGTAGTGTCAGCTGGAAAATAACTTCCAGGTGAGTTTTCCTCCGTTGAACCGGCTTTATATTCACTTTTGTGACATTTTTTTTCTGGGCTCTTGACTGGTCCCAGGCGAGAACTCCCAGCTCCCCACGCTCTGCTTGAATCTTTTCCCTCTTCCCTGGCTTCCTCAGAATGGGTTAGGCCAGCCTCTATTGTTTGACTTTTTGGCAAAGGCACGCTGATGGTGCCTTGCCCTCCCTTTACAGGTGGGAGAATGTAGGGCAGAAGGAGCCACGGGGAGCCTAGGCACGGAACCGACTGCCTCTCAGCAGACTCCGCTCCAGCCAAAGGACACAGCCTAACACTCCTTGTATTCACCAGCCTGAAAGAAGCCTTTGGACCATCTCAGAAAGCCATCACATGTCACAGGAGAGCAGGTCTCTAAACGAAGGCTGATGGACGGTATCACTCATGACCACTCCACTCCCCGACCACTCACTGCAAGAGGACAGCGTGAGATCCTGTCCCGAAGGATGCTGGGAACTATTGCTTTGACTTTTTACATTTATGTCAGGTCTGTGCATCACCCAGGCCACCCAGAAATAAGAAGAAAGCCCAACTGCCATACAGTGGTACCAGGGATGCAAGACTTTCCTCCCTGCTTGTTGGAAAACATAGGCGTCTCTGCTTGGGCCACTCTGGACAATGCCAAACAGCTCTCAGAGGCCTAAGGTCTGTTTACTGAGGTCTGTGCACCCCTAAAGCTGTGTGCATGCTCTGTTCATATACATGGCAGCCCTGACTCTGGAAAGAACCTGTGGTTCCACAGAGCAGATGCCCCTGACTTTGCGCTCTCATCTCTACACACCCTGTAGAGGAGAGGTCCTACTTGGTAGAGCACACTTGTCTCTCCAAGTCCTTCAACAGAGGGGCAATGGATGCAGCTCAGGCTTAAGAGCTGGATGAGGGAGCGATGCAGGTCCTAAGTCTGCCCCGGGGCACAATACTAAGCACCTGAAAGGCTCGGGTGCCCCAAGTGTGTGTGAAGGGCTTGGGCCACAGACTACTCACTATATAGATGCATTTCTGTAGCAAAAGTCAGGAGTCCAGCTCAGAAAAGGGTGCTCTCCCCATAGAAGGTTACCCCCCGAGTGGACCATTAGGAGAGGGAAGAACCTGGTAGAAAGTAGATGCTCAACAAATACTTGTTGACGGATTAAGAGTTATTTAGAAAGTAACGGGCCACTGGCTGTTGATCCCTGTGCAAACCATGCCAACAAGACCCCTTCCAAAATAATAACAGCAGTACCTAACACACAAATGCCTTCGCTGTGTGCCAGGCTCTAAGCTGAGCACGCTCCATGCCTCCACTCCCCGCAGGGCACCACTGGGAGCTCCATCTCATATAGGAAGTAACCGAGTCTCAGAGAGATTGAGTGGTTGGCTTAGTACCACACAGATGAAGAGTCGAGTTTACCACATGAACCAGGTCTGCTCTATCCCTGTATCAACTGGTGTACCAAATCCTGCCCTCCTGGGATTTCTGGGAGAGGTGGCAGGGGGAGGAACCAAAGCAAAGAGAAGAACCTTGGGAGTAGCTGAGCAGGCACTGTGGCGGGCACACTGAGCTGGGCCAGTGGTCAGAGGACCACGGGGAAGGCAATGGAAGAGGGAGGAGAGAACAACACCATGTGACAAAGGATATCAGGTGTCTCCAAAGTCCATCCTCTTCCTTTTCCTTCCTCTGAGAACTGAAGCTTTATTTGGCCAGCAGCATGTCGGTGACAGTAGCATTTCCCACTTCTCTTGTGTCTAGCAGACGAGGCTGAATGTAAGTTTCCAAAAAATCTCTATAAAGAGACTGATTCCGTTGGGAGAGGAACCTCCCTCTCTGCTCTCTTCCTTCTCTTCTTGCCATCCATAAGGGATGGATGGAGCTCCAGCAGCCAGAGGATGCAGGGTAAAACTAAATAGCATTAGAGCAAAAAAAGACCAAGGATGCTGGCCCTTGACTCTCAACTCACTGGAGCCACCAAACCTCAGTATGAGAAGCAAACTCCCATATCGTAACTGAAAGTAGCTTTTAAAAAGGTTTTGCTGTTGTTGTTTATGCAGAGTCAAACACAAACGAGGTGGCCTAGAAACGAGCTTCAAGAATCACAATAGGGACACAGCACGAGGGACATACCCTGCCAGCCAAGGGTGGGCCTACAGCTTTGACCTCCCGAGACTGTGACAGGGATGTAAATCCACACTCTCTCTCAGGCTGGGCAACAGGAGAGGGGAGGTCAGAATATGCTAAGATTGGCCACACCCAGAGAAGATGGTGGTTGTAAAGCAGAGATTTACAGATGTGACCAAAGCTACCTGGTCAAGGCCAGTTTATGCTGACTGTCCTCTCTCAGGACAGCTGCAGTGCCCAGAGGTCATGTGTCATCTATCCAGAGTAAGGCCAGGACCCCAGAAGCATGCTGCCCTGTGAGTGGATTCAAGTGTCAAGTTCTGGGAGTACTGTTGGGGTCAGCACCTCCAGGGCCACTCCCAGGATGCATAGGACTTGTGAGAGTCAGAGAAAGGTAGCCTTCTTCAGTATGCAAAACCCACATCTCTGGCGAGGGTCCTCAAGAGGGGACCCTTCTGGGCAGTTTATAGTCTGTGAAACTATACAGGGGGCCCTGCATTGCTACCTGCCACCACAGAACACCTGCCCTGAACAGATGGCTCCCAAGCTAGCTTCATGCCATGTTCCCGAAGACATCATGAAGTCATGACTGAGGCTGTGTGCCATGGCTAAGGCAGGGGCATTTCCACCCTACCAGAGCCTGCAATGCACAGTTTGGCCTCCTGGCTCACATGTCAGCTACAGAGATGCTACAGCTGTGGGCCTGGGACAGCAGCACCTGTGCCAGAGATGATCCGATGTGACGAGTCAAGCGCAGCACCCAGGAAAGACCCATGCGGCAAAATGCATGAGGCATGGATATCTTTGAATTTTATCATAATAATTAAACTACTTTGTGTTGTTTTATTGTTTAATTCTTTTCCTTAGACAGAAGGAAAAACTTTTTAACTGATGGAATTATTTTAAATACATAAATGCAAATGAACATATCTTATTAAATAAACTGCTCCAGTTAGAATCTCCTACAGGGGATCAAGTTCACTTTGTAGAGTGTTTGCCTAGCATGTGTGAGGGGTTGGGCTTAATTCTCAACACTTCATAAACCAGACATGGCGGCACACACCTAGATTCCCAGCACTTGGGAGGTGGGGGCAAGACGCCAGACATTCAAGGATATCCTCAGCTAACTAGTGTGGGTTTAAAGGCAGTCTGCACTGCAGAACCTGCCTGAGACAGACAGAGACAAAGGAGAGAGAAGGCTAGCTCATTGCAGCCATGGGTCCTCCCCAACACTGCCACCTGCTCGTGTGGTCCACGCCTCGCTTCATCTCACATCCTCAGGCACCAACTCTGAGATGGTATCCTGAGGGAAGCAGAGAGGGACTTAATCAACCAGAGTCATGAGGACTCTGCTGCTTGACTCCAGCTGCAGCCATCAGTAGGATACACACCCAGCACACAGATACACCACACACGCATACGCACACATGCATACACGTGTACACACATGCACGCACACACATGCACACCACCCTGAGCTGCCAGCCCAATGCCGTTCTCCTCAGCCTCGCTGAAGCTCTTTAATGTCAGGCTTCCTTAGACTCTCCCCCCGTGACAATGGATCAAGACCCCAGCCAACTGCCTCCTCCTGTTCTTTCCTTTCCAAACAAAAACTGAGATACCACATTTTTTTTTTAAGTCACAGAAAAGCTGAGAAAAGTAAACAAGTATTCCCTTCCCATTGCCCTCTGCCTCCCCCCACACTTGTGACCTGCCAGGCTCATGTTCCCTGTGGTGCCTCTACCTCCCACCCCCACAGCCTGGTCCCTAACGTCCCCCGGCTCTCCCCGCCCCTGCTGCTATCTAAGCTCACCTTGTGCAGCCGCCTTGCTACTTATTTCCCACAGCTCTGATTGAACTGGGATCCCGCTGACATTTACACACTCCCTCATCATCAGCCCGAAGCTTCCAGCAGCCGAGCAGAAAAGGCTGAGGAAGCAGAACAGGAGGGGCCAGGAAAGTCAGCACTGACACTCTTACCTCTAGGGATGTCCCACTGAGCACGGCCCCGGCCTGACCCACCCAGAAGCCCCGGGCCTCAGCTGTTAACTGCCTCTCAAGACCACAGCTTCTGTCCCAAGAACCAGGCGCGTGGTGTTGGTTCAGAAAAGCGCAGATGTGAACGGAGCCAGAGAAGCAGAAGAATTTGATCCCATTGGCTTTTGTACTGAACACGAGCCACCCATCAATCCCTTTATCTTCATTTGGGTAAATCCAAGCCACACAACCATTCATCAACCCAACTCGCAACCTTTTTGCTCCTCATTGGGACCAGTCCCACCCAAAGCACCTGCTCATTTGTTCCCAGGGATACTGGGGAGCGTCAACAAGACACAGCCACATTCCCCTCCCGCCCCTCCCCACCGTGGAGCTGCAGAGGAATCCCCATAGAGGCTGCCAGGCCCAGGCTAGCCACTCCCCACAGGACCAGTATGTCCTACACCCACCCAGACATCAAAGGCCATGACCATCATGACCATGGCCCCTCCTTCACACCCCTGCATCCCTTGGCCTGAGGAAGAGCAGCCAGGACACTGTGCTGTTTCCATAGAAATTCCTAGTGGTGTTTCATGTCTGCCCAACAAGACCAGAGGTCATGGGAATACATCTGGCACATTCTGAAACCCCAGTTGCAAAGGTCTTGGACGGCACTAAATAATTCACTTCTCGGTCACAGGGGCAATGATTAGCCCAGAGAAAGCCCCGCCGACTCGACAAATGGCAGGGTCAGTTCATTAAGCAGGGGCAGTTAAAGGCGAGAAAAATTCTTCGTGGAAGGGGACATTTGCTTTTAGAAGCTCAGAAAGGTCACCCATTATTTGGATTTCTTTTCTCCTTGCTTGTCAGAATGGCTTGCATTCCTTAAACAGCCGTGAACACAGAAACAAAGGACCCCAAAACAAAACAACACATCTTGTCCATCTCAAAGAGACCCATCCGGGAAGTCTGCCGATCCACCCAACCCTCACCACCGGTTTGTTGGCACCCTGCCTGCTCTAAGTGCACTGCACTCCAGGGTTGCCAGGACACACTGCAGGGCAGCCATGGGGCCTTTTCCCTCCCATCCACTCCCTATTAGGAGAAGTGAATCTGGTTCGCTCAGAGCACCATGCACGGAGTCTGTTGATCTGCTCCGCCAGCCCCGTCCCCGGAGTCACAGAGCTTGTTTCTCCACTCCCATCTCAGTCCCATCTGCAAATTCGCATCCCTCAGCCAGAAGCCAACAGCTGGACCACCACAGCTGGAGCAGCCAGCCTTGAAACCTTCCACAAAACAAATAGCAGTCAGGGTGTATGGGGGTGGGGGTACAAACACACAGAGGCCCAGTTCTGTATACAGTGGAGGTCCCAGTCCAATCCTGGGGACACAGAGCCGATCCCAAAGGCCATGTGTTCTGGAATGTACTCTCTACATGTGCTACATACATCATCATGTCTTCCCTTCATAAAAGCCCTGAAGAGAACAGAGGAAGAACCTAGGCCGAAGAGGTCCCTAGCTATGGAGACTGTGTAAACGGGACAGGTCCCCACCCCCTGACCCTGCTGACTATGAGAGAAAAAGTTGCATCCAGGCTAGAGAGAGCTGGAGCCTCCAGAAGCCGGAGTTGCTGTCAAGGAGGCCTAGCTGGCCAAGAAGTGAAGGCTGCGGTGAGGCTGGGGCAGTGATGGCAGCCTGCCACCCACACAGTATGTGCAGAAAACAAGCAGAAACACACTAGGCACCCAGCTGGGCCTGAAAGAGCCAGTGACGTTGGGTCCACCAAATATTTTTCTAAGTCAAGGCCTCCCTGATGGGAGTGCCATCTTAGGAAGATGACTCTTGGTGCCATGTCACCAAGGCTGAAAGGGTAGAGGGGAGGGAAGGATGTGGCCACCTAGGACACTTGGAGCACCCAGGGGTTTCCAGCTTAGAGAGTGTCAGGGCTCCCAACTCCGCCAGAAGTAAGCAGTGTTGGGGGAGGTAGGGTGGCGTATCCAAGGGACAATCAGGCTCTGGAGCCTATCTTGGGTGACCTTAATAAGATAGCCCTTTGTTTGCCGAGCAGTGAAGCTGGACAATGCCAGGTCCCCAGCACAGGGTCTCCAAGGGCCAAGCTGACCTATGCAAAGTGTTCAGCTCCTGCCTGGCTCTCTGTAGCTCCTGGCCACCACTAGATGCCATAATTGTTATCACAAACAGGGAGACTAGGGTGGCTACCTTGTCCTGGCAAGTGTTGAGTATAGGAGTCAATGTGACCTCCCTTCCATCAGGCCTTGGGACTGACTGAGAGTCAGAGGCCAGGGGAGGAGCCAGGACTGTAGTCATGGACCATTTCCAGGAGGAGAGACTGAGGTGAAGAGGAGGGGCAGGGTGAGGGAGGGGCTGAAACCTCAGGCAGCATCCCATCCTGAGGCCCTGGAGTAGTGGAGCCTGTGGCTGTGTCCCTGCAAGGCTACCACCCTACTGGGTTCCTTGGGACAGCATGGCCAAGAACAGCTGAACTCAACTGGCTGCTGCAATCCTGGGAATTTACAAAAGCTAAAATTGCAAAGCAGAGCATTGCCCTTTGGGAAGAAGTTACTAGAGATGTCCTATGTCTAGCATGGTGTCTGTCTATCTTTGGCAGCTGCTGGACCTCTGTTCCCATCCCTGTCTGTGGTCCACACCTGGCCCACTTCCTCTTCATGCACAGACATATGAGGGACACAGGGAAGGGAGAACCCTTCATGGTTATGCAAGAATAGCTCCCTAAGAAGACTAAGACCCAGGCAACCTCTTGCCTTGGGGAAGCAGGAGCCCAGCAGGGCTCTGCAGAGCCTGCTGGCTGAGAAGTAGAATTTATACATGAAAATCAGGAGAAGCCAGCCCCGGGCACCCCAGCCACCGCTCTGACAGACTGACAGCTAATTAGAAAGCTCTGCTTGAGCCTCACATTGAAAGCCATTTAATAATTAAATGTCTTATCTGTATTTAAAATCCTCTGACAATGTATATTTAGAGTGTGGCCGGAGAACCAATTTTCTCACTTCCATCACCTTAAAAGACACAATATTTGAATCCAGGCATCTCCCTACGTTGACAGTAAATGACATTGTGTCGTGCAATTTGAACTGGGAAGTGTTCCAGCATCAGGGGACCCTTCTTAGCTCTTAGATTGAGGCAGAACAGAGACACCCCCCAACTCAAAGACATGCTTGACACAATGTGCCCCCTTTACTAGTCACTGGCTGGGATCAAGCAACCAGGGAGCCAGTGGAGCCCCAACCGGGAACTGGGGTGCAGGGGACAGTTCTCCGGGGTACAACCGATAAGTGTGTTGTCTGTAGAGTAATAAATGATATGTTCATTCAGTCATTAAACTAATAGCAGTAAGGTGATGCAAGCAATAATAAAAGTTAACCTGCTTTTCACTACTACTCTGTGCTGGCAAGTTTAGAGAACGTCAACCATTAAAATATTGGTCCTACTAAGGAGGGCCTTGCCAGCACACCACCTCTGTGCATTGCCTCCTAAGCCTCAGGTAAACCCCAGCGCACACAGCCTGGAAGACCTGCGGGCCTACGACATGCTAGAGAGGAAAGATTAGCTCAGCGGGGAGGAGGGGCTTGTGTGTTTAAGGAATGGGTAGGTGTCGTCTATTGGTGCCAGGTACACAGTGTGTCTATCAGTGGAAGCAGAACACAGTAAGAGACAGGGTCTCTGTGCGTCCCAGATGGGGCTGTACCGGCTCCCACTGGCTACAGTATCTCCAGCAGTGAGGCTCCAGGGAGGGCCAGGCTGGGAAATGTCCGTAAGAATCCGTTTCTCGGGCCCTTGAGTCCTTCAGACTCGTCTTCTGGGACAGCACAGGGCGTTTCTCCCAGGAGCCCAAGTCACCTCATGGGCAGCCAAAGGCTGCTTCATCTCCCTCTCTAGATGCTGAGTTCCTCTTGATTCTCTTGCTACCCAGAGGAGTTACTGGCACCTCAGAAATGAAAACCGTACTCCAAGGCCCAGAAGGGAATTTAAATATGGCTTCCTTCACCTTTCTCTCTTGGAAAATGCACAGGACTCAGAGTGGCCAAGTGACTTTCCTGGTCTCATCCAGCTGGTTAGCCAGTGTTCTTTCCATGTCCCAGCATACATTTCTCCAGAAACTGTAGGGTGCCTGGGGGCAGCCCAGCTGGAAAGTTGGGGGTTCAGCTCCTGCCCCTCCCTCATGAACCACCACCATACCCTGTAGCACACTCTATCCTCAGACTCCAACAGAACTGGAGGCTGAGTTAACAGTGAGGTATGACATCTCCGTTCCAGGAAGCACCAGCCTTGTTTTGGGATGGGTATGAGTTTGCATTTCCAGGGTGCTGAGTCACACCAAGTGTCTCCCCTCCTGGCTGAGACAGTGCAAAGTAGCCCGACCAACATCTAGTTAAGATGATGTCAGGGCTGGGAACACACACACTGCAAGGGACTCCGACCAGATCCTGTGCTCAAGCACCTCCCATCCCCCTGTTCGAGTGCTGTCACTCAAAATGCCAGGGCCTTAGAGTTTGCTGGACAGCAGAACCTGAGCCCTGAGCCGGCAGTACAAGAATCCCAGGGGACACAATGCCCAGGGAAGTTCTAGGGCACTGTGGAGACAGCCAAAGGGTGACCTTGGAGGCAAGTCAACCCAGACAAGTGAGTGTGCATGTTCACTGACACACATGCATGAACGTACATACTCATACACACATTCAAATGTGTGTGCTCACTGACATGTGTGCCAATGTGCATGTACACAAAGGTGTGAATGTACATGTTCACATATACATGATTATGCTCATTCACACACCCATATGTGCACAGGAGCGTACATGCTCACTCACATACATGTGAATATATAGGCTTATCCACACATGTGAATGACAGGCTACCTACACCAATGTGAATGTGCAAGGGGCAATTCATACTTTTGTGGGAATATACATGCTAACTTACACTCAGTCAAATAACTATGCTCATATACACATGTAAAGAGATTCATGCTCTTACCTGCATATGCAAGTGTGCATGTTCAAGCATGACTATGCATTCTTACTCAGAGTCCTCAGTGAAATGCCTCTGCCTGCTGAGATAACCCTTTGGTCTTGAGTTCAAACTCTATAAAGAGCAAAGCCCCAGCCACCTTCCAGCTTCCACCAGCACAGGGCCCACTTCAGCTCAGTTCTTCCCAAACACACACTTCATCCCCTGCGTTCACCTATGCAGTCCCTCCGGTGCCTTCTAAGGTCCTATCCAATGTCACAGCCCATCTAGAGAACATCTCTCCATGAATGCCGCCCTCCACTCTCCAGAAGCACGTGCTGCCCCGACTGTTAGCCAAGCACCTGGAGCCACACATGGCATCTCATCTTCTGGTCATGTTCAAACTTTTGCTGTGGAGAAAGGGTGCCTGCTATACACAGAGGGCACTCAGGGCTGAGATGATATAGACTCCGGGGCCCTCTCTGCATAACCAGTGCTGGGGCAAACTCAGCTGTTCACAGGCTGTGGCATGATGAGGGCAGGCGTGTGCATCGCCCGTCTGCAGAGAAAACACGGCTGAGTGCTCACTCACTCCCACACAATTTCCTGGAGGAGGCAGAAGAGACAAGATCGAATAGGGGTCAGAATCTTTCAGTTGACTGCCCAATCAGAGGCAGATAAATCACAGGACAGGGAGCGTGTGCAGACGGTCTTGATTAAGGAGCTCTGGGTGAACCAGACAAAGACGCAGGAACCGAAGTTCTCCCAGTCCCTTTCGAGGTTCTGTTCTCTCTCTCTCTCTCTCTCTCTCTCTCTCTCTCTCTCTCTCTCTCTCTCTCTCTCTCTCTCACCATTTCACCACGTTACCCCCAGCACAGTCTGTGCCCAGTACCAGGACTTCAGCATCTGACAAGCTGGCCAGAGGGGTGCTGATCTAGAGGCTTTTGCCAAGAGCAGGACCGTCTGGGTGACCAGGGTGGAGAGAAAGCCAGCACACAAAGCAGACCCACAGGGAGACAGGTGCCACTGATGTCACTGCCCAAGGATATCCCTGGGTTTGTTTTTTGTTTGGGGATCCCTCCTTACTGTTGTCTTGGCTAAGTGGAAGGGTGCCACTTCCAAGGCCAGCCCATCATCTTCTTAATCAGCTAGTCTCAGCAGGGTGCAGGATTTCCCACCCACACCCAAACTGATATGAAGGCACAAAGCCTTTAAGACAGAAGCTGTGTTCATTCCTGGGGACTCCAGCTGAGGCCGTGTCAGCTACAGTTGCTGTGACCATCTGGAACATGAGGGAACAAAGCACAGAAAACTGACCAGTGCAAAGGAGACTGGGAGGCTGGAGGAGAGACACAACAGATAGGTGAATGAATTATGAACAAACAACTGAATGAATCCAGACCCCCGCATCGTTACCTGGGCCCTGCTCAGGCCTCCTCTGCAGCTCTGGGTGTTTATTGCTAGTTACAAGGCAAATGTCCCTGCATTTGCTCTCAGCAGGAGCCCAGTGGCCTGGGTTTCTCTTCTCATTTCTCATCTTTCAACCTGCTCAGTCCTCAGGAAGCACAGGTGGCAGAGCTACCAGCATGCCCCAGACTGTGATGGATCTCCACTCTTCCCTCTAGACTCCTAGAAGAACCCTAGGGTGCTTGCTCCCCCTCTGATAATTGCCCCAAAGGGGAGCTGCAGGAAAAGTTCTACTCATGGGCTGATGGGACATGAGGCTCTTTGGGATAGAAATGCTACGTCTTCAGGGATGTGTTTCAGCGCTGGGAAGAACATGGAGAAACGACAGAGTGCACGGCGATCCTGGGTAATCCATGCAGTGGTAACCTAACTTTTCACACAGCAGCAATGCTAAGGTACCGGTTCCAATGGGAAGGTGCCCTAGAAGTCCAAAGACACAGAATCAAAGCCTAGAAGGGCGTCAAATAAGGACCCTGTAAGGAAGGTGTGGGCAATAAAAGCAGGCAGGCAGGTGCCCACTACAGCTGGGCCACCTGGGTCTGATCTCCTGGCCATCCAGCTCACTCTGTTGTTGAGGTCAGATGAACCAGAGTGAGGCAAAGGGCTGCCTCTCCCCAGGTGGAGCAGCCAGTCTCAGGAATGCCACTTCTATGACTTGGTCTCAGCTCTCTGTCACCTGTGGTCCAACTGCACTACACAAAGTCTACCTGTCTGCTGGTTTCCCCTTGGCATTGGGGCTCAATGCCCCAATTGGGTGAGGCCACTTCCTGCTCTCAGAGACCTTACTCTCCAAGCCTGGAGACTCTGAGAAGGCAACACAGAAAGCAGTAAGAAAAGGCTAAGTACTCCCTTTACGGACTTAGGTGCGAGTGGGCACCCATGCACCTGCTGCCATCCTGGTGAACGGGAGACAGCAAAATGATGCGGGAACTGGCCGGGGATAGGGTAGGCCATCTCACAGCTTCCACCCTCACTAGATGCTCACTCACCCCAAGGAAGAGGAAGAGCCTGAAGGCTTGCTAGCGTACTGGCAGGGCCAGGAGCACTGCATGGACAGAGATGGAGAGGAAGAAAGCAGGAAGCTAATGGAGGCAGCTGTGCAGGGTCTTTTCTGCTTCCGGCATTCATCCCAGCCTCTGCTCTGCCCCTTCCTGCCTCTTACAGACCTCCCTTCCCTGCCAGGGCTAGGACTGCAAATTCCTGACTGGAAGTATCCTCCTAAAAGAGAGCAGACAGGGGAAGCCTGATGAGATGGTGCACAGCTTTGATCCCAGCACTCGGGTGGCAGAGGCAGGTGGATCTCTGTGAGTTAGAGGCCAGCCTGGTCTGCAGAGAGAGTTCCATCACAGCCAAAGCAACACAGAGAAGCCCTGTCTCAAAAAAAAAAAAAGTTGATTAAAATAAACTAAAGCAACAACAAAAACAAGGGCAGTGAGGGTAAGAGCAAAGACCTGCCTGCCCGGGTTTTCTTCCTCCCTCTAATCAGCCTTTCTACATCTTCACATCTCAGTTTCCTCATCTGTAAAATGGGGAAGCAGCAGAACTAAGGACTAACGAAATACCTTATCCGACCAGCTCCCAGCTACAGTAACAAACCTGAGTTTTCATGGTTACGGTTTAGGTTTTTCAGACAAGGTTTCGTGCCATAACTGTGGCTAAGCTTAGAACTGGCCACACAGACCAGGTGTGTGCTGAGATTAGATTTGTGCCACCACACCCGGACAGTTTCCATGGTTTTGGTCTTTTTTGGGGAGGGGTGTTGTTTTCTGTTTATTTGTATTTGTTTTCATTGTTGGGTTTTTTGTTGTTTTTATTTTTGTTTTGTTTTGTTTGATTTTTTAAGACAGGGTTTCTCTGAGTGACAGCTCTGGTTGTCCTAGAACTTTCTCTGTAGACCAAGCTGACCTTGAACTCACAGAGATCCACCTCCTGAGTGCTGGGATTAAAGGGGTGTGCCGCCACCACCGCCCAGCACAGTTCTCATGGTTTTAATCCATTTTTCGTCACTGAATCAAAAGCACTGACAAATCTAGGCTCAGCCTCAGCCCTGATTATGTCCCAGCCTGAGACTCAAAACCATCCTCTCAGTAGCCACAAGGGACAGTCACCCTACTGGGTTATCTTAAAAGATATGGGGCAGCCTTGGGGGTTCCAAGGATGTGCATACTGAGCTCAGGTCCTGGATTCAATTAAAGTGTGGTCCAGAACCAAGTGCAGGGACCAGGGCCAAGTTCCTCTACTTGCCTGAGCCTCACCATCTAAAAACTGGAGTTAAAAACGTTGACTTCACCAGGTGGTGGTGGTGCACACCTTTAATCCTAGCACGCGGGTGGCAGAGACAGGCAGATCTCTGTGAGTTCGAGGCCAGCCTGGTCTATAAGAGCTAGTTCCAGGATATGTTCCAAAGCTACAACAAAACACTGTCTCGAAAAAGCAAACAAGCAAACATACATACAAAAATGTTGATTTCATAGGCATACTTCAAGGAACGGGGGGTGAGGGGTGTCTTTAAAGAGCCAACACACAGTAGGTCTTGAGGGGATCTTTAAGGAGCCAACACACTATACAGCTACAGAAGTCTGCTGAACCGTTTTGGGGCACAGAAAATGGTTCAGCTGTCAGTCAAGGTAGTGTACTTTGAAGCCACTTTCCTGGGGGTAGAAAGGAGGAAGCAGGGCAGAGGGCAGAAGGGCCTCCCTCCCACTTGGCTCTACAGAAGGAAGTTCTAGAAACATCCTTGCAGGAAACCTTCCAGGGAGGGCTGCGCAGCCCCACGGTTCTCCGCTCTTCTGCGACTCCCACTCCAACTCTGTCCTGCTCACCCTGTCAGAGCAGGGAGGGAGTGATGAAAGGCTGGAGCTGGGGAATTAACATTTCAAAGTAAATATTGGATGCCTGCAGCCCCGTGCTTCCAGGCTGGCGCGCGTGGAGCCGCACAGAGCACAGAGGAGGGTGGAGGGTGGATCAGCATGTGCCACCCTGAGGCTTTTGTGCCTGATCAATCAACTCTTAGCTCCCTTCTGCCACACGTTAAAGAGAAACATCGCTGACAAGCCCCTCTGCTTCCCCAGTCTGGCTTCTCGGGATTAGCCAAGCCAGAAGCAAGCACTGTTTTGTGTTTCTTGCTTTACAGGCATCAAGGAAAGCTTCAACTCCCTCCGGTCTGAATAAAGAGAATAAAGCAGGGATGTCTGCTCACCTTCCCCTCCCAAGCAGGACGTAGGACAGACTGGAGCCTCCTAAACATCTCAATAGAAAGAACAGGGAAAAGTGCATATGAAGTGTTCATTGCCTCACCGTACCCATAACCCGCCCATGTTCTCACCTAGTCCCTCTGCCAGATGCCACAGAGTTAGGTTTTACTTTTAAAATATTTGTATTTGTTGGCTCCCTTTCTGTCTGTCAGGATTCACTCCTGAGTGGGTGTGCACAGAGAATTCCAGAGCCAGGGGTCACCCAGAGAGGCCAGCCTGGTACAGGACGCTCAGTGCAAGCAGGGACCGAGACAAATACTCTGCTCAGTTCCAACACTCTGGGAAAGGATTTGCTCAGTGTCTTTCTCTCTTCTCACAGCCTGCCGATCCAGATGTAAAATCCCAGCTACCTCTCCAACACCACATCTGCCTGCGTGCTGCCATGCTCTCCTCTCCGTGATAATAATGGGCTAAACCGCTACACGGTAAGTCAACCCCAATTAAATGTTTTCCTTTGTAAGAGTTGCCGTAATCATCATGTCTCTTCACAGTAACAGAAACCCTAAGACAAATATGTTATAAGAAAACACCACCAACAACAAAACAATGTTGAATTCCAAAAAGAAAAAAGAAACAGAGCTACAAAGAAATGTGCCTCATTTGGTTTCTTTTATTACAGAGTTTGAGAATAAGCCTGCCTGAACCAAATCTATTTGAATTTAATCTCAGAACCTGCATGGCGAAGGAGAGACCCTTCACACACGTGCTACGGCATACAAATACTCACAGAACAAATATGCTAAAATGTAAGGAAAAAATTAAAGGGAAAAAGACAACTTTAACTAATGCTTAATGTGCGCATATGTGATAATATTGCAGAGATGAAGGGCTTTGCAGTCCCAGCCCTCATAGCCTCTTGCTGCTGAAGCTGGGGCATAGGCAGAAGAGCACCGGACCTTCCCACAGAATCATAACACATTCGGTGGTCGACTTGCAGCTATTCACTTTATTATTATCCTTTTCCGTTAACCTAAGGCTCAATATACATTATAAAATATCTTATCTCGGGGCTGGGAATAAAACTCACTAGTTAAGTGCATGCCTAGCACATGCAAGACCCTGGGATCAATCACCCACATCACCAAAAAAGAAAAAATTATTTTCAGGAAGGTTGATCTTAATATTGGTGAGGACATTTGAAGGCAGAAAGGGGCTGGCACTCTGGGGACGGCTGAAGCCAAGTGGTTCTGCCAGCTGAGAGTCTGGGTTATTGAAAACCAGAGACAAATGAGCAACAATAATAGAGGCATCGCTGAGTGCCCATCACGCCTTTGGCACACGCCAGCTCTCTACACAGACAACTCTAAACCTCACAGCTACCGGGCAAGATGAGTGTCATTACAGCTGTGGAAGCGACATCGCTGGGGTTGGGGCACATGATAGAGCCCAGGTCACCAAGCTGATCCCACTGAGGATGAGAAATCAATCACATCCCGTCTGTCCACGCATGCAAAGCAGCTAAGCAGTCTCTCAAATATTTATAGACATAAATGGTGAATGAACCAAAGCGCAATTCAATCCAACACATATTTATAAATATTTATAACCAAATGTTTGGCTTTGATAAAGCCTATTCTCTGAAGTGCCTGGCATCAGACAAACCGGGTCGTTTCTGCCAGAACAGGCTGTGGCTCACCTGGGAATTTTCCTTTACACACACTTCTGTCTGCAAATATATCTGGACCCACGTGGCCCACCACCCCGGTACCCACCAGTGTCACTTTAACACACTGTGGAAATGAGACTGGGCTGCTTGGGAACTACAGGATGCTGCTTGCGAGGGGTTCGGCTTCTCCACGGCCTCAGATCTGCAGAGGCTCCCAGTGCCCTTGAAAAGGAACCCAGGGCTTGAGTAGAGCGACTCCCAATGTTACTCTTCTTCATTGCTCACAACCTACCCTGGACACGTTTTCTGGGACACCATGATCCTGCCCACCACCCAACCTCTGCACTGGCTGGTTCTTCCTTCCCCCTCTGCTTTTCTTTTGCCCTAGGCAGAGCCGCTGGGCTTTCAAGAACCCAGTGGAGATGCCTCCTACCGTAGAAAACTTCATCACTGGAAACCAGCCCTCAGCCCTCAGTGCTCACCCTAGAGTCCAGCCCCCTCCATCCTCCGACAAGGCCTCCTTTCTGCATTCACAGGCAGCAAGCCGAGAGACAGAATTCAGAGCTTGTAGTACACAAATGTACACACCCCAGAGCCTCGTGACCCAGGGCCACACCAAACAGTGATGGACTGAGAAGAAAAGCTACGGATAACGCAAGCCCAGGGCCGGTGCTATCTCACAATAAGTTCTGCTTCCAGCTTCCTGAGCGCACCAGGTGCCATTGCTGTTCCCATCTCACAGGTGAAGACAATGGATCTTAGAAGGGTCTGATTCACATAGCCGGGGCCCTATACTCGATTTCAAGGCTTATGATTGGCTACTAATGGTTTTGTTTTGAGACAGGATCTCATGTAGCCCAGCTGGCCTCAAACTCATTACGTAACAGAAAATGACCTTGCACTCCCGAGCCTCCTGCCTCCCCCTTCCAGGTGCTGGAATTACAGGCAGTCTTAGCATGTTTCTGGTTTTTGCAGTGTCAAGGGTCAAGCACAGGACTTCATGGATGCTAGGGTGAGCACCCTTTAAGCTGAGTTCATCCCCAGCTCCACCTCCCTCTAACTTTGGAGTCAACACATGATGACCATGTTACATGCCAGCGACCAAAGGGACCAGTAACAAGAGCTCCCCCAACCCTCATAGTCAACATGGGGCACTCAAGAAGCCCCCAGAATTGCCAAGGGATGCCAGCAGGGCCATGAGACACTGGAAAAATCACTCTGACACACACTTAGCACAAGCAAGACTGGAGTGAAGGCCCCAATTCCTGTGTATAAATGAAATGCCAGTATACTAGATTCTGTCTCATATCACCTGTGCCTCCCTGTCCCTATGTCCCTGTGTCCCTGTGTCCCTGTGTCCCTGTGTCCCCGTGCCTCCATGTCCCTCTATCCCTGTATCCCTGTGTCCCTGTTTCCCTGTGCCTCCATGTCCCTGATCCCTGTGTCCCTATGTCCCTGTGTCCCTATGTCCCTTTGTCCCTGTGCCTCCATGTCCCTGTATCCCTGTGTCCCTGTGTCCCTATGTCCCTATGTCCCTGTGTCCCTGTGTCCCTATGTCCCTTTGTCCCTGTGCCTCCATGTCCCTGATCCCTGTGTCCCTGTGCCACTATGTCCCTGTGTCCCTGTGTCCCTATGTCCCTTTGTCCCTGTGCCTCCATGTCCCTCTATCCCTGTGTCCCTGTGCCCCTATGTCCCTGTGCCTCTGTGTCCCTGTACCTCTGTGTCCCTGTCTGTGTGCCTATGTCCCTGTACCTCTGTGTCCCTGTGTTCCTGTGTCCCTATGTCCCTGTACCTCTGTGTCCCTGTGTTCCTGTGTCCCTATGTCCCTGTACCTCTGTGTTCCTGGAGGCTTGCTCAGTTCAGGAAGGGTCCTGAGTCCCAGAAAGAATTAGTGTCCCATGCTCCTTGAACCAAAGCATATTTTAAAAAAATCTGAGCCCTTTTCAGCTGTGCCATCTCAGGCAAATCCTTGGCCAGTTTGAACCCAAGTTTTCTACTCTACCAATTGGAGTTAGTGGTTCAGTATGGTGGTGAAAACCTATAACCTCAGCACTCAAGGCTAAGGCAGAAAAATGGTGACTTCTTTGCCAACCAGAGATTCATAGCAAGACTTCGTTTCAAAAAAATGAATCAATCAATCAATCAATAGTGCGACTCCTCAGAGACAGGACGAACTATCTGACAAATAGCACCTTGCGCTGTCCCTTTGGCTCGGGTTAAACGCTTTCAAGATTCTTGGCTGCCCAAGGACAGAGACTGTATCTGCTTATCACAGAGCCTAGTCACAGAGAAGGGGCTCAGTGAGCCACAGAGGACTGAGGAACCAAGGGCCCTGGGCCCAGCCTCCCTGGCTGGCTGGCTAGGGTGTAGCTTTCACCTCCATCCCTGGCTCTACTACATCTCTTACTGTCACTAGGGGCTGGGTCGCACTTAGTAACTCTTAGTGGCCCTCAGGCTCCCCTGATGAAAGTCTCTCTCTGCTTCCTCTGAAGTATACGGCTTGAGTCCCCGTGCTCCCATGTCCACATCCACCCTCTAAAGGTTCATGTCCTTCCTCTGCCGAAACCTACCCTTCCCTGTTTCTTCAGAAGCCCTTGCCGTTCTAGGTAGATTCAGGGCTCCTGGGCTTGGGAGACATACTCTAGAAGTAGGTAATGTGGCTGATCTGGCTCCCTGCTGTCCCTCAGGGACCCCAGTCTCAGGCTTGGAAAATGCTTGGGCATTCTTTCCCCTGGGAATCACGTCTCTGCATGTGTGAGGTCCACTGTTGAAGGGTCTATAAATAAGCCTGTCGTTGGGGCCTGAGTATACTGGGCCCTTACCTGAAGTTCAGTCTCCACCCGTGAACCTCCTAACCACCCCATCGCCTTATGGGAAAATCATCTATGCTCACCTTTTCTGAGGTGTTGAAGCCCAATCAGAAGCCTGGTCACATGCCAATGTTTCCATAAATGAAAAACCACTCCCCCTGTGAGGATCAGGGACAAACGGCATAAAGGCAGCCTTCCCATAAGACCTTGTCAGGTGGGGGGCAGGATGTGTGGGACTAATGGACAGGGCACAGGTCCTGGAGTTAAACTTGCATTAAAGCCATCTATGTGCCCTCGGGTGGGTTGACCTGCCTCTCTGTGGTTTACTGGGAAAGAAGACTCAAGCCTTCAGTGGGCCGCTGGGAGACTGCAGAGAAGTAAGGCGTAGGAGTCCTTAACTGGTCTGGGTTACAACCAGTACTGACTAGCAGAATTCAGTCACGAAGAGGAGTGAAGCTGCAGACAAGGAGGAGAAGGAAGGGTAGCAATAAGTCACTACACCCCTGCCCCTGCTTTCCCAATCCCATCAGCCTAGCTAGAGAGAATGCCTTCCCCACTTCCTGGAGGGATCCCAGGCCGCCTTCTCCTCCTCCGTCCTGGGGCCATGTGATCAGTACGACCTTCCTCAGCTTTCCCAGACAAGAAGCACCCACTGTCCATCCTGGTCCATCTGCCTCACACCCCAGAACTCCCGGCTGATAACCTGGCGCGCCTTCTAAACCTCGCGGCCACAAGGCTCCTCCCTGATCTAGCTCTTTCTGTAACAGGGGGTGTCAGGGTCTGGGCACCCTGCCCAATTAACACCCTAGAGGCTGCCAGTAAGCAGCTGCCTCGGAAGCCAGGCCCCCTAGGGAGAGGGGCCCAGGTGTTCTTGCCTCCTCTTCTGGCAGGCTGGGGGCAGAAACGACGAGAACCTGCCAAGGCCTGGCCCTCATCCTGGGGCATCTGAGCTTCCTGGAGGGTAGAGGGGCAGCCCACCCCTCCATGCCCGCACACCATACAGACTGGAAAAGCCTGATTGGTGCCTGGTCCCAGCTTAGTACCCATCTGCAAGTTGCTGGTGGACTCTACCTTACATGGTTGCTAGGCTGCAGGAGCGTGCGTGGCCTGGGACTTGGTCCCAGTAGGTAGCCAATAATGTCCTGGTTTTCTCTCTCTGCCTCCCAACCCTATACAAGTGGCTGGACCTTCCTCTGTGGGAGAAGGAAACGAAAGCAGCGAGTTCACTTCTGCGCTTCTGAGAGATGGGAACTTAGAGGGCACTTGGTGGGGAGGAAAAGACTGTGATGTGGAGAAGCCTCCCCTGAGCGAGCAGAGCGCGCAGGAAGCAGGGCCACAGAAGTTAAGCGGGCAAACAGGCGGGAGCCATAGGATTAAAACTAGCGCGGAAAGGGAGCATCTTATCACCGGTAACTCATTCACACCACACTTCCGACTAAATATCCTCAGTTTACAACATATGCTTGCAGCTAGCTGGTTTGATAAAGGAATTTATCTTCACTTTTTGAAAGGGTGTGAGTATTCAAGTTATAAATGCACAGTGTAGATGCCCAGGTACAGCCCCAGCCTGAAACACTGCCCCCTGGTGGCAATGTGCCACCTAGAGTGTGAGGGCAGTCGGTTGGTCCTTCGCTTTGACCTTCACATGACCGCATGGAGGTCACACTTCCACTTTGATCCTCACGTGGAGGTCCTGCTTCTTTTCTGAGACACCAATGAACTTTGGGAGAAGGGGACTTTCTGGGCAAGGGGAACTGGGACAACACATGCTGAGCTGTAATCTGAGCCTCGGCCTTTGTCTAAGGGCAGGGAGGGACCTAAAGAGCTCTGAGACTTTCCAAAGCTGTAGGAAGGCATCTCACCGCGAGAGCTAAGTGAATGTATGAGAATCCCTAGGAATCTCCTAAAGCCCAGGCTTCTGGCTCCATCCTCAGAGTCTAAATCGGAAAGTCAAGGGGTGCTATGAAGCCACCCCCAAAGACTTGACCCCTATGTCCCTGTGTCTGAGAAAGAATTTTCCAAGTTCATGTGTTTACAGTTCAAGATGCACTGATAATACAACTCTAATTTCAGTGCTCTGGGAGGTGGAGGCAGGAGGATGGAAAATTCTGGGACCAGCTTGGGCCAGTTTAGGCCAGCATAGTGAGATGCTTTTTCTCAGTGATGAATATAGAAGTTTTGAGGAATTTGGCTCTGTCATAGACTCTACCGTTTCCAGAAGGTTAAAGGCAGCGCCTCCAGGACCCAAGGATTTAGGAAGAGCTACCTATTTTATCTAATAGGAAAACTGAGCAGGGTAACTGGAGAAACCAAGACCACCAGGAGTGAGGTTGAGCCCTTGACTTTGGAGTGCCCACCCACTTCCTGGAGGAAGCAGAGCCTTCCCTCCGTCTCCTGTGCAGGGGGCTGGGCTCCAAGCCTCAGGCTCCAGAACCTGGCGCATGCTGCTCCCGCAGGTCAACACCACTGAGTGTCTCCTATGCCGCTGCCACATTTTGATACTGAAATTCCCTCCACAGCCTCCCATTTTGAACACTTGGGCCCCAGCTGGTGGCATTATCTGAGAGAGAAAACTTTAGGACTAGGTCTCTGGGGCGTTTATTTAGCGGGAGGCAGCCTTGTCTTGGCCTCTTGCCCAGATCCCACCACCACCGCCCATCCTGCATCCAGGCTGCTGTGATGTGGGCAGCTTCTGCCCCCCATTCATGGAGCCAGGGGACTTGGGCTGTAACCTGTGAAGCCATGAAACGGAGGGGAATCCTTTCTGCACATTCTTTCCCTCATGTGCTTGTCGTGGTCACTAAAAGCCTGGCTAACATAGCCACCTCTCGGCCTGTTCCTCTGGCTCCAAATGCTCAACGTGGGTTCTGATACTGGGATGAGACAGGTGTAGTTATGACCCAAACCTACCCTTGCACCTTCTGTCCTGGAGGAGACCTGAGATGAAGGTAGACATCGGCCTCCTGCCCTTGAGATTTTCATTAAAAGTATGGGAACGCATTTACGACGTCTGGCTTGAGAACGGAAACGAGGCTCCCAGACTGCTCTGGCTGCTTCATCCAAGTCTGCAGAGCATGACTGAAAGCTAGGAGGTCCCACAGGCCCCACAATGCTCACTGGACCAGGTTGGGGCGACACTGGCTTAGCTTACGTCAGCTGTCCTGAGGGGCAGCCGTCTAGACTGGGCAGGGGCAGAGGCAGGGGCTCTCTGTCTTAAGTCCAATGACCCTGGCCATCCTCCAGTATGGTTAAGGGAGCTCCCCAAACTGCATAGCCACACACAGCAGGCAGGACCCCCTCTGTGTATCTTCCCAGGCAAGTTTGGCCTTTCCTCTTTTTATGGCAAGGGAAGGGCTCTGAGCTGTCCCGCCAGCCTCGCTGCTACTCCTGTGTTCTTCAATTACAGTGACAAAATGGTTTGATGCGGGAACCAAGCCGACATCTGGGTCTCAGTTAGCAGCTGACATGGGGCTTGCTAATTAATCTGGAAGCACGAGTTGACAATGGCTCCGATCCCGGCGCAGTCAGGGAGAAAGTGGCTGGCAGCCTAGAACAGAAGGTGGTGCGTGGCAGGGCAGGAAGGGAAGCCAAGGTCACAGGAATGACCGAGAGAGTCCAGGAGAGCAGGACAAGACTGGGGAGAGGGCTAGGCTTTTCTGTCCTCCTGGCTTTGTCATCCGACCCCCAGAGGCCAGCAGGGGGTGGCCCGGCAGCAGCTGGGAGGGCCCAGCTGACACCAGCTCTGTGTCCACAGGCAGTGAGGAAACAAAAGGCCGCACACTTCAGCTTTATCCAGTCGGTCCCTTCTGTCCTGAGTTCTGAGGCCTGTGTGTAGCTCTCGACTTCTGGGTCCTAGGAGTCCTCCTCAAAACCGTGAAAGGTTTTTTGTTTGTTTGTTTGTTTGGTTGGTTTGGTTTTTCAAGATAGGGTTTCTTTATGTAACTTTGGAGCCTGTCCTGGAACTCACTCTGTAGACCAGGCTGGCCTCATACTGCTAGAGATCTGCCTGCCCCTGCCTCCCGAGTGTTGGGATTAAAGGTGTGCGCCACTACTGCCTGGCAAAGCTGTGGAAGCTTTTAAAGGACAACACACAAAGCTTTAAAGTGGCATGTGTGTTTTTTAAAGTACTGAGTCTTCCAATCAGCGTTTATTAGGCAGCCAGCTCTTAACTCAGTTACAGCGGTGGCTCTCAGCCTTCCTAGTGCTGTGACCTTTAACACAGTTCCTCATGCTGTGGGGACCCCCAACCATAAAGTTATTTTCATTGCTTCATAACTGTGGTTTTACTACTGTTATGAATTGTAACGTAAATATCCTTGTTTTCCAATGGTCTTAGATGACCCCTGTGAAAGAGTTGTTCAAGACCCCAAAGGGATTGTGACCCACAGGTTGAGAACTGCCCTACAGGGCCCTCACATCCAGAACCACATGAACCAACCAATGACAGTCTCACTCCATTTACAGTTGAGAAAACAGGTTCAGAGGGGTTAAGCTAATTGCCTAAGATTGCACAGCTAAATAATAAGCATAGGACCAGACTACACAGAACTGAACAAGAGAATGATATGCCAGCCCATCACCACCAAGCATCCATAGCACTCCATAAACTCCTCCCCCTACTCCTCCCGCCTGACCATCACTTCAGCGTGACCTTGAGGGGAGGATGTGGGTTGTAGAATCTCCAGTCACAAAGGCTGAGGAAACCCTAGGAACTTGGTTTCCTGCTATCCAGTGTGTCACACAGGGCTCCGGTGCTCAGTGAAAAAGGAGGCAGGCTTCGGGGGAGGGGCTGGTGTAGAGCGCAGAAGGGTCACAGCCCCCTTCAACATCTGTTGCCAGACAATGTGTTTGCAGGAAGCCTACAAATGCACCTGGCTCTGGTCAGATGCAAGGACACACCCCAGAGCACTGGGCTGACATCCAAGTCCCATGCTCTCGGGAGGTCCAGCACACAGCCTCAGTGTTTGCCATGGTGAGCAGGTACCATCTAGAGAGGCATTCTACACGACTCTGGGCAGGAAGTGCTGAACCAGTGCTAACGGAAGCATCAACTGGTTCAGATCTCCATCAGACTGAGACAAAGGCTCCATCAACTACTGGGCTCGGGCCCTCATCCCACGCCTGTCAACCGTTCAGGGATGCTGTCTGACTCGAGCAATACCACCTCCGATTCCTTCACCAGGAGGGCTCAGCTGGTTTGAGCCGCGCGGTCAGCACTGTGTGCTCTTCCCTCCCAGCCTCTCTGGCCACATCAGCTTGGCTCCGGCCTGGAAATGGTACCCGCACACACCTCGCTCTGGCTGGCAGTTGGCCTGGCTTTGCTCCCACCTTCTGTGGACCTATTCATCACTCCTGGTTTCCTTTGGCTTCTGAAAATTAATTATCAGTGATTTGTTAAGTTCATTAGTTCTGCCTCTCAATGGCATGGAAGGCCTGCCATCTGGACGCGCATTTTCATTTCCGTGTATGCTGTTTTCTAATTATACAGTAAGCGTTGTGGCCCTGCAAAGCCATGCCAAAGGCTCTCAGCTCGCCCCTCCTCCCTTTAGACCTGAAGTACCCCCACCAGCATGTGTGGGTTTGTCCCAGGGGGTTTCTGGGCTGTCATGCTTCAATCACATGCAAATTCCACTGGCTTTCCCTTCCCTGGGGCTCACAAAGCTGCTGAGAGCTGGATCTCAGGTGGATGCTGCCCACACCCACCCCTTACGTAAACCTCCAGCTACCCTGTGAGGTCACTCTTGTCAACCCAGTTTGCAGAGGCAGAAACTGCGGCTCTCACAGGCAAGCAACTTATCTAACATCAGGAAACAATTTTAAGGAACACGGGAAGATTTGTACCCAAGTCCTGAGTACATACCAGAAAATTCTCGGGCTGAGTACAGTGTGCTCTAACAAGGCCATATTCACGCCTGTCTATGGTAATCAATATCCTTCACCCTCCATGGTGAACCACTCCAAGTGTGGGTCTTACTCAAGTTCCATTTGTTATCCCATTTCTGTCTGGCCCTTGAGATCCAGGTCAACACCAGAGCTATCCTGCCTGCTCAGTAGATTTGACGGCTGCTAGATGCCTAGGTTGCCACCCCTAACCAGAAAAAAAGATCTTCCAAGGCAGGTGTCTACAGGGCTTATCTTGTTCATCTTACAAACAGGAGTGAATACAGAGCAGCTGACCCACTGTTCAAGGTCCCCTGATTAGGGAGCCTTGAGAATACCACAGATGTGCGCCCCAGTCCTCCTGGAACCACACCCTCCGGCTACAAAGAGGTAAGGTCAGGGGCATCAAGAGCGTGCAGTAGAGGGACCCGTCTAACCCACACGAGGATGAAAAAAGGCTTTAAAGAGGCATGCAGTAGAGGGACCCGTCTAACCCACACGAGGATTGAAAAAGGCTTTGTGCTTAGGAGGAAGAAGTGGCCCAGAGGACCGCAAGGATCACGAGGATCGCATGCGTGTGTGTATGCCTGTGTGTGTGTGTGTGTGTGTGTGTGTGTGTGTTTCACGTACATATGTGCTTGTACAAACCCAGAACTGGGCACAAAGACACATCTGAGGAACTCAGAGACATCAATGTCTCTGGAAAGTCTCAGGTCACATATTCATCAGCTCCACCATTTGCTAAGGGCCAACAATGACCTCATGGTGTCCTGGACCACACTGCCAAGTGACAAATGATAATGGTGACTGCCCTTCCCCTCTGTGGATGGGACTCTGAACTCTTCACCCCATGGCGCTTTGGAGGGACCTGTTTGATAGTGGCTAGTCGGCGGGAGTGGCAGGTGGTCGGAGAAGCTTCTCCAGGTCCCTATCAGCATCAGTGGGCCTTGGCTCCTGGGCTGGGCTCTTTGGGAAGGAAGAAGCAAAGGATGCTGGGAAGAACACAACAGCTCTGCCATGTGGGAGTCTGTGGTTCCCTGAACCTCCATTTCTTCGTTTGTGAATTGAGGAAGAGTATTTACATCACAGAGCTGCTAAACTCTTCAAAGGGCAGGCAAGGCAGTGGTGCAGGGCTGGTCTAATCAAACATAGCTCCATCTCCTTCCTGAACTTATGGCTGTTGCATGTACCTCAAGGACAGAGGAGAAGTGCCACGAGATGACGGAGGGGAATTCCTTGAGGCAGAGATGGGTGACTTAGATTCCGGGAGAGCCAGGGAGCAGCCAGCATAGACTCAGAGATGGTCCGAGGAGGCAGAGTCAAGGCTGCTCTAGGACCAACCTCCTAAGCCAGAGCAGCTTCCAGTCAGGTTGTGCCAGGGCAGGACACAACCCAGAGGGTCTCGGGACCTCTGCCGCCTTTGGCTGCTGTTGCCGCCTAAGTCAACAGAGAGCCTCTCAGACAAGCCGACTCCCAGCAAAGTTCCATCTCAGCAGACCTCGGCAGGCAGCCATGGGGCCTGGCTTCCCACTGCTGCCCTCTGGCACAGTTGGCTCCCTAATGAGTACACAAAACCTTTATCAATTTTTAAATAATCTAAACAAAAAAGCATGACATTCATGGAAGCTTTTGTCCCTGTAGATCTTAAATGTTACAGGCTCAGTGCCCAATTATGAGCAGGAACAGTAGGGAGGCAAGGTCTCGGACATCTGTGGACATCCTGGGGGTTCCATGGCTTTAGAAAATTAGGCTTTGAGAATGGTTTGTCTACCTGGGCCTCTGCGTGATAGCGACTTCCTCGAGCCTCGTTGTTCCCAGGTAAGGAACCTTCCGAGTCTTCTTAGCAATGCACAGGCATTGACTACGTCAACTGGATATTCTTGGGTAGGCAGGGCTTAGAAGGGGACAGATTAACCATGACCATGGGAAACCTGTTTATACCACGCAACCTCCCAGAGGGAAACAGGAAAACCTGGAAGCGCTTTTTAGCTTCATTTCCCCCCTGTGTGTGTGCCCGTGTTTGCATGTGTTGGGTGCACACGTGGGCACACATGTTGAGGGCTGGGGTTGATGCTAGGCACCTTCAAGTGTGCCAATATGGCTAACCTTGCTAACCAACTGAGAAAAGTCTCCAGTCTTGTGACCTGAAAATACTTTCACTATCAAACTCCAGCCCAAGAGGACTGAGCTCTGGAGACATTTTATTTTATTTTTTTTTTTATTAATAATTAAATTCATAGTTTCCATTTCCACCCCCCCTCCCAACACCCTCCCACTCCCCCTCCTCCCCCTCCTCCTCCCTCTTCGTCCCCCAGGGCAGTCAGGGTTTCCTGCCCTGTGGGAAGTTCCAGTTCCTTCCCCCTCCCTCCAGGTCCAGGAAGGTGAGTGTCCAAACAGACTGGATCCCCAAAATCCATTATATGTAGAGGAAACAGGTCCCAGTGTCATAGTCAATGGCTTTTCAGAAAGACTTCGGGTCAGCCACAGTCAGAGAATCCAGCCAAATTCGGAGAGTCTGGTTAGATCACGTCCTCTTTCAGTCCCAGTCCAACTGGCCTTGGTAAACTCTCATCAGATCCGTTCCCTTGTATCAGTGGGTGATGGCATCCCTCGCAGTACTGAATTCGTTTTTCATATTCTTCCTCCTTCTGCTCCTCATTTGGACCTCGGGGGGCTCAGTCCCGTGCTGCAATGTGGGTTTCCGACTGTATCGCCGTCCTTCATCAGATGCAGGATCACTCGGAAGGCCCTCTGGATCTCTGGAGACATTTTAAAAGGCCTCTCCCTCCTTCTACTCAGGGCACTGCTATTCCCAGCACAAGGCCCTTCACCTCTCAGGAGCACTAGGTCTGCCCCTTCTATCCGGGGAGTAAGCATACTGGAAGATCAGTAGAGGAATGGCAGAGATGGGTTCTAGTCTCAGCTCTGCTGCTTACCTGCTGTGTAGTCTAAAGTCAATGGCTCACCCTCTCTGATCTTCAGAAAGAGATGTCATGGAAAAGTGAGTATCCATCAGCTAGGCGGTCATGGCACACACATTTAACCCCAGCACTTGAGAAGCAGAGGCAGGCAGATCTCTGTGAGTTTGAGGCCAGCCTGGTCTACAAAACAAGTTCCAGGACAGCCAGGATTGTTATACAGAGAAACTCTGTCTCGAAAAACCAAAATAAGAAAAAAAAACGAGTACCCAACTGGACAGAGGAACAAACAAGGAAAGAAGTATCCTCCAAAGCTCAGCAAAGGAACATTCACACTGTTGCGTATCCAACTTCCTGCCTAGCACCGGCTCATTAGTGCCTTCTCGAGGCTTTAAAGATTTCTTAAATTGATCACCAATCTGACATTAATATAAAGTTGTAGTTTAGAAAAGAGTTGGGGAAAGGGCTATCTGACATACACTGTGAGTGAGGATACCTCAACAAGGCAAGGTGCTTGGAAATTCAGCACCCAGTCTCTGTACGAGGCAGACTTGGATCTTCCCTGTGATCTGGCAGAGAAGCCATCTGGCCAGCCAGGGTCCCCTCAGAAGCCCCATCCATGGGTACAGAACTGAGCCCAGCGGGTTCTCTTAGTTCCTCCTCCCTGTGGAAGCCCTGCTCTGTGGTGTGTGACCACACCCTGGAACTCTGTGGATCATTATTGGTGTCAGCAGTGAGCAGGGAGGACCCCAGCTAAGTGAGGGAGCATGGTAGTGGGAACTGGGTGTCTAGGCCCTCTCAGCTCTGCTCCCTCCCTCCTGTGGTTCCAAGTTCCTGTCACTTAGGTTGGCCTCAGTGTTTCCATCAGCAAATTCAGGACTTGGACCTCAGGAACTTTCTAGTTCATTTTGAGTAGAAAGAGTGATCCCTGAGAATGAGCGGCCCAAAGTCAGGCAAAAGCCCGAGACAGACAGTGTTCTCACGCCTCCCCAGCAGGCAAGCCAAGCAGGCAAGCCACATGCAGTGAACTAACTTCCTTTGGTCTCCCTTTGGCGTCTTCTTCCCCCCTTTCATGTGTTCGGGCTCTCTTCTCTCGCTCTCTCAGGTACAACAGCTGAGCCTGCCCCACCTCTTCCATCCCTGGCCCATATTACCCCTCTACCAGGTTCTCCCCCCGCCAAAGTAAAGCCTTGCCAGAGAGACCCAGGGGGCTCTTCATCATATTGGAGAAACAAACCTTTTGAGCAAATGTGTGTAATCATGAAGATGGGCCCAGCGGGAAAAGCAGAAGTGTTCATGGCTCACCTGGCATGTGGCCCTGGTCCCCACCACCCCTCCTTCAATCTTCCTTCTTCAGCCAAGAGCTTGACGTATGCTCACCAGAGGACACCCCGCTAATTCTCTTCTGCCTGCTCCTCCTTCCCCCAGGTCCGAGGCTAATACGCCCTCCTCTCTCATGTTCACAACATAACATCATATGTATAGGATCCACAGAAAGGCACACCGAGAGCCCAGAGCCCAGAGCCCAGAGCAAGCCCTGGCTGGCGGCAGTTGCTAAGAGACAGAGATGCCCAGCTGGAATCTGGAGGGAGGCTTCTCTTTGTACAGGAGCAGGATGGTGAGGAAAGGCGAGGACACATTTAGTGATAAATTTCAGCTCCACCAGCTCCTGTCTGAGGGAGAAAGGCACTTGCTTGCGCTTATACCCAGGGGTGGCTTATACCCAGGGGTGGCTAGTCTCTCCAGCCTTCTACCAGCAGGAAGAGCTATGAGCCGCATTTCTTCCCTACCCCCTAAATATACGCCCCGAAATTAAAAAGAAGAAAAGAAATCCCAGGAGAGGATGAACCCTGTATTTGATAAGATACACTGCTGAGGAGTAGGGTAGTCTGAGGTCTGGGCTGCAACCATCCCCACTGAATCCTGTCTTCTCTGCTGACCGCTGATGCCCTGGGGGAGACAGTGAGACTAATTCAGGTCCCTGTGGAGGACTGAGGTTAGTAATCCCCTGATGTACTAAGCATAGCACCTCGTTCTCAGTCGGTACCCACAAATGTCCATGTTCCCTGGCTGTGGACAGTGGTAGTGAGACCAGGTGACCGTGTGGCTTATCCTGAAACAAAATGAACCAAAATGGCAGCACTGTGGTCATGTCCCTCGCTCTGTGAGTGGCTGACACTTGACGAGGGAGAAGAGGGTCCCAGGGAGACCACCCACCACACCTCTGTCTCCCCTGTCCCAAAATCTCCATCACCACAGCACGGCTCCCTGCCTTGACTTCCTTGCAAGCCCTCAGGTCCTAAGTGACATTATCTATCCACACCTTGTCAGGTACAAGACCATAGTCCCCTCCCCACTCTGAGCTTACAACAGATAAGACCTTTCTGGCAGACAAAGACCAGCTCTGCCTGTACCCTGACAAGTCCCTTATCAGGAGCAAGGTACCTTTGTCCCCAGAACCACAGACCTCCTCCTCGCCCCGCTCTCCAGGCAAAGGCACATAGACAGAAGACAGGTAAGGGACTTTCTTCACGGGGCCATACATCAGCTGACAGACAGGAGCCAGGGCCAGAGAAAGGAAACCGTTGGGATAGGGATCTGAGTGGGCAGAGAAGGGAAATTTCTAAACCCTAAAATAGGCATGGATTTATTTGTATAAAAAGTCTGGCACACAAAGAAAAAAATGTCTGGCACAGTCTGGCAGTTAGTTCTTCAGAACTTAAACATAGAATTGCCATATGATCCAGCAATTACACTTCTGGGTATACATTCAGAAGAAAGGAAACAGACTCCAGAAGCCATGTGCACACCCATATTCATAGCAATGGCTCACACCAGTCCCCAGATGGACAAAAGTCAGAGTTCACCCATTACTGGATGGAATATTACTCAGCCTTTCAAAGGAAGACATTCTGATGGCTGCAGCAACAAGAACGAACCTAGAAGACATCGGAGTGAAATCAGCCAATAACCAAGGGACACACAGTGTAGGGCTCCACTCATTCACGGTACCTAAAGTTGTCAAATTCATGGAGACGGTGTGGTTAGCAGGGGCCAGGGAAGGGAGACACGGTGCTGGGGAGATGAGCGTTCTCTGGATAGGCAGTGTGTGGTTGTGCAGCAGTGGGAAGCTGCCAGTGCCACTCACTGTATACTTGAAAGGCTTCAGATGGTGGAGCTGGGGACAGCTCAGGGGCACAGCATTTGCATGGCATGAACGATGTATACATGATATATAAGTATACATACACACACACACACACACACACACACATATACTGGCATCTTGAAAAGACTGAATTAATGGCTATTGGAACCAGCACAAGACATCCTGAAGGGTGAATACGGATAGGATCTCCGAGATGGAAACTTCCAGAAAACGTCTGTATTTGTCCCTACGTACTACCCAGGCCACTCACTGAAGAGCCATCTGCCGTCTCCTCCTGCCTCCTCCTGCACTGTTTTTCCTGGCCCCCAGACACTCAGGATTATGAGACTTGTGTGACTGGATGCTCGGGGAGCGTCTCTCAGATGTCTTCTGAAGCTTTCATTTCTTAGGAATGTGGTACCTGGGGCCTGGGCTATGTCTAAGACCTTATCTCAGAGGAGAGATGGGAAACCGTGCTGGATTCCACCCCTCACTGGCCAGGCAGCCTCAGAGATCAACCCCTGGGCTGAGGGTACCATCCAGCTCAACAGAAGTATTGAGGTGCTGAAGACAAGAGAAAGCCCAGAAGCTGAGCTAGGCAGCCTGGGCACAGGTGCTGGCTCTTCCTTTCCAGTTTTGTGATATTGACAAGCTGTGAGATTTCTGTGCCTCAGTTTCCCCAGTTATAAAGTGAGGACAGCTGAACTCACTTTACAAACATGTTGGCAGGACCAAGTTAACTAACACGCACCAGCTTATGCGGATGTTCAGGATGCGGAGTGGCTAGTAGGGTCTCGCAGTAGTGCTGTGCACCGCTCCCAGAACCTAATGCTCTTTTTATGTATTTATTTATTTTTATTTCATGTGCATTGATGTTGTTTTGTCAGCCTGTATGTCTGTGTGACAGTGTCAGCCCCTGGAACTGGAATTATAGACAGTGTGAGCTGCCGTGTGGGTGCTGGGATTTGAACCCAAGTCTCCTGGGAGAACAATCAGTGCTCTTAACCACTGAGCCAGTTCTGCAACCCTGAAGCTAATGTTCTAAGGTGTCTCCCCACCACATGACCTGCACTTGCCCAGGAAGCATGTCCCACCAGCTGGACACCCAAGCTGCCCTAGGTCCCCTGAGTACGTGGAAGCTCAGCCCTTTAGACAGGCTCAGTCTTGGATAAGACATTGTGGGTGGCCAAGACACTGAAGTGGGTTGCTAAGCAAGAACAAGGGCAAGGACCACTGAAATCCTTTCCTTCCTAGTCAGTGTTTCCATCTATGCCTGCAGGCCCTCCAGCTAGAGACAGCCTTTTACTATTATGTAGCCAGTCCATGCCCTTTACAAACCCCACTAACAGCTTTCATCCCAAATAGGCTGTCTGGAGAAGCTAATTCAAACCATTTCCACAGGGCACCGGCAGCCTCGGGGGCCTGTGGGGATGCAACGGAGGCCTTGAAGAAGGCTCTGCCCCCTTACCATGGACCAGCAGTTCTACTAGCCATGTTTCCGCCAACCACGGTGGGCAGTCAACGCTGTAGGTACCTCACTGTTACCACCCCACCAAGGAACCTGCAAACCTCCAAAGGGTAGGGACCAGAAAGGAGCAGCCTCCCTAAACACAGAGCTTCATGTAGGCCTCTTCTGTTCCATCTAAAACATCCTGGCCAATTTGTCATCACACCCAAGGCCTCAGACTTCAGGCCGTGTCTTACCAACAGTTGTAAGAGCAGTGTCCAAAGCAGAGAACCACTAGTACCTTTGTATTCTGGGTCAGGACACTGAGACAAAGAGAGATCAAGATTGTGCATCTTGCAAGGGGCAAAGCTGGGACCAGGACCCTGAATGGCCTCCTGCATACACCTTTTTTTAAAAAAAAATATTTTTTTAATTAATTAATTTATTTATTTATTATGTATACAACATTCTGCCTCCATGTATGCCTGCAGGCCAGAAGAGGGCGCCAGATCTCATTACAGATGGTTGTGAACCACCATGTGCTTGCTGGGAATTGAACTCAGGTCCTCTGGAAGAACAATCAATGCTCTTAACCACTGAGCCATCTCTCCAACCCCCTGCACACACCTTTAACTGCCCCAGAAACAGTGGACGTGGAGCTGTTCTGAACCAGGTCACTGTTCATCTCCCCCAACTTCCATGTCCCAGTGACGCTCCAGAGCTTGGCTTTGGTAAGTTCCATGGCTGCAGGCTGTTTTCTCTGGCCTGACACTGTCAACCTCAAGTCTCCCTCAAAGGTCAGGTTTCTGGCACTAGCCACTATGGTGTTTCTGTCGGCCTCCGCACCCAGACCCTGAACACTACAAATGCATATGACCCCAGTTTCTGGACATAACTGGCTTGAGGGTCCCTAGCAGCTTAGTTCCTGCCATCCTTCCCTTCCCCCTGTGGTAAAAGCATTTCACTTGTAGGAGACACTGCTTCCCCAGACACCAGCCCACTCCCACCGCTGTGAGCCCTCAAGGTTTCCTGAGCTTCAGGCTCTCTCCAGAGCTGTCCTCACATGACAGGTACACCCGCCATCATCTCCCAGCTAAGGCCTGTGTCTCCTCTGTCTATCCAAGCTCCACGTAGACTCTACCTTACAAACCTGGCAGGCAGCCATTCCCACCATTCCTTCCTGCTCCTTGCTTCATCCCTAAAGCCTAAACTATGACCGGACAGACTCTCAAATGCCAACGCCCCCCATTGCATTTCCAAAGCCACCAGCCCCCATTTGGTGCATCCCACCTCCCAAGTGCAGCTCGCCACTAAGCCTGCCAGCACCATCTGCCTGAGCACACTGGGATGCCTGGACCTCTAAGATGCTGAGCCTTCACATTGCCCGAACCTTCAGCGCCAGCTGGACCAGCATGCTCAGTTCCTCACCCACCCCCTTCCCAGCCTAAATTAAGATCTCCAGAGAACAGCCAGCTGCCTTGCAGAAGGAAGCGGCTGAAAAGAACATCTTTGGTAGGCACAAAGCAAGCCACTCGCTGTCCACCTCCGGCCCAAGCCCCTCAAGTGTTCAGATGAGGAGCAAAGAGAGCCACACAGCTCATGTCTGGTGTCAAAAGGTAAGTCACAGTAATTCTGGAAATGGGTGAGAAGCACCACTACCCCCAGAGCCAAAGGCAGAAATCACCCTCACACCCAGCACACATCAACTGGTACACAGAGCACACTCCGCCAATTAAAGGACATTGCTCGGCACTTGAAAAGGAAGAAAGCTCTGATACATGTTACAATGTGTTAGAAGGGAGTTATGCAAAACGAAATAAAATAATCACACAAAAAACATAAAAGCACAACACAGGCTTAGAGGGTGAGGATATAACTTAGTGGGACGGTTTAAAGCACAAGGTTCTAGGTTCCATCCATAGCACTCCAACTGTCTTCTGGGCAGAGAGTCGGTAGGGAGACAAAGAAGGAGGGGAGAGGGAGGAGGGATGGAAGGACAGGGGGAGGGAAAGAGGAAGGAAGAGAGGGAGGGAGGGAGAGAGGGAAGGAGGGAGAGAAGAAGGGAAAGAGGGAAGGATGGAGGGAGGGATGGATGGAAGAAGGGAGGGAGGGAGAGAGGAAAGAAGGGAGAGAAGGAGGGAAGGAGGAATAGATGGGAGGAGGAAGGGAGGGAGAGAGGGGAGGAGAGAGGGATGGAGGGATGGAGGGAGGGAGGGAGGGAGGGATGGAGGGATGGAGGGAGGGAGGGAGGGAGGGATGGAGGGATGGAGGAATGGATGGAAGGAGGAAAGGAGGGAAAGAGGGAAGGAGGGATGGAGGGAGGGAGAGAGGGAGGGATGGAGGGATGGAGGAATGGATGGAAGGAGGAAAGGAGGGAAAGAGGGAAGGAGGGATGGAGGGAGGGAGAGAGGGATGGAGGAATGGAGGGATACTACTTGATTCCATTCATCTGTGATCCCAAAGTAGTGAAGTTACAGACAGCTGTTGTCAGGGACTGGGCGGGGGGGGAGTTGCCGCCTGATGGGTGTGAAGTTCCAGTTTTATGAAGTGAAAAAATCCTGGAGATTGGTGGCGTAGCAATGTGAAGACACGTAACACCGCAGCACTGTATATTTAAAATGGCTAAGCTGGTGAATTTTACTTTATGTTATGCATATGTTATCATGATCTAAAAATTCTAAAACAAAGTGAGAGTGGGGAGAGCTATCTTACAAACAGATGACATGGGTCTACAAGCTGACAGTCTTACATATATGGCACTGTGCTGGAAGCCGAGAAGGAAGGCTCCGGATGTGACCCCCCAGGACCAGCCCGGGTTTCCTGAACCCCTTCCTCATTGCTCAGTCCCCAGGTGACTCTGATTTGCCATCATCCTTGTTACAGTCAAATTAGTGTTTTTTGACTCTGACTATGCCCTTGGACTGTCTGGCCAGCTGTGAAGACTCTCAGGGAGTGGCTGAATTCTTCCTGGAACCTCACTGCCTTGGACAGAAAACCTTTGGCCCTAATCTCCAGTTGGCCATTCTGAAATTTTGGTCAGATCCAGGCATCTGATGCCCAGACACTGGGGCGGTCTCACTTCCGGTTTCCTAAGAGGTATCTTTGCTCTACTCCAGGGGGAGGACCATTAGCCAGCCCTATCTCGTGCCCCTCGGCCCACCATCCCCCTCAATCCCCCGGGTCCACACGGTCATTGGAACCACAGTTGTGTGACAAATGACTGAGGAGGTCCCGGGGATGCCGTCTCATTCTACAGGCATTATTGTGCCTGACCCAAACCCAAATACCCAGGCCCCTGTCTCCAGGGTGACACCTGAAGGCCCTGGTTTCCTGGCAACCAGGAACAATGGCCCCTGGG
Source organism: Myodes glareolus (assembly GCF_982192425.1). Classification (NCBI taxonomy): domain Eukaryota; kingdom Metazoa; phylum Chordata; class Mammalia; order Rodentia; family Cricetidae; genus Myodes; species Myodes glareolus. The sequence continues at coordinate 20,491,966 of NC_142032.1, read as the reverse complement.
AAAAGCACACAGAGTTTGGGAAAGGGCAGCCTTTTCTCTGTGCCCCTGGGTAGGATGGGGGGCTTTCCACCATGCAGACAGGGTCTAGGGTAGCATGCAAGCCAGCCAGGCACAGGAGCCCAGCCACCTCCTCACCATTGCTTCATCCTAGTCCTGAGCTGCAGGACTCTCTGCACCTGAGGATACACCAGGTACCTCTTTACTGAAGGACGGCCCTTGGGCTGACTCACAACTCCTCCTGCCCCTAGCAGGCCTCCCTCCATCATGGCTCAAGTCAGTCCTTGCTACCCTAGATCTGATTCAAGGTATTTATTCTTCCAGTGGCAACTGTGGTCACCTTGGGCCCCAGTAATGGCATCCTGGTTCTCTTTGATTTTTGAGGCAGGCTTCTCAGTTTGTTGACAGGTCCTGGAGTAACGGAGAGGACGCTCTCTTACTGCCATCCTTTCTCACTGTGTGCTCGGGTAGAGCCACCATCTGAAAGTCTCCACTTCCCCACCTAGAAATGGAGATAGCAGCCCTCTCCGAACCTGCTGGGGAGAATGACAGAAGCCGTGTGCACACCAGACCTCAATGCACAGAGCACGACTCTGCACTGGAACAACCCTCATCCTTCGGCAAAGCAGGCGGCTGCCAGACTGGCTGTGCCCCTCATCACATATCTTCACACTATGGAGGCCATGAAGGCTGAACTTCATGGGTGTGAGTCCCAGCTCCCGGGTCCCCATAAAGGACCCCTGCATAGGGCTCAGCAGAGGCGGTGGAACATGAACATACCACAAAGGTGTGGAATGTGGAGTCATTGGTGGATTGACTCTACCTGCATGCAGAATTCTGTGTGGCTGTTTGGTGCTGGGGTCTGACTCCAGGGGCCTTGAACACACTCAGCATTTACTCTACCAGTGAGCCTCACCCATACCTCCTGCCTTCTGCTTTTATAAATTTACCCAAGTCCTACTCATCTCTAAAAGATCCATTCTGGTTGAAATTCATAAGGTAATTTCTATAACACTCATTCAGTGAGTTTTTGAGCAATATTTGTTTACTTTAGGCTGGAACTCTGTGTTCCTCTCCATCACCAACCAACGAGAAAGGAAAGGGGTTGTTGCTGGTGTTTTAAAGATGAGATGCGAGGCCACCTAAGTGTCCCAAGGTCAAGGTCATAGAACAATAATGTTTCCCTGCTGAGAAGGGTACCGGGAGTAGAGGCTGAGAGAGATGATGGTACCTAGACTAGAAGAACAAGACAAACTCAAAATCATACACATAGACCACAATCAGAAGATGCCAGAGTGCCAAGGGTATGGCAAAGCCAGGCTGCCCAAGGTGCTGGCCATGAAGGGTATTGCTGACAAACCATGGGTATTGCAAATCAGGGGACAAAACTCAATTGTCAGCAATCTGACTTTCCAGTGTTGGACATACAGACACAGCATCAAAACAAATGAAGGGCGAGGGCTGGGGATGTAGGGATGGGTAGAGCCCTTATTTAGCATGGGCAAGACATTGAATTTGATCCCCAGCACTGAGAAACACAGGGGAGAGGAGGAGGTAGAGAAGAGGAGGACAAGTCAGACCTGGGGGGTGGGGAGGGAGAGAGGGAAAGAGGAAGGAGGGGCAGAGAGAGAGCATCAAGGCTGAGGCACTCTGCCCTGGGGTTGGAAGGCTTGGACTTCAGGAAGAGCCAGTACCACTGTGGCCCGGCTCACCTGCCTCGACTCTGCCCTTGGCCTGTCTTCATCTGCTTCAGAGAAGGCCAGCCATCTGTGTGTGGCTCTGCTAGTCCTCCCCTTCCGGTCTGCACTCTCCTCATTTTACACTCAAGGAAATAGTTCTAGAGGCTTATGATCTGATCCAAAGTCATATGACTAAACAAAGCAGCCATGAGGCTTGAACACAACAGCCACCTCTCACAGGCCAGAGCATCCTGAGGAAGTCGGTTACCGTGGGACCTATGAGGTTGAGGGAAGTGATCTGCAGCCTCAGAAACTGAGCCTGCAGGGAAAATGCCCAGCTGGCATAGTAAACATTAAAGTCCCCAAACCTGTACCCTAAACAGAGGGAGCAAGGGGTCTGCAGCCAACAGCCTATGCCCCCATAGAAGGGCACTAAACCATCTACCTCCTGCCTCCCAAAGCAATCACTGAGCCCAGACCTGGGGTGGGTGGAGCATTTGCCCCAGAAGCTTTTCTATACCTAGAAGATAGAGCAATTGGGCAGGCTCCACGAGTATCATGGCACAACTCCTGAATTCCAGAAAGTCTTGAAGTAATGGTGAGTTGATCTTGGAGTGGAGCAAGCCTGGAACTCACTATATAGCCCAGGCTGGTCTTGAACTTCTTATAATCCTTCTCTTGATCACATGAGTACGGAAATGACAAGTGTGAACCCCCATATAAAGCTCAACATGATAATACTTTACCCTTACCTTAAAGACCTCTCTGATTGGATTGAAGTCTTGCTCCACTAGATGAAATCCATTCCTGGCACTATTGTCAGGCAAAAAACTATGTTTAGACAGGTCATGAGAGCCAGGGCAGAACCTTCTACTATGATTCTGCTAAATGAACGTGGTAGTAAAGCAATTCCTGATGACTTGCCATTAAAACTAGAGATAAATGTGTCTCTCATGCTCATCAGAGAAGCTTCTATCTGCAGTAGATGATGATAAACACAGAGACCCGCAACTGGTAAAGACGCAGAGAAGAGGCTTGGGAATGCTCAGCCCTAGATGGAACATCTGTACCAGACTGCCTCCTCCCAAGGCTCAGGGATCACAGAAGAGGGGACAGAAAGAGTCTAAGAACAAGAGATGGCTGATGCCTACGTGGAAACAATGTCTTCATCCAAAACAAGGTAAAACTGAAAAAACCTTCAGTTTGTGTGTGTGTGTGTGTGTGTGTGTGTGTGTGTGTGTGTGTGTGTGTGTAAAACACTTTAAATAAAAATAAAAACAAACAACCCCCGCTGGGCTTTTGAAAGAGCACAGTGTGATTTGCCCCCCTCCCCTTCAAGGCTGCAAAATCAGAGAAATCTTTCCATCTGATGAGTCCCTAACTTCACAGTTCACTAAATTTAAAGACATATTTTTGGTGTATAAACTACAGCACCATATCCCCAACACGCGATAAAAAGACTGTGGCAGGGGCTAGGGCACAGGGCCACTTCTCAATCCCTGTCCCTTCTGGGTGGAAGAGGATGGTAACAAAGGGAGCCACAGGAACAGATTGAGCCGGGGCACATCTTCCGCGTTAGTGTCAAAGCCGACAACTGCCAAGTCCTCCTCCTCAACAAAGGCTGACGCTGTGGAGTAAATGAGTCAGACAGGCCGGCATCCTCCCTCTTGGACTTCAACCCAGTCACTCTGCAGTGAGGTAAATGGAGGAAAGAAGAAAAAGAACTGATTTCGCTGATTTAGGTCCAGCCCTCTTGTCGGCACAAAAAGCACTTGCTTTTTAATTTTAATTTCTCTAAAAATAATGCTTTCCAGGACTGGGGGTGTAGCTCGGTTGGTGGAATGCCTGCCTCACATGCACAAAGCTCTGGATTCCAACCTCAGCACCGGATAAAGCCAACTGTGATAGCACACGCCTGCACTCCCAGCACCTTGGAGGAGACAGCAGGAAGACCTGAAGTTCCAGGTGATCCTGTTCGAACCCAGCCTGGGCTGCAGGACACTATGTCTCCAACAGATGGTGATGATGATGATGGTAACAATGCTTTCCCCTTCCTGACACTGAAGAAAATTCAGGTCTTTCTGGGATCTCCAGTCAGAAACAGCAGATCCAATTGGAGCACTTTGGAGAGGGACATTTTGTGGCTCATTTTTCTCTTGTTGAAAAGAATCATCACACTCAACAGCCAGACTGCATTCCTACAGACTCAGCCATGCTTAAGGGCCTTGAGTCTGTCGGTTTAAAACAAAACAAAACAAACAAACAAAAAAAGCAAGCAAGCAAACAAACAAACAAAAAACTCTTGCAAATCTTAAAAACACTCCTGGAAACGTTTGTTCTAAAGTAGTCAAAAATATGATGAAAATGAAAGCATTAGTAATTGGATAATAAATATTTAACTTTTCTTTCTCTCCCCATATGTGTGTAGTGTATGCGTGTATGTATGCATGTGTATATATGTCCTTCCATATATATGTGTGTGTGTGTGTCTTTCCGTACATATACAGATATATGTGTGTATGTGTGCATGTATGTGTGTATATGTCCTTCCATATGTGTGTGTGAAAGGACTTGAACTAAACATCAAGAAAAATATAAACTTAGTATTTCTC